>NC_054746.1:6617781-6939031 GCF_018143015.1 Lytechinus variegatus | reverse complement strand
TAGATTATACGACTGGCCGGCCGCCTTCACGTCTAGCCCGGCACGCGAGACGAATCGAGAGTGCAGTCAGCATGGTCAGCGCACAGCTAGTACGTGATACGATGAATCGCGTGCGTGCATCGCATGGTTTTGTAGTATGGATCGATATCATGATGAAGCCCATATCTCATGCGCGCGCGCAGAGACGCCGAGTCATGAAAATCTCACGCATAACATTTTTTTGAACTTGGCATCTCTGGGTGTCCCGAGACTGGTTACTATAGAGTTGACCTAAATTTTTGACCCCCTATTACATCGGAATCACAACAAGTCTCGCAGCGCCCTGAGACGGCTGTCTGTGTGTTTACACTGAAGTACGAAAGCTGTCCGAAATAGGTTTGGCAGGGCGCCAAGCGCGCACTGTGTTTGTTGTTTGGATAATCGTTCCGTGTGTAGCGCATCGAGCGAACCTGTCTCAAACCAGTCTTGGGCAAGTTTGCGTTTACAAAGAATCCAAAGCAGTCTCTAGCCGTTTTGAAAAACGACTAATTTTTTTTCAATAAGTTCTCCCCATAGGCTTTAACCCTGATAAAGATCTCTCAAACTCATCTCGGCCATCGACTGCGAGAATGCGACAAAAAGTTGGCACGCATGTTATAATGTACAAAACTGCAAGATCAAATTCCTCAAAAAATCTAATTACTTATAAATTATGCTAATTTATGTGTAAAATTTTAAAATTTGCTCTAACTGACTAGCTGCTTATCAGCCCTCCCCCGTTGCAATAGGGTTTATTATGAAACAGCTAAAAAACAGTGAACTATGTTCACTTTGCACACTTTTCCTCATGGTGCCTGGTGCTGCAATTCATCTGGCATATTAAGAGTTAAATAAAGCCACCATCTACACAATGGCAGGAACTTACCTGTAGATTGGTGACCTTGGTGATCTTCCAACAGTCGATGAGGAGCCCGATGAACACACTGACCTTGACTACAAAGTTAGTCTCGTTGTCCAAGATGTAGAGAAGCACCACAAGGGATTGGAACACACCAAAGAACACTGAACGGACCGACAGACCCTCTAGAGATTTGCGGCTGTTCCAGAATTGGATATCTATGATGGAAGCGGGAAAGTTCAAATCATATTGAATTACAGTGAAAATCAATGTTTACCTAATCAACCTGCTAGGTGGCTATTTCAGAATTGGATATCTGTGAGGGGTCATAAAGAAGGAAATTTATCCAAGTTAAAAAATCAAATTGAATTTACTGTTTTGAAAAAGTCCCTGTTCATGTAGTCAACTTTCAAGAATTTCGCTAAAACTCCCATTCAACAGAAGGCAAGACGTCTGACAGACAGCTAATCTTGAAACTTTCAATGAATGTTCAAAGATCTCCGCGGTCTTTCATACAAGTATCAATCACTTTTTCAGAGTTCTTTGAGGGGTCTTTCGGAACCATTCCACAGAGATAACAAATTTCAGTGATCTTGGAGCCTACTGTGAGACCTTGCCAATTTTTGGTCTTTCAATTCCCCTTCAAAGGTCTCCCTTCTGTGGAATGGGGGCCTCAGACATGGGCCTGTATTCTGAACTTTGGTTTAACTTAAACCATAGTCTTATTCTATCTATGGATTAACCATGGGTTAGACTCAAGGCACAGACCCTTGATGTTCTCAATTCACATAGTGCACAATGCAGAGTCTGAAGTAGTGAGACTAGATTCATTATGCACTGTGGCTGGCTCTACCCATGCAGACAGAGTTTGGCATCTAGTCTACAACTCTAGACATGGCATTGGTTAATGTGTCAAATATGAGTCTGTGCTTGCAGACCCTACATGACCTTGATCATGTGACCTGAAAGTCATGCAGGATGTTAAATGATACTTGATAGCTCTTACGTCTATGAACTAGATTCATAGAGACTTTCAAAGTTAGGATAGCAATTCGGCAAGTACCACTACTATAAACTTAAACTTGGTTAAGATTTCAATGCTGACGCCGCTGCCGCTGGAAAAGCAGCGATATTAGTCTTGCTCTGCTATACAGGAAATGACAAAAAATGACACTGAACTCTTTGTGAAACACTGGCCGATTTCAAATCCGGTGTTGGAAGCACAATTTGGATTGCTTCCTATGCCTCCATAACCTATTCTGAGTTTATAAAGCTGATCCAGATCACATTATCGACACCTCAACAACTAGTGAGTGGCTTTTCAGGACCATCTTCATTTTATGTTTGGTGTTATACTTGTGTAAGAAATGACCTAACACCAACAGGTCAACACTGAACTTGAAATCCCCCACTGCCTTGAAGTCAGCTTGGCTGATGTGACTGTGGTATTGCTAAAGAACTCACCGTTCTTGAATGCCAGGAACTCAAAGATGCTATGTACAATGGATACAACAAATGTCAGGCCAAGCAGGTATGGGTTGGTTTCTAAGATGGCTCTCTGTCAATAAAACAGTCAACAGAAATATTTGTTACAAGATGAGATCTTTACGATTGATCAAACGCAATAATCAATACAATCGATCATGGAAATCAACCGCATGATCAATTGGCAAGTTTCATGTTACGAGGGTCCAGGAAAGCATTTCATCAACATTTGTTATCCAAAATGTTGTCAAATTAGACAACTTTCCTTGATTTTGACTGGCTCTGAACCAGTGTTACTATGGTAACTGCTGTACGAAACAGGACGTGACGTATAAATTGTCCGACAAGTCCTTTCAAGAAACGCCCCCAGAACTTAATTCAATCTTGAATGAATTCCAGGTTGTCACTAAGGCTTGACTTTAAAAAGTCTGAAATCATAAAGAATGAACTGTTTATAACATAAAAAGATGTTTTCTATGGCCAAAAAATATAATGAAAGAGTCTGGATTCAGACTTCATTCATCTTTGACTGAAAAAAAAGGGTATTTTTTTTGTTACCTTCAGACCATCTTCTTCTTCATCTTCGTTTCCTTGTTCCTCTCCGAGAAGTAGAGACCATTGATTCCTCATGGTTTGTGCTGCGTAGAACTGGAGCTTGAACAGACCCATGGGGGTATACGTCAGTCGGAATGGCAATTCTCTATGTGGAAAAATAAAATGAGATTCATTTAGTGAAGGTTATGATGGATTTTGAGACTTTTTTATCGTAATGCATGAAATTGTATTAAAACCAAAATGCCAAAATATGTGTTGGTATGAAACTATATAAAAAATTTCAAACATGAAAGAAATATACATCAAATTGAATGACAATGGCTAATTAGAAATAACCCATCAGTGAAACTTTTCCAAAGAAAGTTTGAAGGTGGTGATGAAATTGTGTTAAATCAACCCGACAGAAAATTGGTTGACAGCTGAAATGTTGGGAGGCAGCGGTACATTCCACCACAATACTTCCCCCCTCCTTCCATTCTCTTATGTTCAATTTTACATGACTTGATTTAGCAAAGCAATGGGTCTTGTGTTAGTACTTTTACCTAAGGAAACAAGATATGAGAAATCAACTCATGCAAGACTAATTGTAGTAATATAATCATTTTGAAGGGAATACTCACTCTGTAGTTTCATTGATTGGCTGGTATTCGCTGTTAAGATTCCAGTAGTCATTGATGAATACAATGGGATAATAGTCACCAGAAGGATGGAATTTTATCACTGATGAAATAAGACACGTAAAAACGATATATTAGAAAACACTGCATGCCCAGAGCAACATGTCCCCTTAGATCCCTTGCCCCCTAGTCATTATCAAAATCCAGAAAAGAGGCCGGTTTCAACTCTGTTCGATCTCTTGCCCCCCGTCTGTGGAACAAACTCCCTCCATCTCTCTGAAACCTCTCTTCTCTTGACCTCTTCAAAAACCATCTCAAAACACACTTATATAACCATAAACCTTAACTTGTCTTATGTCATCAACAGCGAAAAAACAGTGGAAAAAGTGTTATATAAATCTAATTATTATTAATATTATTATAGATATCCTACTGCATGCAATTATATGAAAACTTTCTCAATAACAGAAGACAAAAGTGTTTGACATTAATTCAAATTTAGATCCCTGTAACATATCAAACTCATTACAGCAATAACGGGGGGAGGGGAAGGGTGGGAGGGCTCCCAAAGAAAAACAAAGAGTATGTTAAATGAATTATGCAAGGAGCCAGGTGCATATCTGTTTTAGTGCAACAATTATCTTTTGTTTTCCATACATAAAGCCTCCCCCCACCCCCACTCTCCATTTAGAAACTACAATGAAAATCAGCACCCAAGCTGTGTTGGTCTAAAGAATGGTAATATATATAAACCCCTCAAAAAAAGTTTTGCAACTCAGTTTTGAGGGATATCTTTTTGGTTAATGAAATATAAAAGATGAAACTGGTATCATTGGAAAGCTGAATTATTCGTCTTTACAATTACATGCCATTTGCTGTGATTATGTAATCATGGAATATGCAATCACCCTGAACATCGAGAAAAGTCAGAAGTGAAATGTAGCAAAATGCATTGAATCTAACAAGAGTCTCCATTTCTATAGAATTTCCACCATGCAGGTGACAGTGAATGCACTCGGTCCATCCTCAAAACAATTGGAAATTCGCTATTGCAAACGACGCATTTCGCAACATTTCATGTCTAACATTGCTGCGTATTATCATGTCTGTGTATTTCATGATAACACTAGCATTACAAATGACACATGATTGTAAAGAAGAATAATCATGCTTTCTAAAGATATCACTTTTACACATGATGATGGGACATTAAGAAATTTATTAGCACTCAAACTTGCAGTTTGAGTTGCAGAACTCAAACATGACATGGCAACGAATTTTGCAACATTTCATTTTTTACATTGCTGCATATTTATCATGTCTGTGTATTTCATGATAAAACTAGCATTACAAATGGCACATGATCGTAAAGAGGAATAATCATACTTTCCAATGATACCACTTTTAGATATGATGATGGCACACTAAGAAATTTATTAGCACTCAAACCTGAGTTGCGGAACTTTTTTTGAGGGGTTTATATAAGAAAATCCATGAACAATCATTTACAGGTTTGGAAATAATTATCAGACCCACTTTCCTACTAAGCCCCCATGAGGTGTAGTCCAATAATTATTCTCCACGCTGGCTGTCTATCAACAAAATCACCTTTAGAAAATGACTTACTTTTGTCCAGGGGTGAAGGAACACTGCCTTGTTTCCATGGCGAATGATCGTGAACTAGGGCGATTGTCAAATTCGGATGCCAGTGTGATAGAATTTCAACGGGTCCTTCGGCTTCTGCTCTCTACAGACATCAGAATGAAAGAGAAAAGAATTGGAATTGAAATGAATTGAAGAGAAAATCATACTGGACAATCTTTATGGTGGCAAATTGCCCGTCGATCAACACCCACTTCATCTGGTCTCATGCCACATGGCCTCATCCTATTCCATCTACGACTGGCTCATCTTCTAACGGACAAAAAATATCAATTACGAGAGGCAGGTTGAATAGGAGCTCAGGCACAGAGCCTTCAAGAACCTCATTTTGATTTCTTATGTTAACCAAAGTTATCAGCAAGCATGTCCTTCACAGGCAATGAACCCAGTACACAAGAATATGCCCAGTCCCATGACGTCATCAGCTTTCAAGGTATACAAATAGCGAATAGGCATGAGTGCGATGGTGCAAAATTTCGCATGAGGTCAAAGAAAGATGCTCTATTCAACGAGGCGTTAGCCGATTACAAATATTCGCTATTTGTGTTATACAAAGCCTCAGAATTTAGCGAAAATATGAAGAAAAAAACACAAGAGCTTTTCCCAGCAGTAATCTATGAAAAGGGAGCAAAAATATTGAAAGCGAAAAGCAAATCCCACATGCGCACATGACCTCGGGCAGCATTGCACATTCAGCCAGCAGGCTGTAAGCGTATTTCACCTTCACTTTTTACTGAGCGCAATGAATTGAATCGTATTGTGACGTCATCTCCTAAAGCCATGCAACGGTACATTTAGGATGGTACGTCGTGTGTGTAACGGATCTAATGTTTGACATTCAGTCTCCCATTTGCTCACGTACAAGCTAAGAAGGCGTTGTACAATGTGGATTGGCACATCAGCGGGTCACAAATAATCTGTACATTCATGAGCCACAACCCACGCAAAGGACGTATCCCCCTTGACGGGCTTGAAGACTTTTTTTTTTTTGCTTGTCAAATTTTTGGCGGGCGGTTTTGCCCCCCCTGTCGAAAATCCTAGGTACGCCACTGCATCTACAAAAAAGAAAACTTGGGTCCCTACCTTAATCATTTCTGGATCAGCTTCCGTCTCTCCTGTCAACAAGTTCTTAGTCTTCTGGAAACGCCTCTTCTTGAATTTATTAATTCCTGTCAAGATATTTAAAAAAAAGTATCAGACAGTGATCTCAAAAACTACAACTAAATATTCATTCATAAATTAAAAAACAGGTAATAGTCGATAGTAATGTAAATTTACTAAACCAAAATTTAAAAAAAAATCGTTTTGGGGTCTTCATTGTAATGTTAGTAACAAAAGGATCAAATACCAGAGAAATACATAACAAATTGTAATAAAAAATATATAAATAAAATTCTTTTTGAAAGTAAAATCTTGTACTTGTAAAAAGTAATTTTGTTTAAACTACTACAAGTAAAAATAATGTTTAGAGAAAGTATTGGCCCATTTGAGAATATTTAGTGACGTAGAGTGATAAAATACCAGATTTTATGCAAAAATAAGCATAATGCCATAATTAAGAAAAGAAAATTGTTTGGTGAAAATTTAAAGGAAACCAAAACAGAGAAACAATCTTATTGGAAAGAGTATAATAAGAGGAACAATTCAAAACAAAGTTTCATCAACATCAGTTATGAAATAAGACAGTTAATGGACATTTAAAAAGTCTCGTTTTACTTTCTATGGGGGTCCTCAAATTGGCCACCATGCTCCAGAATCGCAGATTTTGTGGACAACTCTCCATTTGTTTTGTACAAAATTTTACAAATTTTCCCCATTACCTTTCAAGCTGCAGCTTGTCTCCTTCTGAGCATAACATATGTCATGGGAAAATCTAATTCACACCACATATGTCAAGGTCAGGAGATAATGTGCAATATGTTAAATTAAAGGGGGAAATCTCAAAATTTGTGTACAAAACAAATGGAGTTATACAAAAAAATCAGCCACTTTGAAGCATGTTTGCCAATTTGAGGATCCCCATAGAGTGTACAACAAAACTTTTCAAACTTCCATGAATCGCTTTATTCTTTAACCGATTTTAATGAAACAAGTTTTAGACTGCTCCTCTCACTTTATTCTTACTGATAAGATGGACTCTCTCCTTGTATTTTGGTTTCCTTTAATAGTTCAGTCTTTGAGAAAACATCACAGGCAACATAAATGCCAATTTATATTCTGATTATACGGTCAATGGCCAAGATCTTGCAGGGCTAATTCAGCCCCCACTCTCATACCTCAATGAAAATGAATATATTTATTTGGACTATCTACCTACTTTTTGAGATTGACACTGTGTACTTCTTGGCATACTTTCCCCTCTGCCTTGGGTCTGGAGAATACCCTGACTTTGTGAAGAATACATGGAGGTATATTGATGCATTGTTCATCATACTCTGCAATAAAACACATAAATAGTGGAGTTAGGGAACCAGCATCAACTTTTTATCCTCACACTCTGTATACTCTGGCCCGTATTCTGAAGTCAGGTTTAACTTAGACTCAGGTTTAAAGTTGTGGTTTAAGTATGGGAAGCCAAAAGTATCAATTTTTTTATTAGGTTGTACGTTTCTTATGTTTACTCTGCTCTTTCCTGATTCACCGATGGTGAAAACAATAATCTATATATACTTCCTAGACAATTATAAATGATTTGAGAGTCAAATGAGCTGAAATTTGATACATCTACTGTTAGTGATTTATGTGACAATTGGCTGTCCATACTTAAACCACAACTTTAAACCTGAGTTTAAGTTAAACCCGACTTCAGAATACGGGCCTCTGTATTTACTAACTGTTGCGTGGGGCCATCTTGGTCTAGTGGTTATGACTCTCATCATGAGGGACTTCAGCAAGAAATTTACACATGTAATGCGAAACTCAACCCAGGTGAGGTAAATGGGAACCCGGTAGGAAGAAACGACTAGGTAGCACAGCTAAAGCAGGATAACAATAATTGTAGCATCCACTAGGAGATCAAGGTTTTGGGATTTAAGTGGCTCCCCTGAGTAGATATACAGTTGTTATCATATTCATTGTTGATCTCTGGAGAAGAACTCTAGATGGATTGTTGAATCTTGATAGCATGCAATTGCAACTTATGCCTCTGCCATTGCCCTATCTAACATACATTACTGAACAGGTAACTTCTACGATTTTCAAATTAAGCATTTCTCATCAGCTCATGAGTTATTGTGACTATTAGCCATGACGTATATCGGTCCAGTGTTCTGGTCACTGTGGTCGGCGATGGATGGGACCGGACTAGTATGGGGCATTTCTAACAGGCATTGAGAGAAAAAAAATTATTTCCTCTGCAACTTATTTCTAATAACAATGAAAGGGGATTTTTCTAAGGTCCTTGTTTAGTTTCCAGAGCTCTTTTGAGCATTTCAGGGGGAAAACTGCCCCAAGTCCCCATGTAATTCTCCCCTAGTTTTTACAATAAAAATACCCAAGTCAATACTGTTCCAGATCAAAAATTTCACAACTGTTCCTTATTCACAAATGATCAAACTGGCACTTACCTCTGTCGCTTGAATTTTACTATCCAGTTCAAATGTTCCATCACCACTGGGGCCACCTTCCCAATCACCGTACTCTAATTCTTCAATCTCCCAGAATAAATACTGGGAATTATTAAACTCTGTAAAAGTCTCTTCTTCTGATATGTATACTCTTAGATCCTAATGGGGAAAATATATCAAGTAGAATAGGAAAACAGGAGGTTTAATAATCAATTAGTGAAATTACTTGAATAATAATGTATCAATTAAAGTTGCAAATATATTAAACAACTGGAAGTGAAAGTCATGAAAAGAGGTTTGAAAGGATCTTTATATAATATAAAGATAATTGAATATCTTTAAAATGCTACTGTCAGACATTTGCAAGCTGTTTTTTGCAAATTACTTGATGAAAGCTACTTGCAATAAATGGCTTAGAGCTCTTCACATACAACTCAGGTAAACATGATATCATGACATGGTTAAAAGTCAAGTCCACCCCAGAAAAATGTTGATTTGAATAAATAGAGAAAAACCAAACTAGCAGAACACTGAAAATTTAATCAAAATGGGATGTAAAATAAATTCACAACATTTTAAAATTTCACTTATTTTTCACAAAACAGTGACATGGAAATAAGACAGTCGATGATGTCCCTCACTCACTATTTCTTTTGTTTTTAAATGTTTTAATTATACATTACATGTATTTGCTTTTTTACAGAGTCGACAATTAGGACCAGCTTGAATGAAGCAGATAATATTAATGCTAATTCCACGTTTAGAAAGGAATTAATCATTGTTTCACTAGAAAATGAGAAATCTAAAATATTTCATATTTCATATAATAAAATACAAAAGGAATAGTGAGTCTCCTTATTTGCATACCAACCAGGATGTTCATATAACTGTTTTGTGAAATAACTTTCTTATATTACATCTGATTTTGATGAAATTTTTGGTGTTTTGCTTGTAGGATTTTTTTTCTGTTTATAAATGCCAACTTTTTTTTTGGGGGGGGGGTGGACTTGTCCTTTATGTAAAGAGAGCTAATAAGATTTTTGAACTGATTAGAATTTACGACTTCTCTACAGGTAAAGCAGAGGGGCAGTGAGCCATCTTGAATCATAATAAGGTGCGGAAAGTCATCTTTGTACAAGAGCTCTACCCAAGTTATTGCTCATATTTCTTTAATACGAACTGACTACAAGACAACATTACTCTCAAAGCTGCAACTTGCATTCACAACTAAATCTATATACACCGTATAATTATTTACATTTTTTAAGGAATAATTTTGTTTTGTATGCATTTAAAGTACACTCTCTGACATCACACGCTGGTCTGACTGGCTTCCTATGTGGGCTGGTGCCCTTATTTGCTAGAGCTCCTGTGAGTACTGAGCTGACCGGGCTTGCCCCTTAAATTGCTGGTGAACGGTACTGCAAACACAAGGGCACCAGGCCCCACTAGGATGCAGCTGGGAACTTCAGTGGTGGTGATGCAGGATGGTACTTGTAGTGATTTAAGATTTCTATTTAAATCTAAGTAGCTGTTTGTAATGTACATGTATAAAATTTTGTATCCAAAGGAACTGTTGCTGTGCTAGCGCTATGAGCGTCTCTGGACAGTGTGTGTACTCAATAAGATATCACTATTATTATTATTATGAAGGCAGCATTGGAGACTTGAATTAGGTGTCTGAGTTTCTTTTACATTTCAGTCTCACCGGCGAAACAAGACTCCAGACTGGCCAACAAAAGCTATTTCATTATCATTAATGACAGACCATTGATTGGTTTTGGAGTTGGTTTCATTGACGTGACAGTAGGTACAGCAGCATCCCATGAGGGATAAGCTCAGACAGAGAAAGAGGGAGAGACAGGGAAGAGTAGAAAGTATGATGGGGTGTCCAAACTTCGCGGACATTTGAAAGATATTCATCAGGCTTAAATTAGTTCGAAAATATTCACAATTTATTCACAACTAATTAAAAAAATAGCTACCACATTGACGGCAAGATGATAATCTATAAAATCATTGACGAAAATGTGCAGTAGGTCAAGGGGTTTCGTGATCTCATAATTCTATACGTTCTGAAAAAGTGTGACCTAACTTCGCAGACTAAAGTTTTGTGTAGATTTAAACAAAGCTCAAGCTCGAAAGGTGAGATACTTATATCAGATGGACGGCAAAATGATAGAATCAGTCAGTACAACGTTATACTCACATTTTATATGATATCTGCTTGTAAAATATTTTTGTGATGCTTGTTTAGAAAATCAGATGTTTTCGGAACGGGCACTGACGGTGACAACTTTAGGTCACTTTTCATGTTGAAGTCAGATTTTAAAGATACTGAATAGTTTTGGAGATATTGAATGTCCGCGAAGTAAGGACACACGGGAAGTTCGGACTTACTGCCATAATGGAAAAGGGGGGGGGGGGTGGTTACAACAGAAAGGCAACCATACCATGAGAGTGCCAGTAGCGAAGAGATTGGTGCCCGGCCTCGTGGCTACTTTGCCTGGCTCATTAGCGGGTGTGTCCGATGGCGTGCTGGATCTACCCCTGAAGAAGCTCATGATCATATAGATGACAAACATACGGAAGGCCATACCCTTGACCATCTGCCACATGTTGGGCTGTTGCTGTTGCTGCTGCTGTTGGTCACCTTCTCCTCCGGCCTAAGATGGGAGAAAGAACTTGTGTTATTGTTTTATTTTCATAAATTTCCCTAGTAAATCAATATTAAAACAAGTGGAGCACCTTCGGCAGTCTCACCTGCATCATCCGATTCAATATATAGCAGCAGTGCTGACTTTGAAAACTATTATAAAATAATTATTTAAAAAAAAACACCATTCAGATAATGAGACAATACTACGTTCATTGACAATAAATGACATTTGACCTTAATCATGCACCCTAAGACTTGTCAGTGATACTCGATTACCCCTATATCCACACTTTATAAACTAAATCTATAAACTGTGAAATTTATGACAACAATTTAATAATTACCTCCAAAATGGCCAAAGTTCAATGACCATAAATGACCATAAATGACCTTTGACTTTGGTCATGTGACCTGAAACTCACATGAGATGTTCAATGATACTTGATTACTCTATGTCCAAGTTTTATGAACTAGATCCATACACTTTCAGAGTTATAATGGTTATTCAACAAATACCCCCAACATGATCACAATCCATTGACCTTTGACCTTGGTCATGTGACCTTAAACTCTCACAGGAAGATGAGTGATACTTGATTACTCTTATGTACAAGTTGTATGAACTAGACCAATAAACTTTCAAAGTTATGATGGTAATTCAACAAATACAGTACCTCCAACTTGGCCAAAGTTCATCGACCTTAAATGACCTTTGACCTTGGTCATGTGACCTGAAACTCGCAGGGGATGAGTAGTGATACTTGATTACTCTTATGTCCAAGTTTCATGAATCGGATCCATAAATTTATAAAGTTATGATGGTACTTCAACAAATACTCCCAATTTGGCCAAAGTTCATTGACCCTAAATGACCTTTGACCTTGGTCATGTGACTCAAAACTCATTCAAGATGTTCAGCAATACTTGATTAACTAAATGTTCAAGTTTCATGAACTAGGTCCATATATTTTCTAAGCTATGATGACATTTCAAAAACTTAACCTTAGGTTAAGAATTTGATGTTGATCCCCCCACATGGTCTAAGTTCATTGACCCTAAATGACCTTTGACCTTTAACCTTAGTCATGTGACTCAAAACTAAGGCAGGATGTTCAGTAATACTTGATTAACCTTATGGCCAAGTTTCATGAACTATGTCCATATACTTTCTAAGTTATGCTGTCATTTCAAAAACTTAACCTTTGGTTAAGATTTGGTGTTGACGCCGCTGCCGCCGTCGGAAAAGCGGCGCCTATAGACTAGTTTCCATCTGCTTCGCAGGTGAGACAAAAAAATCAGCATTCAGATAATTTCTATACCCTGACATACACAAAAATGTCCCATTTTCAACTTTTAGTGTACTTTCTTGTGATCATGTATGCCAAACTATAACAAGTGGAGTACCTCTGGCAGTCTTGCCTGCATTACGCAATTTGAAATAGTAGCAATGCTAACTTTGAAAACAAGTGGAATGCCTCTGGCCGTCTCACCTGCATCACGCGGTTCAATATAGCAGCAGTGCTGACTTTGAATACTACTCTAACTCGCACAAGATGTTCAGTGATACATGGTTACTCTTATGTCCAGGGCTCTCGCAAAGTAAGGAATTACGCGTGGCGCATTTTTCAGAATTGATAATATTTTCCAACACCCAAATTTAGCGCCGGCGCCGGGCGCGGCCGCGCCGTTGCGCGCGCGTGCGCGCTGCTTAAACGGACGATCGGGAACATTTTAAAATTGATTTGAGGCGCTAATTAATTAAAAAAATACATGTACTCTATATACCCTCCGATATGAACTCCTGTTCTCCAAAAACGGAGGAAAGGAAAATAAAACAGAATACAAATAAGAAGTCCTAGATATCTCAGATTACTAAACGGACAACCAGGAACATTTTAAAATTGTTTTGAGGTGCTAAAAAGTAAAAATATATTTTATATACCTTCCGTTATGAACTCCCGTCCTCCAAAAGGAGCGGTGGTAAGAAAAATAAAACAGAATAGAAATAGAAGTCCTAAATATCTCAGATTACTTAACGGATAATCAGGAACGTTTTAAATTGTTCTTAGGTGCTCACAAGTAAAAGCATATTTTATATACCTTCCGTTATGAACTCCCGTCCTCCAAAAGGAACGGCGGAAAGGAAACTTAAACAGAACAGAAGTCGTAAATATCTCAGATTACTAAGCGTACAACCAGGAACGTTTTAAATTGTTCTTAGGTGCTCAAAAGTAAAAGTATATTTTATATACCTTCCGTTATATGAACACCCATCCTCCAAAAGGAACGGCGGAAAGGAAAATAAAACAGAAGTCCTAAATATCTCAGATTACTAAACGGACAATCAGGAACGTTTTTAAATTGTTTTGAGGTGCTAAGAAGTAAAATATATTTTATATACCTTCCGTTATGAACTCCCGTCCTCCAAAAGGAACGGCGGAAAGGAAAATAAAACAGAATAGAAATAAGAAAGAAGTCTTAAATATCTCAGATTACTTAACGGAAAATCAGGAACGTTTTAAAATTGATTTGAGGTGCTAACAAGTAAAAATATATTTTATATACCTTTCGTTTTGAACTCCCGTCCTCCAAAAGGAACGGCGGTATAGGAAAGTAAAACAGAATAGAAATAAGATTCCTAAAATATCTCAGATTATTAAACGGACAATCATGAACGTTTTAAAATTGATTTGAGATGCTAACAAGTAAAAATATCTTTCGTTATGAAATCCCGTTCTCCAAAAAATATAAATGACATAATATTATTTAGACGATGGTGGAAAGGAAAATAAAACAGAATAGAGGTCGTAAATATCTCAGATTACTAAACGGACAACTAGGAACGTATTAAAATTGTTTTGAGGTGCTAACAAGTAAAAATATATTTTATATACCTTCCGTTATGAACTCCCGTCCTCCAAAAGGAGCGGTGGTAAGAAAAATAAAACAATAGAAATAGAAGTCCTAAATATCTCAGATTACTTAACGGATAATCAGGAACGTTTTAAAATTGATTTGAGATGCTAACAAGTAAAAATATCTTTCGTTATGAAATCCCGTTCTCCAAAAAAATATAAATGACATATTATTTAATAGACGATGGTGGAAAGGAAAATAAAACAGATTAGAGGTCGTAAATATCTCAGATTACTAAACGGACAACCAGGAACGTATTAAAATTGTTTTGAGGTGCTAACAAGTAAAAATAAATTTTATATACCTTCCGTTATGAACTCCCGTCCTCCAAAAGGAACGGCGGAAAGGAAAATAAAACAGTCGTCCTAAATATCTCAGATTAATAAACGGACAATCAGGAACGTTTTAAAATTGTTTTGAGGTGCTAAGAAGTAAAAAATATTTTATATACCTTCCGTTATGAGCTCCCGTCCTCCAAAAGGAACAGCGGAAAGGAAAATAAAACAGAATAGAATTAAGAAGTCCTAAATATCTCAGATTACTAAATGGACAATCAGGAACGTTTTAAAATTGATTTGAGGTGCTACCAAAATATATTTTATATACCTTTCGTTATGAAATCCTGTTCTCCAAAAGGAACGGCGGAATGGAAAATAAAACAGAATAGAAATAAGAAGTCCTAAATATCTCAGACTACTAGTACTAAACGGACAATCAGGAACGTTTTAAAATTGATTTTAGGTGCTACCAAAATATATTTATATACCTTTCGTTATGAATCCCGTTCTCCAAAAAGATTGCATAATATTATTTAGACAAAAAGACAATGGTGGAAAGGGAAATAAAACAGAATAGAAGTCGTAAATATCTCAGATATACGGACAATCAGGAACATTTTGAAATTGTTTTGAGACCTGCATGTGCTAACAAGTAAAAATATATTTTGTATTCATTTCGTTATGAAATCCCGTTCTCGAACAGAAGTCACAAACATCTCAGAATAACGATCGATTTAGAATGTTTTAGAATTGTTTTCGTGTATTAATGGCTTAAAATTAGTTTTATATACATTTTGTTATGATCTCCCTTTCTTCTCTGGTTTGGCTCTCGTACAAATGATTAGCCTCAGTGTTTTGACTATAGGTCAGATAAGGACAGCTTGTCCCCCGGGATTTTCGTAGGTTACATTTTATTTACAGTTGATCAAGTTATCTTAACAAGTGGATCCCCAGGCTCGATGTGGCGAGTAAGTTAAGAGGGTCGTAAAACTTTTTTAAAAATTCTTCTGACCATTGAGTGACACCACATGTTTGCGCTGTAATTTGTGTGTAGATTGTGTGAGCAGTTGGTCAACTTGATCTGCTGTATTGGTAGATAACACGCCCCCCCCCCGGAAAAAAATATTTTGTACCATTTCCAACTCCACATGTCCCTCCTTTTCGGCATCAGTTCATCTGACTTTCCTTGAATCAGAGCACAATGCAGCCATTCTCCATGCTGGTCTGAGTGGTCTCTCCTCCATTCCATCTTTTCTTCCATGCTTATTCCTCTACTATTTTTCTTTATTTCTGTTCTAACAAGTTGTACTTCTTTTATTAATAGAGTTTGGAACAGGATACCATATGTAATTAGATTGAATAAATCAAATTGAATAATATATTTAGCATGACATATTTTGACACTTTTGATCTTATTTCTTTAAATCAGGGGAGCGTTTCATGAAAGGACTTGTCAGACGTTTTATCCGACAAGTCCTATGTTATCTGACAGTTACTATAGTAAAAGTGCTTCTCAACCAATCAGAATCCAGGAAAGTTGTCAGATCTGACAACTTGTCAGACGAAAATATTAATGAAACGCCCCCCTGTTTTCAATTCACATGCTTTATATTTTTTAATTTCATATCCTTGTATATACTTTATTTCAGAGTTACCCCCCCCCCCCCCCGAGTTGTTTATCTCTTCCATATTGAGAAAATTACGTCCCAGCTTTCATCATTCTTTTGGACGAGTATGGTAATGAAGAGAAAGTTTGTTTGCTAGTCTTAAATTGGAGGCTTGCCTTATTGGCAAGAAATAAATGATAGCACGTGGTTCAAATTCAATTATGGACATTTTCCAGTCATATTTAATGCAAAGGTTTTTAGTTCCATCCAACTATTCCTTAGTTTAAATACATGTATAATTTACTGAAGAATATGCATTTTAGTAGTTTGACATTTTAGAACCGACTGAAAACGTAGACTAGCCCCTTTCACGACCCTCCTCCCATCATTTGTTTACGGAAAAGTACAAATTGCGCAATCTTGATCGAGAACCACATGGTCATCAGAAATCTGATACTTGTGTTGTCTGGGGTATTCATTCTAGATGGGAGGTGTGGGGGAGTGGAAAATACCGTCAGATCAAATACGCAAAGGCGAGACGAAGCTTATTTGATTTTGAAGGAATATTGCTCCCCCGGGATATTGCTGAGATATCGAGGTTTCTTGAGGGATTTATTCAATGTTTGCCCGTTTAAGCATAACTGCGAGACATGAAATATAATGGTAAGAAACATGGAAAATATTGGCATTCATGATCTATTATGATTGCCCAACTTTGGTAAAAACTATTTCAACTTATTTCATACATTGCAATTTCTGTCAAACACTTATGAATAAAATTGTGTAACTTTTATCTTTGCTTGAAAAAAAAATCACAATTATCCAACACTCGAAACTTTGCACCCTAATAATTGTAAAAACAGGCATATCTTTCAGTTTCAAGATTGATTTGACAATTCGTGCAGGTAAAAAAATACCAAAACCTTACCTCAACCCAAGTCCCAAATATTACACATTCATAAATCAGTTCAAATAACATTAAACCATCGAATACCATTTACCTTTAACACTAAAAATTGCAACTTCGACTTTCCTTGTATTACACTTTAGAAAAAAAGGAACTTTTTTATATGACCCGTGTACTACCTCGTAAACGCCAACTGCATGTATGAATTAAGCTGGCGTTTTCTATTTTGTGAGTGTTCATTACATATGATATTTCATTACCGTCACGGGTACCAAAGAAAGAGAAATTATAGATTATTGACATAACAATACTTCAATCAATTTAAGTCATTAAAATAATAAAAATGAAAATAAAATATCAGGTCTATATAACAGACAGGCGCGGATTCAGGGGTGGGGTGTGTGCATACATGTACCCAAAATAAGTTTGGAATTGGTGACTTTTTTATTTGCTTGTTATTTTTCCTTTATGAATGAATGATGGCATTTTTTATTATTTTTATAGTGGAGGTCGTCTAATTTAGGAGACACAACCACCCTCTCAAAATTTTGGAACCGCGCCAATCTATTGGTCCATATAATTAAGAAAAAACACAAACATCCTGGATAGTTGTGAAACTTTGACAAAGAAGGAAAAGGTAGGTCGGAAAATAAGGGAAAACAAAATCATACATTGATACATATAACATTTGATGGAATTAATTCTTTATCAAGTCACTCAAAACAATCATCAAAAATTAATTTTGAAATACTCGATCATGCACAGACTTCGAGGATACTGAATTCATAGCAATACACTGATTGTGTGTGTACATGTACTTCTGTTAGAAAATGTGTAGCTCTCTGGCTATACCAGCTCGCCATGAAGGCAAATAACGTAAACACGCTCACTAAAACCGCCATGCCTACACACTGTCAGGGCGGTGTGCTGGAGTCAGTCAGTGCCGTGGTGAGCGGGGTGCAGCGCGCTAGCGCTGGCATCCCCGGGTTTGGGATGCCTGCTAGCGGTCAGCCAGGCGCTTGCTTCGAGCATGGAGGTAGAAAATGCTTCGAGCAATTCAGGCGTGGCGCTCGCGGAATTTGGCGTGGCGCTATTTTTTTAGGCGTGGCGCTTCATCGATGGAATGATTTACGCGTGGCGCTAAATCTCCAAAATTAAATTACGCGTGGCGCTAAATCTCCAAAATTAAATTACGCGTGGCGCAAGCGCCACGCGTACTCAATGGCAGCGAGGGCCTTGCTTATGTCCACTTTTTATGAACTAGACCAATAAACTTACAGAGAGATGATGGTTATTCAACAAAAAACCCCAACATGGCCAAAGTTCATTGACCTTACATGACCTTGATCATGTGACCTGAAACTCGAACAGGATGTTCAGTGATGCTTGATTACTCTTATGTACAAGTTTCATGAATCAGATCCATAAACTTTCAAAGTTTTGATGGTAATTCAACTGATACACCCACTTCGGCCAAAGTTCATTGACCTTTGACCTTGGTCATGTGACCTGAAACGCGCACAGGATGTTCAGTGATATTTGATTACTCATATGTCCAAGTTTAATGAACTAGACTAATAAACTTTCAAAGTTATGATGGTAATTCAACAGATACCCCCGATTTGGCCAAAGTTCATTGACCCTAAATGACCTTTGACCTTAATCATGAGACCTGAAACTTGCACAAAATATTCAGTGATGCTTGATTACTATTATGTCCAAGTTTCATGAATCAGATCCATAAACTTTCAAAGTTATGATGGGAATTCAACAGATATCCCCAATTCGGCCAAAGTTCATTGACCCTAAATGACCTTTGACCTTGGTCATGTGACGTGAAACTCATGCAGGATATTCAGTGATACTTGATTAACCTTATGTCCAAGTTTCATGAACTAGGTCCATATATTTTCTAAGTTATGATGACATTTCAAAAACTTAACCTCAGGTTAAGATTTCAATGTTGATTCCTCCAACATGGTCTAAGTTCATTGACCCTAAATGACCTTTGACCTTGGTCATGTGACATGAAACTTTAATAGGATGTTCAGTAATACTTGATTAACCTTATGGCCAAGTTTCATGAACTAGGTCCATATACTTTCTAAGTTATGATGTCATTTCAAAAACTTAACCTCAGGTTAAGATTTGATGTTGACGCCGCCGCCGCCGCCGTCGGAAAAGCGGCGCCTATAGTCTCACTCTGCTTCGCAGGTGAGACAACAACTATCAAATAAATATTCACAAAAAACACAAATTTGTATATTAGAGGTGGGCTATAAATCGGTGATAATTCAAAACCAAATGTTACATACCTCAATTGAAGCAGAATGTTGCCCTGAACAATACACAATTTTTAAGAAAATTGGTTGAAAAATGGGACAGAGCATGCCAAAAAAAAAAAAACGATTTTGAGGGGGAGTGGCCTATCAGTGCTGAGTCGTCTCTTGAGAATGAAAATAAAACCTTATTTTCTTATTTGAAGGCCTATTGAGCTGATTGTTATCTATTCATATGTTAACTTCAAGTTTCGAAAGCGATTCATCAAACCCACAAATTCACAAAATGCAAAAAAAAATATGTGGATAAACGTAAAATGAGCTATCAGATTCTCCAAATCATCAATAGAATTGAGCTTATCTTGAGTGGATGCCGCCGTTTGCATTGTACAGCAAACATGGCAAAGAAGGGGAAATTTAGTATTCCTCTGCCCTGCTATAGTCTAGATTTGAGAGTTAGCGATTTGTTCACGATAGTGGGTGGCATCAACATATTGACAATTGAACCATCGTGCCTAATTTTGTGCACTATGGCGGTGGTTAGGTATCCAAATTTTTTTTTTTAAAAGACCGTTGGTCATTCTTTTTTAGGTCTAGACTCTAGTAACGAGAAACAATGTCATTAGCGATTTTATGCACAAACTCAGGGACAACTCGACCACGGGACATCTCGGACCGCGGGCCGAGTTGTCCCACCCATTACGAGATTTTTTTCTCACAAATTTGCGTCTATTTTTCCGTAATTTCGAAATTTCTTGTAAAGATTTTCTAGAGATATGGTCTGATGGTAATGTTCTTCACTTTCTATTACTTTTTTTTCGCTGAAATAAAAAAAAAGTGTAATTTTAGGCGTTTTTCGACAGCTCGCGATTCCCATAGGCGAGCGTGTATTAACTGTGTCGGTGCTCGGCTCGGCCCCGCTCAATAACTGACTTGATTTTGTGATCATTTCTCCTCAAAGTACCACTTTTATCGCAGAAGATGGACTTTGTTGTATTCCATTACCTCCATTTTCTCATCACAAGGATAAAATTTGGTGTATTTGCACGATTTTGATCAAGTTTTTCACCTTTTTCTCTCTGGTCGCAAGAAGCGAACAACCGATGAACGGTCCGCTGCTCTTCATCGTAATTCTCCGCAGCTCGGCCGCCTAAACTGGCGGGGTGGGATTCAGACCGAATCCACAATGGAAGTGGGCGTGCACAGCAAAGAGCTGAGCTTGACTGAGTGAGAGAGAGCTAGAGTGAACTCGAGTTTGAAGCTTGGCAGTGTCGTATAGGCTCTGCCTTTTTTTGTAAATATATATTTTTCAATTTTTTCTATATTGATTTTCCCTGGTTTCGAGCTCTAAGATTGTAATGATATAATTATGCTTCAATTTCTTTGACTGAATGTGACTATGGTGTGGATGTTTGAGTTGCTCAAAAATATTTTTACGTGGGTGGGGGCTCGGGGCGATTTCACTCTTGCCCCCGAAATGCGAAAAAAATATATTCGGGGTGTAGCTGTGTGGGCATGCCGGGCCGAGGCTAGCATTCAATAATTGTATTTTTTTTTAGAGAGAGGGGGGGAGGGGCTTAATTTTTCACTTTAAATTGATCATTTTTAGGCCTTTTTTTTCCATTTTATTTTTAATATTGAATTTCCGTGGTGTAGAGTTGAGTTTTAAGTTGCAATAATCAATATGCTTTAATTTCTTTGACTTTGAATGTGACTGTGGTGTGGATGTTTGAGTCGAACAAAAAATACTTTTACATATGGGTGGGGGCTCGGGGCGATTTCACTCCTGCCCCCTAAATGCGAAAAATATTTGGGATGTAGCTGTGTGGGCATGCCGGGCTGAGGGTAGCCCTCAATAAAAAAATTTTTTTTTGGGGGGGGGGGCTTAATTTTTCACTTTAAATTTATTATTTTTAGGCCTATTTTTTGTACATTCTATTTTTCATATTGAGTTTCCCTGGTGTAGAGAGTTGAGTTTTAAGTTGCAATAATTAATATGCTTCAATTTCTTTGACTTTGAGTGTGACCGTGGTGTGGATGTTTTGAGTCGAACAAAATACTTTTACGAGCTAGGGTGGTGGCTCAGGGCGATTTCACTCTGCCTCTGAAATGTGAAAATGATCTAAGTGTATCTGTGTGGGCATGTCAGGCTGAGGGTAGCCATCAATTAAAAAAAGTGTTTTATTTGGGGGCTTGATTTTTAATTAAATTAATTATTTGTATTTTTTACAGGATTTAAAATAAAACTGATTTACTTTCTTTAATTTCATTTCTTGGTCTCAAGGGTGGATGTCAGGCTGCCGGGATGGAATTCAGCCACAATTGCCAATGGAAGTGGACATACTTGTACAGTCGTGAGCTTGGAGACTGAAGCCTTGCCCTACAGCTTAGAATATTTTTGCATTTTTACCAATTATTGTTTATTCAAGTAAAATGTATTTAATTTAGTATTGTTCCAAAATGCATCACCTAATTGTTTGAATTTAAAATGCAAACCTGAATAAAAATGAATTATGAACTTTGAATGAATAGAAAATAATATGTTATATTCTGTAAATTGTAATATTTTCAAATCATATTTTATCTCCATTCTTATCTTATCATTGTCTCCCTTTCTCATTATGTTCATCACTCTCATTTCAATTAAATTTATATTCTATTACTGGAATAAAAAAAGACAATACTCAACAATGAAACATCGATCAATAGAAAAAAAACAAAGAAAAAGAGGGAAAATACAAAGAAATGACAGGTACAAGGAGGGGGGGGGGTAACAACAAGTCATTCTTGTCTGGGTTTTAAAAACAGGAGAAGAGTCGTCAATACAATATTGCAAATATCAACTATGAAGAGGGTTTGGTTTTTATCAAATAATTTTTGCAGTTCCTTTGGAGTGATGTTGTTTTTGTTTCACCCATTCTAGAAAGTGAACTTTGTATCTAACACTAAGTTGCCCTAGTGTTGTTTTCCAATCTACATTTTCTAGTTCCTTGTATCATGTATGGATGAAATCATTTAAGGTGTACCAGTTAGAAAATTGTTGACTTTTGGTATATATTTACATTAATCATGCAAGTTGCAGGTATGATCACCTTCTCAATGACTCTTAAGACAAGCTTCTGCAATTAATAAAATATATTGTATTTACTAGATAATTTGAACAACTGGACCAAATTGTGGCAAGATTAATGAGCTATATATAAGTGACAATGGGGAACCCGAGGCTGATAATGATATGATTTGAGCAAAGAAACAATAAAAATTTGATCAAAATCGGATAAGGAAAAACAATATTATCGCTGCATTTTAAAGAATGATTTGTATTTTTCTGGTGAAACAGGTCTGGCGTTTCTTCATGGATATTTAATCAGCAACCTCATACATGATGTCATATCCTCACTTGTTCTTTTTTTTATTATGTGAAATTAGATTAATTTTTTAAAGTTGAATTCAATAACCCCGCTATTTGTTATCAGATTTTTATGAAATAAGCACTTTGATATGTGAATGTTGCTATGTCTACATTATTCATATATAAATATTTTCATCCCGGAGCATCCCTTTAAATGATTTATTAATTATTTCTTTTTCTCGAGAAAGAGTATAGTCTCTACAATAAAACAAGTGGAATGCCTCTGGCGGTCTCACCTGCATCACGTGATTCAATATAACAGTAGTGCTGACTTTGAAAACTACTATATACAACTCGCATAAGATGTTCAGTGATACTGGGTTACTCTTATTTCCATGTCTTATGAAATATACCAATACACTTAAAGAGATATGATGGTAATTCAACAAATACCCCCAATGTGGCCAAAGTTCATTGACCTTACATGACCCTTGACCTTGATAATGTGACCTGGAACTCACTGCAGGATGTTCAGTGATATAAGTTATGCTGTCATCTTAACCCTAAAATGACTGGGGGGGGCTGATTCAGCCCCCCCCTCGACATTTTTCGCGATAAATCCGCTGTGCGAAATTTTTTGAACGCGTCGCTCGCTGACTTTTTACTTTCAAGTCTCGCGCAACTTTTGAGACCAAAATTGTGACTCCCGGTTACGCGGTTCCGAAATTACGCAACATTTCGTAAGTGCATGCAGACCCCAAATTACTCAAAAACGTGAATTTGTGTACAAATCCAATGCAAATAGTGTTCTTAGCCAAAATTCATAAATGTTTCATTATTTTTCCTTTTACTGCTTAAAATCAATTAATTTTATCTAGTTTAAGGTCAAAATAAAGTCCCCGACAATTTCCATTGAAAAAACAATAAAAAACAAAAAGTCGAAAAACAAAGAAATACATAAGAAAATAAATTTGATTTTGAAATTTTTTTAAAATCAATTTGATCAGATGCCTATCTAAAGTATGTGAAACAAAAATTAGCATTTCAGGGGCATTATTTTATTAATTAGAGCAAACTTATGATTTTACGCATAAATTAGCATAATTAATGAGACATGAGATTTTTTGCCGAATTTGATGTTATAGTTTTGTAGATAATGCCATGGGTAACGCGTGTGCCAATTTTCGTCGCGATCGCGTGATCAACGGCCGAGATCATAAGGGGGGGCTGAATCAGCCCCCCCCAGTCTTTATAGGCGTCGAAATAGCCCAGTCTATTTAGGGTTAAATCTTAATGCTGTCATTTAATAACCGAAGGTTATTAAATGACAGCATTAAGATTTGATGTTGATGCTGCCGTCGGAAAAGCGGCGCCTATAGTCTCACTCTGCCATCCAGGTGAGACAAAAATCATGACATGCACAGTGATGAAAAATAAAGCAATAAAATGAATTTAATCAAAAAGAAAAACCACATGCTATGTAAAAGAAATTAAATTTAAAATCATAAATTCGTCATTTTTATTGAATGAAGAATTTAATTTATTTATAATTGGAAAAAAGGATTACCCCTATTTTCTTTCAATGTAACCAAAATACTTGTAGGGCCTAATATGATTTTTCATCACATGACATGATTTTGAACAAAAATCAAGCCATATTTTTGGGTTATGTGGGACGGAATCTACATGGCGGCATTCGTGGGACGGATTTTTCTTCTTAAATCTATCTCTGCCGGCTATTCACCTTTTACCCTATATCCAAAACTCTGCTCTCTACACAAAGGAAACTCAATATAAAAATTAAAAATGAAATTGGCATGCCCACACAGATACACCTAGAACATTTTCACATTTCGGGGGCAGGAGTGAAAATGCTCGGAGCCCCCATCCACATATTTTTTTGTTCGGCTCAAACATCCACACCACAGTCACACTCAAAATCAAAGAAACTGAAGCATATTAATTATTGCAACTTAAAACTCAACTCTCTACACCAGGGAAACTCAATATGAAAAATAAAATGTACAAAAAATAGGCCTAAAAATGATCAATTTAAAGTGAAAAATTAAGCCCCCCCCCCTCTCCAAAAAACAAAAAATTATTGATGGCTAGCCTCAGCCCGGCATGCCAACACAGCTACACCCCGAATATATTTTTTTCGCATTTCGGGGGCAAGAGTGAAATCGCCCCGAGCCCCCACCCACGTAACTTATTTTTGAGCACCTCAACACAACGAACAATTGTGTACAACGGATAGCGGAGCGTGAACGTAGCGGTCGTGTACAGTTTTGCTTATTACATGACGTCATCCAGCCCCTGCCGAGAACCAATTTATGAATGAAAATATAGTAAGCATGCGCAGTGCAAGCCTTTTATTTCCTCACACAGAATTCCACCAAAACAAGTGTGCAATTCTCTATCACCTCGTACCAAAATCGACCTAGAATTTCACTTTCCCGTATTTTATATGAATTATGAAAGGTATTCTCGGAGGATCTATTTCTCACCGATACTGCACAGGTAAGCAAATTTCGATTACTTCTTGCTTTTCCGTCAAAATCTTACGAATTAGCGTCTATATGCCATCGTGTTCGTTGGAATTTGTAGAGTCTATCGCAACGTGCACAAAGTTAATTGGCTTCCGGGTTTCGGAGCGTCGCCTGAATATGCATGAAATTGCAGAGTTTCGATAATTTTTGATCGATACCGGAGCGATCCGATCACGAACCAAAACAATTTACGGCGTACACAAAGTGACCGGATATCGTTATCGCTATCGATACTTCCGCACGCAGTCCGAAGGAATTATTTTTGGGACCACGTGGTCATGACGTGATCTGCGCGATTGACCAATCAGCGGTCTTCGAATCGCTGTGCAGAGACGATCTATCCGTTGTACACAGTCTATGGACAATGGTTCGTTGTGCTCAAACATCCACACCACAGTCACACTCAGTCAAAGAAATTGAAGCATAATTATATCATTAAAATCTTAGAGCTCGAAACCAGGGAAAATCAATATAGAAAAAATTGAAAAATATATATTTACAAAAAAAGGCAGAGCCTATACGACACTGCCAAGCTTCAAACTCTAGTTCACTCTCTCTCACTCAGTCAAGCTCAGCTCTTTGACTGCACGCCCACTTCCATTGTGGATTCGGGCTAAATCCCACCCCGCCAGTTTAGGCGGCCGAGCTAGCTACGGAGAATTACGATGAAGAGCAGCGGACCGTTCATCGGTTGTTCGCTTCTTGCGACCAGAGAGAAAAAGGTGAAAAACTTGAACAAAATCGTGCAAATACACCAAATTTTATCCTTGTGATGAGAAAATGGAGGTAATGGAATACAACAAAGTCCATCTTCTGCGATAAAAGTGGTACTTTGAGGAGAAATGATCACAAAATCAAGTCAGTTATTGAGCGGGGCCGAGCCGAGCACCGACACAGTTAATACACGCTCGCCTATGGGAATCGCGAGCTGTCGAAAAACGCCTAAAATTACACTTTTTTTTTTATTTCAGCGAAAAAAAAGTAATAGAAAGTGAAGAACATTACCATCAGACCATATCTCTAGAAAATCTTTACAAGAAATTTCGAAATTACGGAAAAATAGACGCAAATTTGTGGAAAAAAAATCTCGTACTGGGTGGGACAACTCGGCCCGCGGTCCGAGATGTCCCGTGGTCCGAGTTGTCCCGTCCCCATTCTTGAGAGAGGAATCAACCAGGTCAAAAAAAAAACCTTGGAGGAACATTTATGAAATCCATATTCAATTTCAGGGGCACATACATGTCCCTCCCCATACAATAAAGCTCATAACACGGAAACGTGATGACGCCTATTCATTTGCATACACAAAAATCGCTCACGCCGGCAAGTTCAGAAATAAAAATGCCCGAGTCAGCTCCCATGCGGCATTTCCTTTAAAACGTTGTCTATAATCAAAATTTGTATGAAATGAGATTTACATTTGTACCAAAGTTATTTTTCCCTTCTTCTCTTCAAATGAAGCAATACTCACCGTCCCATTCTCTGGAACTCCGGCATTTTGACTCTCGCTTACTTGCACATTTTGACCGTCAGTGGACGCCATTATCGCTCATTGTCTTCAATAAGATATCGTAAAGAAAACAAAATGTAAAAGGAAAATCGGATAGAAGTCCGCGTCCGGCCTTTCATAAAAATTGTTACTGTTATCCAACGATGCTTGTAGGACTGTGCCTGTTCATAATATAATGATAACATATTTACAATAACAGTTCAAAGCTACTGAAATCTTTCAATCTGACTGACTGATATTATATTTGTTATAAAAATTGCGCATTTGTTATTATAACAAGTCTTATAAAACGGGATCTTTATTTATGTGTTTGATCCCGGGTTTCATCGCGTGTTCATATCCCGGTACATAATCATGAACAAAATTAATGTTCATCGCCAATTTTAGAGGTAGTAATTGTGAAATAAAGCAATGAAATTGAATATCCATATCCTATAAAAAAATTACTTTTTGTAAATATGCGCTACTCGATCGATCAATCACTTTCATCAATCACTTTAAAATGTTTCTGTTTTTGTCCCGGGTTTTTGTTTATGCCCCTGTATAGGAACTCGGCATGACAGTTTTATGCTGGTAAACGCCAAGCTGGTATATAACCAATTATCTATATGAAACATTTTACCTCTAGGTTAATCAGTCATAGTGGCTGACGTTATAGAAGACAAATATCACTCTCGGGCCTTTATTTTTATCAAAGTTAGTGGCGACAATGGCAGATTGGGGATTCGAACTCGCAACCTTGCGATTGTGAGTTCAATGCTCTAACCAATAGACCACACGACCTCTTGTCATAACTTTTTTTTTTTACATCTGATTTTGATAAAATTTTCAGTTTCATGCCTATGGGATTTTTCTCTTATTATTCAAATCAACTTTATGTAGGGTTGTCTTGTCCTTAAACGGTTTCTGATGTTCCAATACAGGCCTACGTACATAGCACCATATAATTTCGGCACGGGCTATTCCCTGTACAGCGTTTTCCATTACCATACATTTAATCAAGAATATTTTTTTTCATTAAAGGGATGGTCCAGGCTGGAGATATCTATATGTCAATAAATAGAGTAAAGTTTACAAAGCAATATGCTGAAAATCTGTTCAAAATCGGATGACAAATAACCAACAAAGTTATGAATTTTAAAGATTTGCATTATTCCGGTGAAACAGTTCTAGGCAAGTCCCCGGCATGTCTTTATGTTTCATTAGGTTGGCTGATGATGTCATCCCCACTTGTTCTTATGCATTTTATTATATGAAATAAGGCTTATTAAAAATGTTCTACCAAGAACTATTACAACTGGATTGACAACTGATTAAGTGCATTATTAGTGCTGCAACTTATTTCATCACAATGACATCCATAATGTATGAAATACTATGATTTTATGTAATAACATATAGAAAAAGGAAAGTAAGGATGTGACGTCATCAGCTCACCTAATGAATATTCATGACGAATTTAATATTGATACACAAATATTAATAACTTTGTTATTTGTCATCCGATTTTGATGAATTAGCATTTTGCACTGTTTCATTCTTTTTCTTATTTTAAGCCCGGACTATATCCCTTTAATTCAGTCGTAATAGCAGAGAACATTATTATGAGACGAGGGCTGTATGTTTTAGCTTTGATATACCTACATCAAATGACATTCAAATACTATTTTTTATACCTTGTTTTTTTTTACTTATCATTATTTTTACCCGATCGACGACACATGTCGGCCAACCTTTCACAAAGGAAGCCGGGAGAGAGGGGAATGGAGGAAGCTTGGTGTGGCAGAAAGGGGCCGCGGTGGTGGTGTGCATGGTGGGGGGGGGGGGCAAATTATGGCTCATGAATGGATAAACCATTATGCCGCGAGCTATATAAGCTGGGCAGTGTCTCGAAATAAAAGGTTCAGGCACAGAGCTAGCTCCATGGTTCAGGGGTGTGATCGGGGTGTGATATAAGGTTTCTTGCTTTGTACTTGCAATAAATAAAATGATTTGTGCCAGATATGAGTTGACCTCGCATTTCGCTCGTAGACAGAATAAATAACCAATATATTTCCCGGGCTTATCTCTCACCACCACCCACCTTACCACCGCACGCACTGCATGCAGCACGTTGTATCAATACCGTTATGTTTTGACCTCATATCGGGAGTGAGTGCTACTGCTACCTACACAATTGCAAATTGTATTTTAATACTTTATACTAGTACATAGTGTTCAGCATGGCAGCGGAGATGGGTAGGACGAAGAGAGTGGTCGTCGTCGGCGCTGGAATTATAGGGCTTTCATCGGCTGTCAATATCATTGAAACAGTCCCCAATGTCGAGGTAACATTGATTGCAGAGCATTTTGAGGAGCATTTGGCATCATGCGTATCTGGTGGCTTATGGAATCCCCGGGAAGTCCCCCTCAACGGCACACCCGTGCACGTTCTTCGGTATGTCATCAAAGCTAAGTCAAACGTAATAATATTGCAGCGTAGTACTAGAGTATTCGTTCCTAAACAAAGCAGTAGGATGCATGGTGTTAACATCGTCTTGTGAGCTTAAAAGAAAAATTCAGTGTTCTTCATTCTACCCCACAAGCACCTACATGTATCTCCCCTGTTAATTTGCTCCCCTCCCCGATTCCCCTCCTCCCCTCTCACCCCTCATCCCCATCCCCTCCCCCTCTTCTTCCTCCTCCTCCTCATCCACCATTGGCATTACTATGGACCTTAAGGCTATAAATAATAAAGCAGGGAGTTTAATAAAGCAGGTAGCTTGGGGGCTCACGTGCGCCCTAAAATAAATGATTATACCTTTTTTTCAAAGTTGCTTGTGTGAATTTATTTTTACGTTAAAGTGCTTCGGGAACAGCTGTGACATTTTTAAAATGTTTTATGCCTGTGAAACTAATTGTCATTTTCCCCTGATCCTGTCAAAGTTTTACAGTGCACAAGTTCAAGTATGTATTTTTAATAACATATTGCAGTCACTTTATCATACATGTATATACAGTGCGTCCCAAAAAAAACTATACACTTTTGAAATGGCTGCCAAATAAAAAATGTAGCACTTTGGGGGAAAAGACTTATAGATATGGAAAGCCAATAAAGTCAACTTTCAAATGACACCAAAAAGTTGGAAAATTATTCATGCTTGAGCGAGCACTGCCCACTGAAACAAAGGGTATGCAAACTAGGGTGGGCTGGAATTAGCCTTCCAATTTCTTTCAGATTTTTTGTTTGGTACTTGCAAAGTTGAAGGTTATTTGGTGAATTAAAGATCAGATGTGATCAGTTTGTTGTTTGTGAAAATTTCATACGTTATTAAATTGAAATTTAATGCATGAGCGATCATGAATTGCAATTTTTAGTCCAGCTTTATCATGTGGATCATGTGGATCTCAACAATGTGTTCATGACAGTCAGGAGAAGAGGGGGTAATATGACTTAGGTAGGTGAAGTAAGTTGATGGGCTAAAGGTCAACAGAACATTTAGCATCCCCTCCCCCACTTCTCCCCTCCTGAGAGACTAAGCTTGGCTAGGCTGGGCAGGAATTAGCCATACAGTTTTTTGAGAGGTTAGTCCCTTGGAACTTACAAAGCTATAAGGGTGCTATGCTATTCATGAGTGAGATAAGTTTTGGTTTTAATAGGAAAATTTCATGAATTACTAAATTGAAATGTAATGCATGAGTGAACAGGAATTGTAATTTTAGTGTAGCATATTCATCTTGTGGACATCAGAAGTGTGTTCGTGAGAGTCAGAGTAATGTGATGGTACATGTACCTGTTACAAGCAAGAGGGCGAGATATGCTAAGACTTGGTTAAAAGGGCATTCCTCTTCTTTTTGTCCTTTTACAAATTAAAAGTCATATGTACCCTCCCCTCTTCACCTCCATTTCCCAGCCCCCCTCTCTCTTTGTCTCACCTCCTGAATTGTAGCCTTTTCAAAACTTAACTGCCAAGTGACCGGTGGCTGATGGTCAGTTTGAATGATTACCAAAAAATTTAATGATGATGATTAATGAAATATTTTATTGGAAAAAATGAATGTTTGATTGATCACACTGCACATTGAATGAGTTGATTTACTGATAAATTGTTGATTAAATGATTGATAGGAAAAAATTGATGCCCTAATTCATAATTAATCATTAAACCAACATTCTGCTCTGGACTTCATGCGTACATGAGAATAGCCATCAGTCTCTCAACCGGAGGGGAGGCCGGGAAAGAGGGAGGGGGCGGGGGCTGAATGTTCTGTTGACCCTTATTTCATCAACCTACTTCTCCCACTTAAGCCCTATCTCACCCCCTATTCTCCCGACTCCCATGAACACATTGCTGAGATCCCCATGATAAAGTTGAAATGCTGCCCCAAAAGAGATCCAAATGATAAAGTTGAAATGCTGCCCCGAAATTGTAATTTGTGTTCACTCATGCACTAAAGTTCAATTTAATAACTTATAAAATTTGGTTAAGTTATCAAAACTGATCACGGTTGATTATTAATTTATCACAACGCCCTTAACTTTGCAAGTTCGAAAGGATTTGCCTCATAACAACTGAAATAAATTGGAAGGCTAATTCCAGCCCACCCTAAATTTCATACCCTTTGTTTCAGTGGGCAGTGCTCGCTCAAGCATGAATAGTTTTCCAACTTTTTGGTGTCATTTGAAAATTGACTTCATTGGCTTTCCATATATGTGGGTCTTCTTCCCCAAAGTGCTAAATTTTTTATTTGGCGGCCATTTCAAAAGTGTATAGTTTTTTTGGGGACGCGCTGTAGATGATTTATCAATGATCTGATTTCTATTTATTTGTGTTATGTTTGAAATGCAGATGGAAATAAAGCTAATATTGAACAATCTTGAAAGTCTAGAAATGAGAACATGTTCCATAGGTTCAATAGGTTTAATACAACAAAGTTGATAGAAAAACACAATATCAATGGTAATTTGAGTTTAAACAAAGAAGGATTTGGTTTCAAAGAATAGGATATGTATATATATATATATATATATGTACGTTTTTCCAAAGAGTTTTATTGCAATACAATATCCAATAAATTTCTTATTCCCAAACCTATCGTGTATTCTCATTTTTTTGTTAAACTGTGTAATATGTCTCTTGTTTTGATTGGTTTAAATAAACTTGAACTTGACTTGACTTGATGACATAATGATTTATTCATGCTTTCCAGGAAATGGGGCAAAGAAACTTGGGATCATAGCATTCCTTTGGCTTTGAGTTCAGAAGCATCCAAAATTGGAATAGAGTTAATCCCCGGTTACCGTTTGTATCCAGAGATGATCAAAGAAGAAGTAAGTCTTCATTTTTCAGAAAATTATTTTTTTTTCACTGAAAAAGAGGTAAAAAGGATAATTTGATAAATGTTTTACACAAACTTTAGGTCAGACATGAATAACCAGAGCAATAAGACTAAATAATATATACATACCAAGATATTTATAATGGAAAATTTCATGTCTCAGAAGTCTAATACCATATATCATTATGAAGATCTTTTGGTAGGATGAGTTCTCAGTGTGGAAGACAAGGATGTTTTGGACCACACTTGGTGGGCATCATTATGCATGGTGTACTTCCATTATTATTATTATTATCATTTATTAGATGTAAAGAAATATAATGAGGTATGAAACATTTTATCAAGACTGTTGATTATACATGGAAAAAAGTTATAGGCCTAATTATCATTCCGTCCATCTGAAGCAAATTTATCTGTTCCTAACAATATGGCTCCATCCATAGGCAAAAATCCCTGTATCTGGTAAATGTGTGAGTTCATACATCACTGAAACCAGTTGAAGGGACAGTGATAGTGTGTAGAGGAGAGCATTCCATGATGGTTTTGTCAATGCAGAGAGATGTTATGAGCTTCTTCTCAGTTTACTTTACAAATCCTGTCCAGTGGAGGGTACAAATTTGTCTTTTGGGTTGAAAGTCTCCAAGGCCCTGTCTTACAAAGAGTTACGATTGATCAAATCGATCGTAACTCTATGGAAATCCATCAATCTCATCATATTTTCTACAGGAAATGTGCAAAGAGCCGCTTGTAAATGAAGGAGAGCAAACAGAACTGTCAAGCAATCAATGAATTTATGGATATACATTCATATCTAGAAAAAAAAATTGAGCAAACACGCATTTCACATGTTGACTTTGCTGGCTTTCCATAGTTGCAATTGATCGGATCGATCGCCTCTCTTTGTAAGACGGGGCCCAGGTCATTCATATAATTCAAAAGAAAACTAAACGAACAGCATTGTTTAAGCAAAAGAACCTTTCCCCTCCATGTTATAAGCTACTGAAATCCTGGTATCTAATTGGCTGAGAATAAATAAGTCAGTGAAAACCAGTCACTGAAAAAAGAAAAACTTTTAAAGAAACAGTACCCTGATGATTTGTTTTTAATCATCTGGATACAGGAGGAGCCATGGTGGAAGGATGATGTTATAGGATACAGAAGAGTTCCTCAAAAAGAAATAAAGAAACTCTTTGCACCGACGTTCAAGTAAGTTCTTGGGCCCGTATTCGGATTTTGGTTGTCATTTCAACTCTGGTCTAAAATTGTGATTAACTATATGGATAGCCAATGAATTGTCATTGTGTAAAAAATCTCGGTATGAATTCAATTTGACCGCTTATTCGGTGCTCAATCCATTCAAAATTGTTTGGGAGTGATTGAAATAGTTTACCCTGCCTTTTGAGCCTGGGGGAAAAGGACACAATTCAGCTTATAAATGATGTTCATACAATTTTTGCATATTTTGCTATTCAAGATTTTTCTCCGATTAAGACTATGGGCTTAGTCAAACCGGACTTTGTCACTCAGGTTTAATTTTCTAGTTAACCCTACAGTGTAGTTTACTTTGTACAATCTCATGGGCTAGTATTGACTCCCCCCCCCCCCCTCTCCTGGGGACCATTTCATCAACATTTTTGTCCGACAAGTTGTCAGATCTGACATCTTTCCTTGATTTGGATTGGCTGAAAAGCACTGTTCCTATGGTAACTGTCGGATAGAATGGTACTTGTCAGATAAAATGTCTGACAAGTCCTTTCATGAAACACTCCCCTGGATCCGCCAGTGTCTAGAAACTTTTCAAAGACTTGTTTTCCCCTTTAGGTTATAATGTTTTCAATGTTATCAATATCTAGGGACAGTGATTTTCCATTTTACTGGTAAATAAAACGGAAATTCTGTTTGATTCTTTCATTTTCATGTAAAAATGAGTGGAATTCACCTCTGCAAAAATGGAATTAAGGTTTTTGCTGTGTACATTTTCAGTGACAAAATGGAATTTCAATGTTTTTATCAAGTTGAAAAAAAATTAGTTTTTCAGAATCAGAAAAGACCATTTTTGAAAGGGAAAATCACTGTCTCTATATTATTGCACCTAACATATTATATATTTATGTCACCTTAACTATCTTCTTATGCTAACTTCTCAGTTCTTATGAATTATTTTCATTGAACCTATTGATTGTAAATCTGTAATTTCATTTTCAACCTGAGTTGAAATTTTCTGTTGAAAATATATTATACCTTTCTGTCAAATATATAAAAAAAAGGAAATCCATTCTAATGTTCGAAACAGAAATGAAAATCCTCCGAAGATACGTTTTGCCCAAATAATCGTGGGCCTGGGTAGCCACTGTGCAGCGCCAGATCAACGTAGATCTCTCCCTTGTATTGTTGAACGCCAAACAGGTCTAGCTGACACGGCCGGGGTTTAACTCCGGAACTCGCGGTTTTGAGACAGATGCTCTACCAACTAAGCCACCACACAAAGTGAAATCTAATGCTCATTAATGCGTTCATGAACATTCAGTAATCTGTTTCTTTTGTATTTGTCAATCTTTCATTGACAGGGATGGATATTTCTACATGACAATGATAACCAATTGCCTGATCTATCTTCCATACCTCATGAAGCGGTAATTCAACACTCTTCATCTCTACTTCATTATATAGGCCTATGATTTTTTTTTACATTAGAAAGACTGCTGGTAATTGTGTCAAGACCGGGGTCAAGACCTTAGAAGCATTTCATGAAACAAATAGCCAGTGTTTTTCACTGACAAGCTAATCAAATCCTTGCATGGGATTGACTCAAGAGTACATTTGTCAGTGAAAATTCCTGACCAGATGCTTCATGAATCTTCTGATGTGGGGCTGATAGTACTCGGTTATTCATTATAGTACTTTCATATGTAATTTTGTTTTCCCGTTCTCATTTCAGCTCCCTTGAAAGTATCCCTAGATCCCACCCCACATAGATATGCCATTTTTTTCAATCATTAATTGACATGTATATAGTACACTGTTTTATAAAGCTCAATCAAGTATTCCATTGTTTTAGCTTGTTTTATTTTTATGAGACTGCAACTTTATGTTCATGATGTAATTTTCTCTGTCAAAAGCCGCAGAATGGGGGAGGGGGTAGGATCAGCCCCTCCCACCCATTACCCAGAGTCATTTCAATGGAAAGTTGCCACCTGGTATAATACAAGTAGAGCAGTTGACTAATTGAAAAATCAGAGCATATGGGCAAGAAACTAAATTGCATTTTAACTAAGTGATAGTGGAGCCAAACGGTAATAAAACCAAACAGTATGTCAAGTGGGTTTAACCATGATGCTGTTAATAGGCACTTTGAGCATTAGATCATCAGGGCCTTGTCTTACAAAGAGTCACGATTGATCCAGTCAACCACAACTATGGAAAGCCAGCAATGTCAACATCTAAAATACATGTTTGTTCAAAGTATTTTCTTGATATGATGTATATTCATACTTTCACTGTTTTCTTGATGATTCAGTATGCTTCTCTTTGTTTTCAAAGGACATTGTACTGATTTCCTAAAGAAAAAGTTATGACATGGATGGATTTCCATATACTTGAGGTGGATCGGATATATCGTAACTTCTTGTAAGATGGGACCATGGTAGGAGGCCAAGTGGGTTTTAGCCATGGTGTTGTTAGGCACTCTGAGGGTTAGACCATCTGGTAGTAGGCCAAGTGGAAACAAATCATTTCAAGAATGGAGTTTGTACATCCCACTGCTGCCACCATAAAGGAAATAAATGTAAAAGTTAAAGGGAAAGTTCACCCTGATGAAAAGTTTGTTGTAAAAACACCAGAAAAAAACAATAAAAAACTTTGGTGAAGGTTTGAGGAAAATCCAGTTAACATTAAAAAAGTTATTTCATTTATAAGTTTTTGATTTCTAACGTCATACATGAGCAGCTGCCCCATATGTTTTATAATATAAGATGCATGAATTTCATTATTTTAATGGTTCATAATGACTAAAAATTTTATTTTTTTAGGAGTGGGAGTGAGATAAATTGTCTGTTGATATACTGAAGGTACAATAAAACCCATTTTAATTTTTTTTAGAAAATGACATGATATTGATTTTTTGTTGTTGCTAACATATGATGTCACAATTCACAAACACATCAATTTACAAAAAATAAACTTCTAATAACTTTTTCAATCTTTCATGGATTTTTCTCAATATTGCTTACTATCTTTTCTGCTATTTCTACAATAAACATTTTGTCAGGGTGAACTCTCCCTTCCCCTGTCACACCTGGTGGGTGTTTCATAAAGCTGTTCGTAAGTTAAGAGCGACTTTAAGAACGACTGGTGATGCTTTCTTGTGGTAAATGACATACAACCAAAATGTTCATTGGCGATGGTTTACGCGTAAGAAAGGATCACCAGTCATGAAACACCCACCTGGACACCATAACAAAAAGGTTAGCGATTAATCGCTAAATGAAATAACCTATCAAGATCATCGTTGCATGCACATTTCGCTCAGCAGACTGACTAGGAACCAATCAGAATTGTTCTTTCAAATTAGCGATTAACCGCTAATCTTTGTGTTAAGGGCCTTTAGCCAGCATTGGCCAATGTTTATATTGCAAGCTGTGTTGCGAGTCGTTTCTCACTTCATCATATTTCTTGACATCAAGATTTGCCCGTTTCCACCAATACAAAATGATATCTTGATACATAATGTCATTTCTGGATGCTTTGTGTTTCTAAAATTCAGTTTTTGTTATTCAAGCAGGGAATGCTAGATATTTCAAGAAATAGGACTAAATGCAGAAATGGCTTGCCATACTAGCACCGCATATACTGTTGGCATACTGGTTAACGATGACCTTGTCAGGGGCGCACCCGGTCAAAACGTTGTGGGATGCCAGATTTCAGGATGAAATCAAATCAAATCAAAGAAAGTCAAATACTTAATCTGAGGCCATATTTTCAGACATTCTGGCCTTCCAGAAACTCCTTTGTGAATACATATCAGTCGTGTGATCTAAAATGAAGATCCAATGAATGAAGTACTGGTAGGATGGGGGGTCGGGTGTCCGGACACTTTATCTTTTTGAAGCCTTCTTTTTTGTCTGTGGATTACACTAAAAATATGAATTCATTACTTGTAATCATTTTCTATTTTGTTCTTTATAATATTTCCCAACATTTTGTACTAAAAATTGATGAAACTTCGCTTGTAAATTTTTCCAAATGACATTCTAAAATTGATCGTCCGGACACACAACCCGTCCGGATACACAACAACTGGGTATACTGAAATGCCACGAAACTAGCAACCAACCTCTCACTATTTAAAAAAAGCTTTGATAACAGCTCTTTATGATACAAGCAACCTTTTTCTCTTTTTCCCCCTGAAATTGTTTGAATGCATACAGCTTTCTACAAAAGGGTGGGAAAGCCATTCAGAGGAAGGTTGACAGTTTAGGAGAGGTCAGTATGTCATTTTGATTTCTTCTGGGTTTTTTTTGGTAGTATTTGATCTATTATTCATTGTGCATGTACTGTGAGTCTTCTATTCTTATGATTAGTCTCAATTTCTACTCTCGTACTTTACACACCACACGTGTGCGGTGGCTGTGATGTGTATGGCTGGTTTTGAATAGTTGTAATTGAAAGAAAAGCTTATTCTTTACAGCTAGTTGCAAACAGCTTTAGGCACAGGTGTTTCTAAAAGTCTGTGGCCATGCCTTTTAATAATAGGAATCAACTATAAAACTGTGTTTTTTACGCTTTATCTGGTCTTCTAGGAATTCATGTGATATTCTTTTTTGTGATGGCAAAAATAACCATAAAGATCTGTGACTTTATAAATATAAGGAATGGAATATGTTTCCAGGTGTTAACACCTTTAAAGAATGAACATGTAATGTTTTGTAATTGACTGGCCCTGAGGGGAACATCAAATACGTTGCCCCCAACAGAATCATATTAATATGGCAAATATTTGATGTTTCGGCCCGAGAGAAGAGCCAGTCAATGTTATCATTATTACCTACAGCTGTATAATGTGTAATTTAAGCTATCATTTGGAACAATTTATATGCCTGTTTGCTCATCACTACGTCTGTCAGGTTATTCACGAAATTGGCAAAGTAATCCTTGCTATGTTATTAGGAAAGACGTCTGAGCAGTGTTCCGATTTGAGTCCGTTTTGCTGGGGCGACTGTAGTGTAATATGTTGCCACCACTTCAATCATAAAAATTTTGCATTTATTTTCTGTTCAAGTGAGATCATATTTCTAATGAATTACCATACTTGTTTTAATATAGTATTATGTTCTCTCAGTTTGCAGGTGTGTATGATGTAGTAGTTAACTGCTCAGGATTAGGGGCAAAGTTTCTTGCACAAGACGATGCCCTGGAACCACTGAGGGGTCAGATCATACGGGTGAGTGCAGAATGAACCTAGATCTCTGGTCTTTATCCTCACTTGGGGGTGTGTTTATGCTTCCATTGCGAGGACATAATCAGCGTTATCAAACGTTGATTCAAAACGCCAATCGTAAACGTGGTTCTGGGAGTGCTGTTTATGCTTTTTTCAGAGGCAAAATGACGATGTCCAGCTGGCTTCGCATCGTAATTTTCATTGAGCAGGAAAGCGAGGTCAAATTGGGCGCGCCTCTTTTCGAATGCTGTTATTACGTGGAGATAACATGCGACCATATGGAGCAATGCGACTGTATTTGCCCGCGGATTATCATCTCACTGGAAGCATGTACCAATGACGTCAACAGTTATGATTTCATGTAATAACACAAGATGAAGGAATGTGGGGATGTGACATCATCAGTCCACCTAATGAATATTCATGACGACATGCATATAACTATTTTCACAAAATAGAGCTAAACTTTAAAATTCAATAACTTTATTTGACATCAGACTTTGATGAAATTTTTAGCATATTGCTCTGTAAATTTTACTATTTTTATTTAGATATAAATATTCTCAGCCCAGAGCATTCAGGTCATACCCCTTTGGATGACAGAGAATGTGATGAATTTCTATAAAACATGGTGAAATAAAAATGAGCATGTGGATGGATTTACTTGATATAAAAGGTCATAACTGGTAGAATCATATATTGTTCACATGCAAAACACAGTCTAATATACTATAGAGACTATGATTTGGTGAATTTCAAAGGCATTCAATCAAATCAATTGAATTGCAGATCGAGTCGGGGACTAAATCGATTCAAGCCCCAAGTGATTGACCTCACTCTCCTCTTCACCGGCCTTTGATGTTTTGTGCCCATTTCAATTTTTCCCATTTATGCTCTATTTTTATAAATATATCACTTTGAAACACGTACGGCTTTGCCCTAATAATACTGAAATTTGAGGCCTTTAGAGAAAATTCATACATTCATTTTTGCATCATATTTGACTCAACAACACTACATATAAACCATGTCCTCCTCCTCTCTACCTGTTGACACATTGTCAAAATGAGGGAATATATTTTATGGAAGTAATCATAACATAAAGTTATGTTATGAATTTACATAGTTAAGATTGACCTATTATCAGTTCAAAGTTGATATGATGTGATGTCATTTCATTTCATTTTAATTTTATTTGTAATCTTATATGGGTACTTTTTATTTGGGGGAGTGTTGTGTACAGCACATACTGTTCTTCTTTACCCACAACTAAAATGCAGTGGAATATGGACCGTCTGACATATTAAGAGGTTCAATGTAGCCGTTATCCAGTTTTTATTGGAAACTGTTTGAATGCATACTCATAAAATACATTAAACGACAGGGTTCTTTTTATTGCGATACTTTTTTGTCGATTATATATTTGCAGATGTTCTGGTACTGGTTATTTACTAAAACTAGGGATTATGCAGTCCTGTTTATTGTATTGACTTGATGTACCTGACTTTAATTACTTGATTTGTATTATGTTGAAAATAAAAGAAAAGGAAAGGAAAAAAAATCTGGATAATAAAATGTGATTTATGCTATTTAATGACAAGGGCAACGGAAATGGGAGGAGGGGGGGGTTGGGTGGAGGGTTTTGGTTGGGCTTCAGCCCCCCTCCCTCCCCTCCCACTTTTTTCAAAACCGTGGAGAAAGAAAAACATAAAAATGACCATCTGATTGTGATTTTCTGAATGTTCAGCATGCCCACTTTTGGCTAAGCCCCTCCCCCCATATTCGAAAACCATTCCATGGCCCCTGAAAGAGAATGTTCAACTCAAATGAAGAGACCGAAAATAACTGTACAAGTATTCAACTTTATTTAGATAAATTAAGACAAACACTGCGTACTACATGTCCCTGGGAAACAGAATGCTGAAGGTGCGGAAGCACCCCGGGATTTACCTGGGACCAATTTTTTTTCCTTTTTAAATTAACATCAGCACCTGAGTAAAAATATGTTCCCAGGGCCCTGGCCTACCGAGTTCATACTATTACTACTTTGAGAAAATAAATTAATCAAGGTTTGGTATAAATTACTTTGAAATATTAATAAAATAATGAACATCAGTACATCCTCATGTCATTTTTGTCTTTCTTCTCTTATACTTTCTTCCCTTTCCCCCTCTCTCTCTCTCTCTCTCCCTCCCCCTCTCTCCATGTCTCTTTCAGGCTAATTTCTTTTATCATTATTATGTATTACAAACACATTCACACCTCTGTCTCCCTCCCCTTGGCCACCATCCCCCCCCCCCCCTCTCCCACCCCTCACCCTTTTTTCCCATCTTTTACCACTCTTCAATTGCTCTCCCTTCATACTTGATGCTCAAAGTGAATTTCCTATTTTCTTTCAGGTTCGAGCCCCGATGCAGCATTTCTTTGTCCTGTACTCTCTCAAGGACGGGATGAAAAGATGGGGGGATAGATCATTCTATGTGTTTCCAAGGTAACAGAAACAAACAAGTTCAAGTACAAAAGGGGAATAAGTCATTATTACATTACAGTGCATTACATCTTCACAGTCATATTAAAATTGAAAAGTTATAAAGATATGGATATATGTGAGATATGTGACAATGTGCAGAATTTAATCTTACGACAGCCACCAATTTCCAGCCAGCCACTTAATTATTTACTTTCAATTCTACCTTGATGTCATCTAATAGATTAAACTTCGAAACCAGTCTGTTTCATTCATTTTTTTTTGTAACTCCTTTACTTGACTCTTTCATGGAATATATATCATAGTTCATTGAAATGCAATGGAGTGATTAATGATCAAATCTATAAGAACTTTTGACATTTGAAATGTTGGATTTTGAATTCATCACCTCACAATTTCTACATCGTTTGTTTGCATATCATTATATTATGGAACTAAATATGTTTAGTGCCTTATAATATATACTTTGTTGCTTTTTTCCATCCAATTTTAAAGAAGACATATTTTGTATTTAAATTTATTCATGTAAGTTCATATCGACTTAACATCAAGTTAACTTTTGTTACATGGGCTTAAAAGGACGACATGCTATTCTGTCTTTTGTCAAATAATGATTTATGATTCAATGTCATCATCACCCTCTCCCTACCCCCTTCCCGACCCCCCAGGAATGGACAGGTGGTCCTAGGGGGAACAGTTCAGCATGGAAGATGGGATTCTGAACCAAACCAAGAGGATGCTAAATACATCTTAGATAAGGCATCGCAAGTACTACCAAATCTGAAGGTAAGTACTACCAGTTCCATCACTCGATCGGAGTAGCCCTGCTAAAGCCAGGGTAATGGTACGTAGCGCTTAGAAACATAATAAGCTCTTTATATATGTTGTATATTATTATCATTATTTATAATTATTATCATTATTATTATTGTTGTTGTTGTTGTTATTATTAAAATGAATAAATGAATAAATTTATTTTCGAATGCAATGATAATGACAATTTCACAAGTTTACCATGTAGCTCTAGGAGTTTACAGCCAATCCGTTATAAATACATAGAAAAGCAAGGATAATCGAAACCAGAAACTTGACTGGAATGAATACTAGTCAAGCCTCGCCCCTTCTAGTTAAGGCAGATAAAAACATATGTTTCTTAGATTGTTAGTTGTTGTTGTTTTTGTTAATATTATTTTTATTAATATTACTATCATCATTATTTTCATTATCATATGATTATTATTATCATCATTATCATGATTAAGTATTATTGTAATAATAATTTAATAATTTGACTTATATCGCGCCAAATCCACTCTATAGAGTGCTCAAGGCGCTTTTTAGGAAATTATCAAAGAAATTAAGAATTGAAGAGAAATTAAAAAATTATTATCATTATTATTATCATTCTGGTAAGCTACAGAATCATGGCCCTTTTCCCAACTCTATTACCACTGTACACAAGTCTACTGCTTCAGAAAAGGTCACTTATCATACATGTAATGATATTATCTATCATTTGGGCATCAATTTTTTTTTCTTTATTATTTCTGAAGTAATTGATAGAACTAATACCTTGGTCACATTTGATCTACGGCAGCCGTACGGGGAGTCGACAACAGCCGTTTTATTAATTTCAATCAAAACCACATATATGTAGTTGGTACAAAAAATGTTGAAACGGCTGTTGTCGACTCGCTGTACGGCCGCCGTAGAGCAAATGTGACCATGGTCTTAATGAAAAAGAAATATGACTATGACAAATATGACTTCTATTTCTTCTCCTTACCTTCTACATCAAAAGAAGGTTAGAAGCTGTAGACTGCATGCGTATCTACCAATTTACAAATATGGTGTTGATGATATTGAATGGCCATATACCATTATATTTGGATCGTATTTTTGTTTTTAGGGAAGTGAGGTTGTAAAACATTTGGTCGGACTGAGACCATCCCGTTCCAAAGGAGTCAGACTAGGGGCTGAAACTATGAACTTTGGTGCATTGAAAATAGAGGTTAGTAATTGTAGCAAGGATTTCAAGGACAAGTCCACCCCAACAAAAAGTTGATTGGAATAAAAAGAGAAAAATCCAACAAACACAACACTGAAAATTTCATCAACATCGGATGAAAAATAAGAAAGTTATTTCATATTCAATTTTGCTTAATTCTACAAAGTAGTTATATGCACATCCTGGTCAGTATGCAAATGAGGGAACTGATGACATCACTCACTCACTTTCTTTTGTATTTCATTATATGAAATATGACAAATTCTAATTTTCTCCTCATTTGGTGAAATTTGTGAAACAAAATTTTATTTTGCCCTGAGCATGTGGAATTACCATTGTTTAACATTTTATGGTTCAGTCAAGTTGGTCCTTATTGTCAAATCTGTAAATATTGTATCATTCAAACAATAAAAAAACAAAAGAAATAGTGAGTGAAGGACATCATCGATTCTCTCATTTGCACTTGACTAAATTGTGCATTTAGCTATTTTGTGAGAAATAAGCGAAACTTTAAAATGACATAACTTTCTGAGTTTTCATCCGATTTTGATGAAATTTTCAGTGTTATTCTTCTCTGATTTTTTTCTCTTTTGATTCAAATCAACATTTTTCTGAGGTGGACTGGAAATTCAGACGATTGACTGTAATATGAATAGTGGCAGATCCATAATTTCTAAAAAGAGGGGTGCAGATGTTAATTCTCTTTATTTATATCACAATATCAATATATGTTTGTTCTAATAATAATAATATCTGTTTTTTGTATAGCGCTTTTCCCATAACGGTTCAAAACGTTTTACAGCATATTACCCCAATCATTGGATTCATTTCAATCCCGCACAAAAAGTGCACAATCATTCATCACAGCTTCATAATGGCGATGGCAAATTCAAACATACAATAACTTTCTCATCCTACCGGGTACCCATGTAGCACCTGGGTCGAGAGTGGCATAGTGTGGATTGATGCCTGTGGATTATTATCAGAGTGTAGAGGGAGCTTGCATCCTTGTGCCCCCGGATTCGCCACTGCATAAAGCTTATAGCATTTGATCTTGGGACTGCTTTCTACGATTGATTGCATTGATTAGTTTGAATGATTTGGGGCCCGTAACACAAAATTGATCATAGAACATTTCTACGATTGATTCCATTGACTACAATGTACAATCAATCGTAACAATCAAGCATATGATTAATTGCTAACCTTTGTGTTATGGGACCCAGGTCTAAATAAAAAATCAGCTATGGACATATGCTGCCACTGTATTTCGAGTCACCCATAAAGCTAAATCTAAGAAAATATACATCTGCCCCCCCTTACTTCCAAATTGTCTCTTTGAGTCTCCCCCTCGTATTCACATTCCTTTGAAATGTCTTTTTATTGTTCTTTTGATATCCTCCTCATTACACCAGGTTGTTCATAACTATGGCCACGAAGGCAATGGAGTCACTCTACACTGGGGATGCGCCAAGGAAACCACTCGACTCGTCCAGCAGATACTCGAAAAATCATCCACGTTGCAATCAAGATTGTAAACATCATCAGCCAAGGGTGCTGCAAGAAATCTTGGCAATCAATTGCGAATTTCTCTTGCAACTAATTGATATCAATATTCATTTTTACTTAGAAGATGTAAATGATTTTTTTGCATAAAGTGGTAGAAAAAAAAATGCTTTAACTTAGGTATGTGATTGACCCTGAGGCTAATACAAACTCTACTCTGTTATAAATCTGTGTTAAGGCCTGGTCACACCGTCCGAGCGTTGTTGGAGCAGTCGTAGAGCAGTATGGAGAGAGGGTCGTATTTCGCTCACAAAATTGTGGGAAAAATGGAAAAAAAACCAATCTAAATTGAAAATGGTGAATGGTAGCGAGCGGTGATGATTTTTTTCTCTCCGCTCCACGACCGCTCCAACAACGCTCGAGCGGTGTGACCAGGCCTTTAACATAAGAACCCTTCCATTCTATTTCATTTACATAAAGCCAAAGTCACGTTTGTTCACCTTTGTTCCTGTTTATCATTTCTTTTATTTTTGTGTGATTGAAATTGAACTCTTTGTGTGTGATATTTTGGATTACCCTGATGGATTTTGTTTATTTTGTGAACAAAAAAGCAATATAGTAATTCTCATTCTTAAAAGTGCACATAGAATTTGCAATGAAATAATTTTCTTGTCATATTATCATCATTAAAATCAACCTGAATTACCTCATTGTAAAATAAAAATGACTTATCTTTCATACTGATATGGCTGATGATGATATTGAAATGTATGTGTAATGAATGGTTGTATACATTTTTTTTTAGGAGGGGGGGGGACAAGATGCAAGAAAATTTTCAAAGAAACCCCAAGGGAGGGGAGCGAATTGACTGGGTTTGTCATGGGGACGCTTTTGTATTTTCTAAATTGAAATAGAAGGATTTGTGCATGCTATGGTGAATTTTGTGGAAGTTTAAGTAAAAAACAAAGTTTCAACATTTCTAGGGAAGGGGGGTTGGGGGGGGAATTGCTCCCCCTGCCGCCTCCCCCCCCCCCCCCCCCCCCCCCTGCCGTTGCGTATGGCCATCATATAATCTCACTTGGAAGCATTGAGATTTTCATGAATTTATCTTCTTATAGATTGTTATTAGTGCGAGTACCATTTTAGTGTTTTGTATATATCATTTACTTATTTTTATATAACATTTTACTGCCGTGTCCAATCTTTTTGCAGGTTTTTATTTTTACTTGCATGAAGAATATGTGTATGATTGAACTGATATTCATAAACTATGTTGTTCCCAGCTTCGAAATGGGATGTTTTATCAGCCTACAATATTTTGTTTAAATTTCTGTTTAATCTTTGGCTGGTCCAGGATTTTAAAATAGGGGAAAGACGAAATTTGAAAGTGAAATGATTGCAGATGACAATTTTCTTACATTGTCTCACCTGCATAGCAGAGCGAGACTCTAGCAGCCGCTTTTCTGACGGAGACGGCGGTGTCGTCAACATTGAAATTTTGACCTAAGGATAAGTTTTTGATATGGCATCATACTTAAGAAGTGTATTGATCTAGTTTGTGAAACTTGGATACAAGTGTAATCAAGTATCGCCGAACATCCTGTGTGAGTTTCAGGTCACATGATTAAGGTAAAAGCTTAAAGGTAATTTAGGGTCAATGAACTTAGACCATGTTGAGGAAATCAACATTGAAATCTTTTTTAAAATGTCATCATAACTTTAAAAGGATATGGATCTAGTTCATGAAACTTGGACATAAGGCTAATGGTGTATCACTGAATATCCTGCCCGAGTTTCAAGTCACATGACCAAGGTTGAAGGTCATTCAGGGTCAATAAACTTTAGCAATGTTGGGGTATTTCTTGAATTGTCATAAAAGTTTATGGATCTAGTTCTTTAAATAAATAGTTTATGGATCTAGTTCATGAAACTTGGATGTAAGAGTAATCAGGTACTACTGAAAATCTTGTGCAAGTTTCGTGTCACATGACCTTAAGTCAAAAATACTTTTTAGGGTCAATGAACTTAGATTATATCGGACGAATCAACCACCAAATATGAACCAAGCTGAGGTTTGTAAAATGTCATTGTAACTTTAAAAGTTTATATGGATATAGTTCATGAAATGACATAAGGGTAATCAAGTAATCTTTCACAAGTTGTGGGTCGCACGATCAAGGTCAAATGTCATTTAGGGTCATTAGGTGGTTTCAGACCGCCTCGAAGTTCGCCAGTTCCAGGTATTCTCTGATCGGGAAATTTACCCCGATCAGAAAATACCAGGTATTTTGGTAATGTGAAAGCAAACTACGCGTAATATCCCCGAAAGAAAATACCCGCTAAATGGTAGGTACTTGGCGAAATTACGAGAACTTTCATGGGGATTTTTCCAAGGTCGCAGGTATTTTGGCGATGTGAAAGCAAATTACGGGAACTTTTATCCCAGCGTGTCGTTGGGCGCGGCGGCGTGGGTGGCTGCTGGGCTAGTGATTTTGAATCTCGCGCCTTGTCTGCTTATCAGACCATACTGCGCATGCTCGTAACTTCGGGAACTTATCCCGAAGGATGTGTTTCGGGGCGGTGTGAATGCAGGAATAATTAACGGGTATTTTTTAGCCTTAAAAAGTTCTCGTAATTTAACGGGGATTCTTGTGATCGAGGCGGTTTGAAACCGCCTATTGAAAATAATATTTCATTATCATATGAATGATGTATTTTGTGAATTACTATTCAGTACTAGTAGCTGTTTTCAAAGCCAGCTACTGAGGTCAGCACTGCTGCTATATTGAATGGAGTTATGCAGGTGAGACTGCCAGAGGCATTCCATTTGTTTAGCTATGCAAATCTGTACATTCAGTGGTTGATTCTCAAAGAAAAAATAGTTGCAACTCGCCTCGATCTGCCACTGTAAAAGTCCTTCAGATCTTTAAAATCTTTTGGATGGTAATCTAAGACCTGTTTACTTTTGACATTTTTGTTGTTTTATATTGAGATTTTTTTGTTTATCATATGTTTTGACTTAGAAATATATGACTGCGCCTTGAGCATCTCTTACGAAATGGATATGGCATCTAACAAATTGCATATATTATTATTATTACTCCCATTGCCATAATGCCCATGGCTGCATATTGGGGAATAGTGTTAAATACCTCATCTATGTTGGTAGCACATCAGATGTACATAATTACTGTAAGATGAGAGCTCCTTCTTTATATGTGAATATATTTTGATAGGAATTATTGAATAATTGATATTTTTGTACACAAAACAACTCAGTACTGGATTTACTTTATTACAACATGTGAGAAATTGGGATTAACAAATATTACAATGATATATTTGATAATCGATACACAAAAACTGTATTGAATATAAGACTTATATGTTATTGTATTATTCATATGGAGAGAAATATAAGCAATAATATTCAAATTACATGTAGTTGACTTTGTCTTTCTTGCTTTTACATGTATATGGAGATTTAACATAAGACTTTCCATGCCACATCATACAGTTAATCCCAGAAAAAGAAAATGATTGTTGATATTGTATAACTTCTTAAATCACAAATACGATTCACAAAAGTACAAAAGAGATACCATTGTAAAATTTAGAGTTTTATTCGCACTTGAAAAAAATAAAGAAATGATACCAGAAAGTAAATTCACTAATTATAAAAAAGAAATCATCTCATTGCTTGAAAATAATCTTAAATGAGCTCTATTTCTCAATCAAAGAAAATAACCAATGGATAAAAAAGCTATGTGTGATTTTCCTTAATTTCATTAGGTATTTGTTTCACAGGCTAGTTATTATTATATTATCATTATGATTATAATTCACAACATTTTTTTATGATTGGCCAAGCACAATGTCTTAATAACTGCTTTTGCTACAATGGCAATCAGTGAAAGTGCATTATGGAAATGCAAGGATTTTATTGAGAAACCGAACTTTGTTATTAAGTTATTTTCTTATTTCCTACTTTTATCCATAGATTACACAAATAACGTGTATTTTACCTAGTAGATATACTAGATAAATAATTTACTGCAACTTGAACCTGATTAAGCAACTTTCAACTATACTGCTTTATAATGAGCATGATCGTATGGAGACTAAAATTTGTCTTTATGAGGACACGAATATGTGTCATGTTTGAAAATATGCGGTGAGGAATAGAAGCGACTGAGCTTGCTTTTTTTCACTTTGAAAAATACGATCTGGCCTGGCTCACACTAGTGCTTACGTGGAGGTTTGTTAAAAAAAATTGCAATAAAAGCAGTAGGTTTGGGGAATTTATGGGGACAACCACCCTACCCCTCCGCTTATTGCCAAGAATTTAAAATTCAAATATGAAGTTGCTAAATGACTCATCAAATGTGAAATGATTGGCGGAAATAAATAATTGTTATGGGTAGGCCGACAAGGTCTGTTTTCAAACTGTCAATAATAGCAAATATCATAGTCATTTCATAAGCAAAAGTGGATCACGTCGATTACTGGGGGTGTTTCATGAAAGTTGTCAGCACTGATTTAATTGTCAGTGCTGACTATTTCTGTGAAATCCTTGCCTTTGATTGGCTGTAATGTTATGGCCTCTGACTGTTACTATGGTAACTGTCGGAGGAAGAAATCTTGTCAGTGCTGACAACTTTCATGAAACGTGTGTGTGTTTGAGTTTTGTCAGACGTGTATCATTCAGAAATGATTATCTACGTCTGGACCGACCTTTAACGTCACCATCCGAAAGACGTGACCAGGGCTCGAATCTCTGCATCAATTCGTAACTTCCCCCGCAGCTTGGATTACAGGCGCACGCCACAACGCCCAGTCCCCGGTCTGTTATTAAACACCATTATCACAAATAAACATGCTTATTTTATGCGCAAACCTGATTATGCCGAATTGGTCTATTCTTACACTTCTCGATAAAAAAATAAACCAGGCGACATTCGCTTTCAGCACTGCTTCTTCTGAAATCGAGTAAGATTTTTTTTTCTCTCAAAACACTTAGCCCTGCGCATCACAAACTTTCTGTATTGTTTTATTTTTTAGGTCCATCCGATAATCGATATCGTCCAATAGATGTTTTCGATCTCTGATGGAAATCCCTCATCGAACTCCTATTAATTGGTTCTAAGTATGTCTTATTAGGTTGGATTCCACCCGCCGACGATCGCCTACGAATAAAATTCAATGGTGCCATATCAGGGCGGGATTGTTGGGAAATTTTATTCACAGATGGAAACGTATGTCGTCTGCTTGGAATCGCTCCCGCTTCAGCGACCAATGGCGCGTTCTTCGTTCCACTTTCTTTCGTCATAGAAGATTCATGATGTCCTGCATCTCTTGTAGGTGAAGTTGGTGCGACGGATTCGTGCCAGTGCTGGAGCTCAGCGATGTTCATGAGTTTAGGTTCCCGTTTTAAGATCCCTGGACGCATCGAGGCGAACTCCTTCCGCGCCTTCACGGCAGCGAGGTGAAAATTCGTCTTCCGCTTGCTATCGGCAAACGTAAGACTATCGGTCTGCTTGATTGCGTTCAGAGTACGATGCACCTCCCATACCTCCTTCTTATGGTTCCTCATGAATTCGCGATACGAGGAGCTGATATCGTCGATATTCTTGTGGTGGTCCGTCTCGAGTTTGTTGTGACTGGCACTGAAGAAGACATCCGACTGACGAGATTGGCGACGTTTTCCTCGATGATCCATTCTTCTCAAATACAAGAAGAAAGTGATATAGAAAGAGTGTACTTCTGATACCAAATCATTCAAGAAGAGAGTGATGACGAATTGCGCTGGATCCCATTCTTATCAAATCCACGACGCAAAACAAAATATAGTGTTTTTTCTGAAAACATGTCATTCAAGACTTATGAAAAAATAAGTTTCAATTGGATGACGAGATATTTCATGATCTTTCCATCTATGATCCAACCTTGTCAAATCCACTAAGAAAACAAAATACGAATAGTGTCTTTTCTGATATCAATTCATTCGGGACAGAACTGAGAAAATAAAAGCTTACATAAAATATGATGGCGAGAGAGACGATGTTTTCTTCTGTGATCCATTAATTCTTATCTAATCCACGAAGCAAACAAAATACAAATACCCTGTTTTCGGATATCAATTCATTCAAGACAAAACAAGAAAATACTAATTTCCGTAATTGTGGCGACAAGATTTACGACGTTTTATTTCTATGATGCACTAATCCTCCTCTCATCCACGTAGAAAAGGAAATGCTAATACTGTAGTGTTTCTTCTGATACAAATTCAGTCAAGACAGAACGTCGAAAAGAAGTTTCCTTAGCGGATGACGAGATTGACGGCCGACTCTCCTGTAGAATTCATTCTCATTAAATCCTCGAAGCAAACACAATACAAATAGTGTTCCTTCCGATACTAATTCATTCCAGACAGGGTGGATAAATGAAGATTTCCATTTTGTTTTTTGTTCTATATTATATAACATAACATAAAAGACCTTTCCAGCCGGTGTGGAGTTTGAACAAACCGGGAACAGACTGACAGATGGATGCCGATGTTAATGACGACGCTTTACGCCGATGGGGTCACTCCCATATTGGTTCATTTTTTGAAAAAGTTTCCAGCTTTTTATTCAGGGTTCATGTACGAAATCCATCACATCTTACGTCACGGTCAAGACTCTTTTTCAAAGTTACTCCTTACAAAAATCACATCAATCCAATAACTTCAAACATACAGGAACTGTTCTTCGCACTTTTTCCTTCTAGATTCCTAAGGAGGGGGCTCGATTCCTAAGGAGCAACAGATGCCATACATGTCTCTTATCAAAATGAACCGTTTCGAAGTGCTTATCTTCTGTTCGACCAACTCTTAAGGCTTCGAAGAGCCTATCTTCTTATTCACCAAAAGTTACTTCTCTTCCCATACCTTTTTAATGAATTATTGTTGGCCAGATTGAAGGTCCTCTCTGTTGGCAAAATGCATGTTTCTTTTGTTCCGTCTTTTGTTTTCGAGTCCAGCCTCTGTGTATCTACCTGATTTGCACTCGGTAACAGAAACCAATAAACTGTTCAAACAACTTTTCTTTCAATTACATTCCTGGCTCGTATTTGTTGTTACTTGTTCGTATGTATTGACACTCTTAAAATAGCCCCCTCCAGGCACTCTTCTACTTCTGTAAGGCTCCTATTATTTCATTCTTTATCCCTCTGCCCCTTCTTTTCCCCTTCATCTCTCTTCCTCTCTCCCCCTCTCCTCCCCCTCTCTCCCTTTCCATGAATCGATATAGAGTATACAGGTAAAAGATAATTCAGAAATTAATGTACTCTTGCTAACTTTTCTACCTGCTATCTTAAATATGTACCTTAATGATATTGAGATTAATGCGTTCTTTCGTAAAATTTTACACTTTCATTACATTATGTATCTGATATTGTAAAATAATCAGTTTCAAACTTTTCAATTACTCTTTCCAGTTCTATATGGTGTTTGATAATAATTGTTCAAAAAAAATTATTAGCATCTCAGAGCAGCCAAACTGAAAAGAAACATTTCAGTAAAAATTTGAAGCTGAAAATCAGTATTTCGGTGAGGAAATCAGTATTAAAAAAAAATACCATAGGACCACACATACAACTGAAACTTTAGAAATCAGTATTTTAAACTATCAGTATTCTTCTCACTTTTCAGTACTAAATAATGAAAATCAGTACTACTTGGCAGCTCTGTTTTCTGCATGGTGATCACTATAGCGTTCACTTAAAGGTCAAGTCCACCTCAGAAAAATGTTGATTTGAATCAATAGAGAAAAATCAGACAAGCACAATGCTGAAAATTTCATCAAAATCGGATGTAAGATAAGAAAGTTATGACATTTCAAAGTTTCTCTTATTTTTAACAAAATAGTTATATGAACGAGCCAGTTACATCCAAATGAAAGAGTCGATAATGTCAATCACCCACAATATCTTTTGTTTTTCATTGTTTAAATTATACAATATTTCAATTTTTGCGAATTTGACGATTAGGACGTCCTTGCCTGCACCACAAAATGTTAAAACAATGGAATTCCACGTGTTCAGGGAGAAATGAAACTTCATTTCACATGACAATTACGAGAAAATCAAAATATTTCATTTTCACATGATAAAATACAAAAGAAATAGTGAGTGAGTGATGTCATCAGTTCTCTCATTTGCATACTGGCCGAGATGTGCATATAATGAAGCGAAACTTTAAAATGTCATAACTTTCTTATTTTACATCCGATTTTGATGAATTTTTCAGTGTAATGCTTGTTGGATTTTTCTCTTTTTATTCAAATCAAGTTTTTGTTGGGGTGGACTTGTCCTTTAAGGCATCTCCCGCACCTACATCAACCTCCCTCCACCTCAGTTCTTTCTCTCTCTCCCTCTCTACCCCCTTTCCCCTTACATTCGCTCCTTTCCCTCTCTACGTTTCTCTCTTTGATTGTTTTTTTCCCACTCTCTTCCTCTCTTTCCACATGTCTTTTCAATCATAGAAAACAAAACCCAGCTCAGAGGAACAAGGGACCGCTACAAGGTGAGAGAAGCCAGATAACTATACCGGTATTGGAGCCGTTACTAGGGATTATCTCGACAGGGCTTGGACATCAACATTTTCGCTTCGCAGTCTCTATTCACCCGACGGAGAAGAAGAGTGATTGTATTGAAATAACATCTTTACCCCCCCCCCCGCATAAAAAAAATGGGAAAGAAACAAGAATGTTTTTTTTATATAATAATTTGAAATGATCGATCAACTTTATTTCTACATCTACTTCGAAGTCTATTCACCCGAGGGAGAAGAGGGACTGTATTAAAAAAAAATATTTAGCTACCCTAAAAAAAAGAATGGTAAAGAAATTATAATGTCTTTTATGATAATTTGGAGTGATTGATCAACTTTACTTCTACATCGAGGTTAATGTTGAAAAAAAATGCTAATATCTGTTTCATTAAGTCATTTAAAACTGTCTTCTCCATACTTTCAGGAATTCTGTACATTAGCAACATACAAACAATAAACAAAATATGTAGCAATGACATAATTTATGAACCCCCCCTCCACAAAAAAGGGGAGGGGTTAACGATCCTATCAAGGGCTCAAGCACATTCTTTTTAAATCTATCGATCTGATAACAATCAAGCCCCCATCTCCCCCTCCCCAGTCAACTTTTTGTTTCGAAACACACCACACACTTTTCTTTCTTCTTCACATTTTACACTCACACACACGCACACATCCTTACTTCTTGTTTCATTTTCAAATTATGTCTCTACCGGGGGGGGGGGGGGGGGGGGGGCAGGGGGCATTATCAATTTCGTTTGCATACACAATTAACATACATCTCGTTTGCAAACGTAAGTTAGTTTAATTCTATTTAACCACTCCTATGATAATAAAGACATGCATGTTTGATTGGGAAACACGATTTTACACTGAGATACAAATACTGATTATTGCAACTTTATGCGAATTCACTAAAACCATCTACGCTGAAAAGTTATATATTTACATCAATAAATTAAAATTTAAGGTACGCGTTTGATTGTCATTTACCACTATAACCTATAGATATCATATACATTGCACAATTTACACATTCAAAGAAAATAAATGAGCTTTTCATAAGCAAATGAATAGAATAAGTTAGTTGGAATCGTGAATGCAGGGAACGGAATAAGCTGAAAAGACAGAAATAAGATGATTATAATAAATGAATTAGAAAGATAACAAATTATGAAGTAGGCCTATCTAAAAAGAAGAAATTTTCAAAAAGTATTTAAAAATGTCATCATTATAGGGTGATAAAGATCAAACTTTCACCCTCTTGGCCAATACTTTTTTATGTATTGTAATGGCAGTTGTGTCTCGAGGGCGGAGGAGGGGGCGGGGGCGTCCCGACTGGCACTTTGCGAGGACGCAAAATCCCGCAAAAAGAGAGAACATACAGACAAAAATATATTGAGAAGGTTTCCCACTCACCATTCAAAGGCGAATTTGATGCTTCAAGATGAGTGTTTATAATTACGTGTTAAAGGGTGGAATTTCTTTAAGGCTCGATCGCTTTGCTTCCTCATATATTTCCTCTCAGAATCGCATTATTTTGCATCCTATTATGTATCACCGGGTTCTAGATATTAAACATTAATTTCAGTACATCAACTTGGGATGAAGAATTGCAAATAATGTACAAGGGGGTGAAATAAAGGAAAATAACATCCTCAGAAGATATTGTTCTCCAACCACATTCAAAGTTGAATGCATTAAACTAGTAGTAAAAAAAGTCATCAAACTTTAAATGGGAAATTTGTAAATCTCGCTTTGTTTCCTCTCACGATTGTTTTAAAATTTCACACCCTCAGTTTGGTTCTGAACCTTCCCATTTAAAAGAATGATCGGAGTCTTGTGTTGACAGCAATTGTAAAGATTAAACACCAATGTGAAAGAAATGTAACGTGTGGGTACGGCAGATTGAGGGACGTAGAAAACTAGAAAACGAAAAAAAAAGATTTAAAAAGAAAACTTAGAATATTCATTACACAAACGGGAATATACCAGATCTAAAGAGGTGTGAACAAGAGATTCCAAAATAATGTTATTCACTAAAGTGGCGTAATCATTGAACATCAAATAAGGCTAAAGAACGTCCTCTTAATTCTCCTCATCTAAAACATGCTACTGAATAATACACAACATAATAAGAGGCTCACGAAAACATCTGATAAGACACGAATCATTATCCTTGTGAATTAACATCAATTTACGTGCAACCCGAAATGTACTAACGATTGTGTAGGGGGGTTTTCTCGCAGCTACGCAGAAGGAACGCTTTCATGAACATAGATAATTTGTTGTAAAATGCTCTTCATGACAAAAGACAACCAAGAAGTCTTTGTCGAAATTTGCTGAATGAAAACAGCACTTCATCCTGGACTCAGGATCAACAAACGACATAATTTGCAATTTTTGTCAGCTCTGATACTTAGGACGACACTGTTAAACAATTTTCGAAAATGACGCCAGTTGCAGTTCTTGAAAGCGTACAGCATCAGAGTTCGAAAACTCCTCATTGTGAAAAAAAACTAAACCAATTTCAAATATATTTCTAAATAGGTGAACACCTGAAACGAGACAATTTTCGTTGCCTTTTGGCGCCTTTTTAGGTGAAAATATTCACATCTGGATGGGACACACCTTAAAACCTAAATCGACAACAACAACATTCTGGACTCCCAACCAAGTAGAGAGAGAGAGTGACTGACCCCCCCCCCCGGTTCTGTACAATTATTTTCGTTAACCGAGTTTCATATCAAAGACTCCATTTCCTGAGGTCGTATTTCAATGCTGCATCATTACTAGCATTGGTCGAGTACGTATACGATTCTCTCCTCATACGAGCCCGTTGTCGTTGCACCACTCGAGTTTGTGCTCGAGCCTGACGATCTAAAGTCAACGGATCTGCGAGGCTTATTGCTCTATCTCTTCCGCGATATACCTTACATTCATGATACGAATGGTGCCAAACTTTGGTGCCATCTTTGGTTGTATCACTCCTCATCGTGAGTTTGACTTCGAACTCCAAGCCTTCTAGTTCTACCCCAGCATCAATCTGGGATCTGTCCTGAGATTTCGGCCTTGGCAATGAACCTAGACGTGTTGTCGAGACGTTATTGACTTCCCCGCCATCGACGGCGAAGTGGACTCTCTTGTCGATGTGATTCCGATTACCAGGAACTAGATGATCGCCAGCGCGATCGATCTCCTTGATCAAACTCGACACGGGAAGACTAGCTTTCTTCACTACTCTCGTTCCGTCGAGACCGAATCCACCATCGACCAACTCAATCTCACACCGATCATCGACAACCGATTCAGAGGGTCTCTTTGATCTGTCACTATTTCTTGGTAACTTTGCATGACTTGATCGTCTGCTACGAGATTGTGATGATGGTGGTAAAGGGGATATCTGGCGGGAACTAGAACGCGACAATGACCAAGATGGGAGATGAAGAAATTGGTTTTCGTTCGTTTTCATGTATTGGCTGTCGGGAACGCCTTTCCTGCAGTTGCTCTCTGGTCGCTCAACCATTTCAAGAACTGTTTCGTCGGGTTTGCTTTTTAAATCATCGCCATCATCCTTACTGGCACTGCAGAACCAACCTTCACCGATGCTATCGCACCATTGTTGAATCTTAGCATGCAGATGAGTCGGCTTTGAATCCAAGCTGGCTAACGTCGATCTCGTCAACGGTGGAGGTCGTAACCCGTCGCCGTCCTCACAATCGACGTCTGTTCGTATAAACTTCCTTTCGTCAACACAGCGACTGAAATGACTGAAGCGTCGCCTGAATAGAGCAATATCAAACTTTCGTCCCATATCTGAGACGGAACGCCCTCGTGCGTTAGGCCGAGCGTTGATAATTTTCGGCAGTTTCCGCCCAGCTAGCCGAGTTTTACAATAGATCTCGTCGTCATCTTTGTTTTTCCTCTCGGAACCTTTTTTTAGGTCGTCACTTTGCTTAATTTCACTATAATCACTATCATCATCACTAGATGACTCCGTATCATCGTCACTCGTTGGTAAACCGAGACCATTAAGCCCTCCAGACCCACCAGAGAGAAACTTGGCAGCAGTGGTCTGGTTACTCTGGTGACGTTTTCTTGGTCTATCACCTTTCCCTCTCGTTTGTGATTTCTTCTCCCTTTTCTCACTCCTTCCATCCCTCACTCCTTCAATTGGTGTAGCGTTTCCATGGACGCCACTATCGGTATACAACCCAGCCAGAAATTGTTTCAATTCACTTCTCCGTTGATGGTAGGTCTGGATGCTCCCTTGTCGCTGTTTATCAATTTCTTTTGTTTTCCTCTGGAGTTCGTTCGCGGCTTTGAGGGTTGCCGTCATCCGCGCGTCCACCTCCGATGCCTGGCTGGAGTAGATGTCTTTCGTTGGGCGAGTCGGCATTGTATCAATATCACTCAGTTAGATGACATAATAAAATCATCTCAAATGAGATGGTCGGATGATATGAGATTCAGTTCTAGGTCAGTTCAAGCTCGCCTCAATATCAAGACCAGTTTTGGGTGCCCATCTGCGGCCGAAAATAAAGATCAAAGTCTGGTATGTCATGTATGCAGCATCCAGTCATATCCATAAATTGCATACTAATTTAATGCAATAGAAATCGGAAGCACATCTCATTTCACAATATATGAAGTAGGAAATTCCTGGATTTCTAATTAATTTGTATACAAAGTTCATCAAAATTAATAAAATGTCTTATTGAGGTATACCAAATTATGACGGGTCGGTACAAAGACCTTCGCTAAAATGAGAAGAATCCTCTGAACAGTACCGTTACATTAAAATCCCTTTGTGCTCACCATTCACTTAATCCTCTTCTTGCATTCTTAGCTGGTGGATAAGGGGATTAAAATTGGAACTAACTATACTCCTTTGTTGTATCTCCTTTGATTTGAATAGGGTTTAAGTGAAGGGGTATGTAATCGGGTTTGAGCCCTTGTTCCAAATCGGATAAATTGACTGGTCAAGTAACGAGCATGAAGAGGAAAGTGCAGATTGTGGTTTAGAAACGATTTATTTGCTTTTACAAGCAGTACTCCACCACGAATTCGCATGAAAATGCTGATTGTGCAATGGAAAATATTGCTAGCACGACTGAAGTTTAGATAATGATAACAATAAACATAATAGGCTATATTGTATTTCTAAAGTGCTGGAAGTTTCTAAATGCTTTACAACACATAGGATAACGTACATTAATGAATAACGTAATTGGAAGGTTGTCAAAGATCTCCCCCGGGGGGGGGGGGGAATTACATTGACGAGTGGATACCATGCGCGACTAAAAAAAAACACGTAAAAAGGATGTCTTTTCAAGATAGGGCGCGTTACGTACGTAACGTAATAAGGGTGTCAAAACACTAAAATTGTGAATAAAGGGTATTTATTTTCGGTAGGAAAGCTACGTGTTAAGGGTCAAATTTGCGAGAGTATACAAAATTGAGATTAAAATGTTTTAGTACTTTTTGCCCCAAGCGTCAACACTACGTGTTTAGATACGTACGATTTGCGCTAGGTGGGGCTGTACTACAATCATATATGATGTAGGTAAAGGCCGGGTAAAGGTAAAACCGACGACCGACGTCCTTGACATAACAATTGAAATATCGCTGTACTTGTTTAGGGGTTCAATTCAGGGAATACTTGCGAATAGTATCGTTTTGTTTCCAATACTTGTTAAGGGTAGGTTTTCACACGCCAATACTTGTCAAGGGTGCATTTTCAGAATATAGGGTGCTTTTCGAGAAACTGTGGTCGCGCATAGTATCCACTCGTCAATGGAAGTGCCCCCCCCCCCCGGTCAAAGACCGATACATCCCAATTACAAACAAGTGGAATGCCTCTGGCCGTCTCACCTGCATCACGCATTTAAATATAGCAGCAGTGCTGACTTTGAAAACTACTCTAACTCGCACAAGATGTTCAGTGATACTTGATTACTCTAATGTCCAAGTTTCATGAATCAGATCCATAAACTTTCAAAGTTATGATGGTAATTCAACAGATACATCCAATTCGGCCAAAGTTCATTGACCTTTGACCTTGGTCATGTGACCTGAAATGCGCACAGGATGTTCAGTGATACTTGATTACTCTAATGTCCAAGTTTCATGAATCAGATCCATAAACTTTCAAAGTTATGATGGTAATTCAACAGATACCCCCAATTCGGCCAAAGTTCATTGACCCTAAATGACCTTTGACCTTAATCATGAGACCTGCAACTTGCACAAAATGTTCAGTGATGCTTGATTACTATTATGTCCAAGTTTCATGAATCAGATCCATAAACTTTCAAAGTTATGATGGGAATTCAACAGATACCCCCAATTCGGCCAAAGTTCATTGACCCTAAATGACCTTTGACCTTGGTCATGTGACATAAAACTCATGCCGGATGTTCAGTGATACTTGATTAACCTTATGTCCAAGTTTCATGAACTAGGTCCATATACTTTCTAAGTTATGACGTCATTTCAAAAACTTAACCTCAGGTTAAGATTTTGATGTTGATTCCTCCAACATGGTCTAAGTTCATTGACCCTAAATGACCTTTGACCTTGGTCATGTGACATGAAACTCTAATAGGATGTTCAGTAATACTTGATTAACCTTATGGCCAAGTTTCATGAACTAGGTCCATATACTTTCTAAGTTATGATGTCATTTCAAAAACTTAACCTCAGGTTAAGATTTGATGTTGACGCCGCCGCCGCCGTCGTCGTCGTCGGAAAAGCGGCGCCTATAGTCTCACTCTGCTATGCAGGTGAGACAAAAATCGACCAATTTTATAATAGAAACTAACAACCATACTGTTTCCGTGTGAAAAAAACCCAGGTTAGTAGAAGCATGGACCTACAACATCCCATGGGAGAAGACACATGTGTATATATATATATAAAGCAGGTGACGAGTCGAACAGTATTTTGGCTTGGGGCGTGTATTGAGATACCTTTCTTAATAGAGATCAAGATGATGATAAAGATTTAAAAGTGTTATGGTTGTTGATGATCTCGATGATGATGATGATAATGATGATGATAGTGATGACAATGATGATGTTGACGATGATGATGCTCATGAGATAATGATGATAATATACATAAAGTGAAATTATAATAAGAAGAGCAAGGATATTAATAGCGATTATGGTTATAATGATGATTATATTAACAATAAAAATGACCTTAAGAAGGTTGATATGGAAGTTAACCAAATTTGATAATGCCCCTGTATTCAAGAGGAAAATTAGTTTCATATTCATAATGCATCAATCAATGATTAAGCAGCTCGTTCAAAAACGCCACCTTGGTGGATTTTGAGAACGTTGTCACTCTTCCAAAACAGACGTAGGGTTTATTTTAGTGCCAATATTTAATTTACAAATCATATCATCAATTATAGCAATGTTAAGTGTACTGCAAATGAATATTGATGCAATGAATATATAGGCACGTTTGGGAATAGACTTATGGGGCATTGCTAGAAACTTTCGATCAATTGCAAGTCTGTTTTTTGGTCTCTAAATCAATCACATGTCTTGTAGTTAATTACAAATTAGTGATTGATTGCTAATCTTATTCCTTGAAACAAGAAGTTTAGCCTGATTTGCTACAGCTAACATTGATCTATCAGTTGTAAAATTGCAACAAAATATTTGCAATTGATTGCAAATATTTTCTTGCAACATCCCCTTAGTATTCCCCCCTCCCCGTCCCCCCCAAAACAAGGAAGAACCAGATTGCTAATCAGGAAAGAAAAAAAATGCACTGCCCATATTTGAACCAGGGATCTCCTGTTTACTAGACAAACGCTTCAACCCACTAAACCACAGCCCCGCTCGGTTCACAGGGCGACTGTTTACGAGTCAAATTGACTACTACGGCAAAGGTGACTAAACTATGAGAAACAGAAGGGCACCCCCCCCCTTCATCTGTTGGTAAATATTAGATTTAAAGGGGAAAAATGGATGGGATACAGGTGGGGAGAAAGGGCAACGCTAATTGAGAGTAGGGGCGACCACTCCCTATGATTTTTCAACAAAAGTAAACAGAAAAAAGAGAAAAGGAAAAAAAAAAGGAATTTAGAAGACACAAGAAAGATAATGAAAACAAGTAGTGGCATTCCATATTTTCCTTGTATTACGACTGCATTCATTTCAATGAACATGTGGTTTGGTTTATATGATATATTCTAAAATATGTATTTCAAATTGTTGGAAAAAAAGGATTTTGGAAGGTGAATTATTAAAGTTAAAAGTTATATTCTCATAAAAAAATGTATTTCAGTTGAGAAAAAGGTCGTCATATGCCCTCGCCCCCACCATTCACTTGTATAAATATCCTGGGGTCGACTTTGGTTGAGAGTGAGAGAAAATAAATCATTATGAAGTGTATTCTTCATTTGTCAACATTGGTCAGTGGGAAATATCTTCTTTCCTTTCAAAATTTGAAGAAACGAACTGTGAGGCCTACAATTTCCATAACAAAGTCCAAACGTTAATTACATTCCCTCATTTGTGAGCAACAATCTTCTTCAATTCCCTGCAAATCAGCAATGTACTGAGCCAAACATTTTAAAGGGGCACATATTTAGAAAAAATTTCAGTGTTTTCTTTTTTTTCAGATGCGATTCCATTCTTGTGATAACATGTTTCACCCTTTTTCTTGTTCCTTTTCTTTATAATCCACCTTCTTTACTATTAAAAATTTGGTTGTGGAACTTTTATTCTATTTTCATTATGGGGGGGGGGTGATTTAAATTCATGTAATTGGACGAAATTTGGTTTATAACCCCTTTTCTCGTTTTCAAATATATGGATTTTGCTTATATTAGAATTTATGTGTTTCTTTAAGATTGATGAACACTGCTCTTTCACTACATTTTATTTCATGTTTGATTTATGATAAAAAATGGAAGTAAGTTGTAACTGCATTGATTAAATACACAACAATAGTCTGTTTGGTGTGTTTCAGCTGGAATCTCTCTGTAACAATGCTATATGTCTTTGAAGAATGGCTTTTCTGCTTTACCTCTTTATTTTTTGTCTATGATAAAGGTCATTTGTACCAAAATCTGAATATCACGGTCATGAAATCATAAATAATAATAAACAACATTGTTTATATAGCACACATAACAGTGATAACATCACGGCTTCATGCATTTTAGAAGAGTGAAAATGAAATGCCTGTTTACAGAGGAGCATATAATCAATAATGTAGGTGTATATCTTATCTTACAAAAACGAATGTCTTCAAGATTGCCCAATATAGCAACACTAAATTCATACAAAGTGCATTCCAAATACTGAGCCTCACTGATAATCAGGCATATGATAGTGGGCAACAAGAACAAAAAAAATAGCTGAGAGTCCTCGCAGGGCCAGAGGCTCCTGCTATGTGGGTCAGGGGCGAAGTCCCCTGAAGCCCCTTTGGCTACATTATTCCAATCCTTTTCAGTGCAAATACTGTGCACACTGGATACACACATGCACTCAGATCGTAGCTATGAGGCAACAATCAAATCCATCACACCAATCGCGACCTTTCTGTTGTCCTCACACGCACACATACACAATGAAATGGATACAGCACAAACCATGGTACCAACTCAGAACCCCAACTTGCTCACTTTAGTGTCCCTTTATGTAACACACAATCTACTCACCCAAAACTTCAAATCGATCCAAAATAATTCTGCAGCAATAACATTGTTTTCTTCTTACAAAATGATTGTTTTCTATTATTTGTTATCAAGCGTCAAGATCATTTGTCAGGGGCAAAATAAATTGGAAACAAGATGAAAAATGGGAGAACACCATGCCAGATTTTACAATTAGAATAGCACATATCTTGGAACTCATAGCTAAAAGGTACATACACAATTGGAACATCCTACGGAATCCGTCTTTATTCACTCACGATGCATTCAATAACCAGGTGAATGAGAGGAATTTAAAAGTTATTCATGAGCAACCTCTGTTACCCTGATCAAAGACCACTTAATTGCTTCTCCATGATATAAATCGTCTTCGGATATCAGAGGTCATTTGGGATATAACCCCACTAGTCTGTCCATTATCATTATGCGGTCTGCTGCCTTAAAATTTTCTGAACTCACAACTGAAATAGGAGCTACATATGAAAAGATGAACCCTGTAAACTGATCTCTGTTACAGACTAAGAATGACTTTCAGCTTCATGCTTTCTGTACTTGGACACTGATGGAAGTACTCACAGTAAACACTGCTTATGAATACAGAGTTCTTGTTTGTCACAAGTACAAAAACAGATCAAAAGGGCCACACAGCATCAACACTAAAGTTCTGACTTAAGCGATGTCTGCAGTATCTTCTAGATCAATCTGATCCTAGGCTGTACAGAAGAGTTTAAATCCGATATGAACATCACTTCCCCATGGTTTTACGCTTCTTGGCCAGAGACGGTTTCATACTGGAAGGTCCTGTACTAGTGAAGAATGTCCCACTGGCACTACTTGAGCTGGTTGAACTACTGTGTGATGCAGCAGCCGCCGCAGCCGCGGCCGCTGCTGCTGCCGCCGCTGCAGCTGCTTGTCCAGTCACAGAGATACTATGTGAGCTCACGCTAGTAGCTACATTTGAGACTGATGATCCGCTACTTGTGGTGTTTGCATTGTTCTGAGATTGATTGTTTTCCTCCTTGATTTCTTCTTTGATTACTGGTCTTGATGAAGCACTCTCGGAGCTTATCCCTTCGACCGGCACAGGTCTGTCACCGGGTTTCGGCTGGGTGCATTTGAAAATAGACAAGGAAAAACAGAACATAAGGGTTTTAGACTATTCTGTTACAGAGTAATCATAGGATTACGGTGCAGTCTCAGCGATAAAACAAAGTCCAGACTGACCACAGCTATTATGTTACTTTCAATGGCATATCATTGGTCGAATTTGAGTCCGTTTCGTTGCTGTGACTGTAACATAAATATGGGTTCATGCAATATCTCCCATACAATGAATGCAACAAATCATTACAAATTCAATTCATTCATCTTCCAAAGCAAGAACTATGAACTCTTCCTCGAGACACCGCCCATCTTTTCACTAACTGCTTCGGGCAATTTTCTACCATTAGAAATTTTTTATTTGAAATGGGGGTTGAATTAGATTCAACACAATTGAGAAAATGCATACTGAAACTACCAACAAAAATACATGTATCTCTGAAATATTTTTCTGAATTGAAAGCAAAATGAAAGAACAAAAAATCAAAGTGAAAAATAATAAATAATTTAAGCTTAGCTTGATCACATATCAATATGGATTCAATATACAAGTGATCTTAAAGGGATGGTCTGGGCAGAAAATATTTATATCTAAATAAATAGAGTAATATTCACAGAGAAAAATGCTGAAAATTTCATTAAATTGGATAACAAGTAACTAAGTTATTGGATTTAAATAATTATATATACTTTGTGAAAACAGTTAAATGCACATTGTCATGAATATTCATTAGATGGGCTGATGATGTCACATCCCAACTTTCTTCTTTCTTATGTTATTACATGAAATCATAAATGTGTGATTTTTTCATACATGTGTAAATAATGTGTCTCTGTGATCATGAAATAAGTTGCAGCAATAAATAACTAATGCACTTAATCAGTTATCAATCCAATTGTTTTAGTTCTTGGTAGAAAAATTTTGAATAAACCTAATTTCATATAATAAAATACAAAAGAACAAGTGGGGATATGACATCATCAGCCCACCTCATGAATATTCATGACGACATGCCTAGAACTGTTTCACCGGAATAATGCAAATCTTTAAAATTCAATAACGTTGCTATTTGTTATCCGATTTTCATCAAATTTTCAGCATTTTGCTCGTGAATTTTACTTTATTTAATTAGATAGAAATATTTTGTCTTGGTCACGTGAATATCATTTGAAACTGATAACCAGATTCACTCCAGGACCTAAAGAAGAAACCCTAACAAAACACATACATTTACCCCTCCACCATATTTTGCAGTACTCATTGTCAAATTGATCAATCACACTTATTCAAACCTACACAGTTTTAATACACGTACGATGTTCTATTCACATTTTCAAGAGACAGGACAAGGATTTATATCATAATGACACCCTTCTGAATTTCATAAATACAAAGACATGGATTGCAAATTTTCTCTCTTACCTGAATGACTTTGAAAGGGAATTTTCTTGATAGATCACCAAGCAGAATGTCCACCCGTTTCCTCTGGAAAGCCGAGCTTAGCTCTTCCTTTGGTTTCTTCCGCTTCTTCTTTTCTGTTATCAATGAGATGAAGTCATCATCAATGTATCAACATTTATTTTCAAATAAAATTACCCCCCCCAAAAAAAACCCTTTTTGTATATCTTGCCCAAATTTTTCTACATTTTGAATTTACTTTATGAACTAATCAAGCTGTGATAATTTGAGAGCATTGCTCCTTTTGATAAGAAGCATAAAGCTAACATGAAACATTTCAGGAAGGTCTGTCTGTCAGGGGATGGATGGACATAATGAATCATAAAGTTAAACAATAATAATAATAATTTGCATTTATATAGCGCTTTATCAATCTACAACTGTTCAAAGCACTTTACATTTACATGTATTATTACCCGGTCAACCTGTTAGGCGCAAACTTGCTAAACCAACCACAATGATGGTTGTTTCCTACCGTTACCAAATTGGCACCTGGGTGAGAGTGGCAAAGTGTGGATTGACGCCTTGCCAAAGGACGCTAGGCCATGGTGGGATTCGAACACATGAACCTCTGATTACAAGGCGAGAGTCAGAACCGCTACAACACGGCACTTCAATAAATACAATTTGATCAAATACAATTTGATCATGGATCATAAGGGCATCAAAATAAACTTGATCTTCTAAATTCAGCAGTTGGCGTTCATTGACATTGTAACAAATCTATCAATTGTAGTGCAAGTTTCAAGTTTTAATATTTGTCTATTAAAACAAATCACCATAACCCGTAAATAATTTATTAGGCTTCCTGAAATATGTACAAGTAACACAAAATGAAAGTTATCGATTGAAAATGTTGATTGCAGTAGTTGGCAGTTAACAAAAGTACTCAAGTGTTATCAATTGAAAGGAGGCTAGCTTCTCACCTGTTTCACCATCTTTCTCTTTAAACTCCCACCAGTATCCTTTACTGGGATGGTACCTTGAGTAAGAAAGGGATTCTTCAAATGCTGACCGGATATTGTGAAGCGCGGTTGTCTGTAAACATAAAAAGAAAAAGCAAGGATTAACAAAGATTATATTTTGACTAAAAAATATCACGCTTAAATTTGCATTTGCGCGTGGTATGCATCAAATCCTCACAATGGTCAGATCGTACTTCGAGGACGTGCACTACTGCGTAGTCATCAGGATAGCAGTTGATCATGATTTTCATGTTCAATTGTGCATTGTAGTCAATGCAGTCAGTCATAAAGATATTCTTGTACTATGATAGCAAAGATTTGTGTTACGGATCACAGGGCTGAAAAATATTTCTTCAACTTAATGACAGGTTGACTTTATATGTAAGTTCACTTACATGTCTAAAGGCCACCGTACCGGGGGGGCACTTACATTGACGAGTGGATACCATGAGCGACCAAAAAAATATGTAAAAAGAATGTCTTTTTCAAGATAGGGCACGTTACGTACATGATAAGGGTGTCAAAAACACAAAAATAATGAAAAAGGGTACATATTTCGCTAGGAAAGCTATGCGTGTTTAGGGTCAAAATTGCGGGGATGATAAAACAAAATTAAATGTTTTATAAAGGATGTCCTTTTTGCCTCAACACTACGTGTTTAGAGTCCGATTTGCGAGGGGTGTGGAAGGTGGGGCCGTACTAAACCAAATGACGTGTAAAGGTAAAACCGACGGCCGACGGACCCGTGACATAAGAATAGAATATTCCTGTACTTCAGGGAATACTTGCTAAGAGTATCGTTTCGTTTCCAATACTTGTTAAGGGTAGGGTTTCACATGCCAATAGTTGTTAAGGGGTGCATTTTCAGAATATGGAAAATACGTGTTTAGGGTGCTTTTCGAGAACCCATGGTCGCGCATGGTATCCACTCATCAATGGAAGTGGCCCCCCGTGCACCGCACACCTTACGACACGACTTGTCTACAACTGGCTTGCGACTGAGTGAGTAGAGATGAATCGCAAGGTAGTAATAAGCCTCGACACCGCAAAATCCGACTACCATGCTGTCTGCGACTCATGAATGCGCTTTCGCTTTTTGCCATTGTAACTGAGAAAATGGTGCTTACTACTGCGTATTCGTGTTGTATACCATATATGCGTCGTGCAACTCTGCTGTCTGATTGGCTGGAAGTTGGATTGACCTTGCGATCCAGTCATAAGGATTTGACATGTCAAATCCTTATGATTTTCCTTGCGACTTATCTCTGACTGGTCTACGACTCTCAAGTTGACAAGAGCTGTGACGTCACATCTCCCTCACTCAGTCGTACACCAGTCGGTAAGGTGTGCGGTGGCCTTTAATCTAGATCATGAGAATCGTTAAGGAAAGCTTTCATGCAGTACTGAGAATAAAAGTTTGGAATTAAGGATTAAGACTGCTTGATCTGGATTCATATGAAATTATATGTATTTCAAAGAATTTCATTTTTAAGCACTCCAGTCAAATACACTTACAGTGCAGTGATTTAACTACACTTGACATTTTTAAATATAAACTTGATGTACTCTTAATGATAATAAATAATGAATAAAAAAATATATCATCTGCATATAAACAAGAAATACAAACAAATCATCAAAGAAAGGGAACATCATGCACAATTGATAATGTTTCAAGAATAATAAGAAATATTAAAACAGAATACAGAAGAAGCATTTTCATGAGTTATTTGCAAGTTGTAAATGAGTGGCACTTATTTATCTACATGTATTTTATTTATTTATTCATTATTTTATTTATTTTTTTTTTTTTGGGGGGGGCAACAAATAAAAGAACCTGATACCAATCCACAATACCAAGGAAGTAGAAGTGCATACATCAACTTTTCAGTAAAAGATATCTTACCATTCTTGCATTGATTACTGCACAGATATCTGGAGCTTGATATACTCTGCCAGCTATGATGTAATAATCAGCCAATGGGGTGGCTTCTTCTATAGAATGCCGATGTTGTTTTCTAACAACGTACAGGATTGGTTCTTGGACATGCAGCAGGATATACTCTAATCCTGTCATTGACCTATGAAATGTAGGAATAGAATTTACAAGAATAAAAAAAATATTTTGTTATTTTAAATATTTTACAAAAAATTGTTTACTTCAACAAATTAAAAGTGTAATATATTCACTGAATTTTCCATCATGAATTACTTTAGTTGATTATAATTATTAATATATTTTCATTTTGGCAACTCTTTTGGAAACTTAATGTTACTTAACATTTATGTTAATCTGTCCTGTTTGAGTAAGTAATGTGGCCATGTCCTGGGATCTCTTATACAAACTGTCTCTTGTCATGGTATTCTACACTCTTCCTTTATCGCTGGATTCTTCCATAAGTGATGCAAAAGAAGCTGATCATCATATTTGAAATATGGTGATGATAATATCTATACATGGCAACTATCATATTTGTAACAACTTTGTTCACTGAAAAGTCAATGCAGCTCACCCATCTTGATTTTGAAAATACGGTGCATCAACTTTTCAGTGAACAAAATTATTACAAATGTGATAATTGCCATGTATAGATATATTAAGGGGCAAGACTGTCGACAGCATTAAATGTTATTAGATGGACTTTGAAGTGATTTTGAAGTGATTCTCTGAGGATTTACTGTGATGTGGTTGTGTTTCTTGGATCTGGAGACAAGTCTTGGAAAACAGGTTTGAAAACGTACTTGAGTTGTTCTGGGTTTAACCGTTGCATCTTGATGATCTCGTTGTTGCATGTTCGATCATAGAAAGGGTTGCTTCTGTTTGAAAAGTAATCCATGATACTGGCTTGGTTGAGGTGAGGTATCCATGCCGAGTCATGCCAGGAAATATGCAGTGAATTATCTACAAAATGTAACAAATGAAAATGTGGAAATGTTACAATTTCAAATTCAGTCTTCATTTCTAACAGGATAGTCACTTGCAAGAAGGAACATACAACAACTGAAGCATGAATCTAGATCAACATCAATATACAATATTCACAAGAGAAATACAAAACATGAACTAAAGTTGTTTAAATTTCAGATGGTAGCCTTCCGAATTCTAGCATATCATGAAACTCTTAAACAAGCAGAAATGAAGTGATCTTTCTAATTAAAATTTCATTTGATACCTAAGAAAATAATAAATTTTGTGGAAAAAGGACTTCTTAAAAAACAAATTTAACTAGCAATTTGACATGCCCCCGCTTAACGCGATCAGAAATTCATTCAATATAATTGAACTTAATATCATGCAGAAACCAATATGGATATATAATATAATGATCAAATTTAGATCTTTGAACTAATCGCATACACAATGAGCTTTGACCTTTTACCTGCGGACTCCAAATTCATACTTAGCCTATATTTTGTTGTCATCTACTTACATCCAGTTTTTTTTTAAATTGATTAAATATTTGTCAAGTTATTGCGCAGAAAACAACTCGCACATTTAATGAGCTGTGAGCTTTGGACTCCGTATTCAAACTTAGCCTGTATTTTGGTGTCATCTACCTACACACCAAAAAATATTGAAAATCCATTGAATATTTGTCAAGTTATTGCGCGGAAACCAATTCGCATATTTGATGAGCTGTGACCGTTGACCTGCAGACTCAGAATTCGAACTTAGCCTGTATTTTGGTGTCATCTACCTACTGTAGGTACACACCAAAAAATTTGAAAATCCATTAAATATTTGTCGAGTTATTGTGCGGAAACCAATTCGCATATTTAATGAACAGTGACCTTTGGACTCCAAATTCGAAATTAGCCTGTATTTTGGTGTCATCTACCTATACACCAAGGGACAGGGGCAACGCTTAATGCCCCCTCAAGAATTCATCTGCGGGGACATAAAAACTACTCCAAATGGAGCGATTTATTTCTACTCTCCAAGAAGTGTGCGATGAAGATGGCATGAGCACAGCGGCCATCTCATTTGAGATTGAGCTCCATCCTCGTATCCTAACTGGCTTATTAAGTCCCTCATTTTCACATGTCAATTATGACCTGTAGTTTTCAATTATTCCATTAATGTGTTTTCAAACAAAGCCACAACTTACAGCTCCTATGACACCAATTCCATCTTATTCTAGATACTAATCTAGTATTAGGTAGTTTTACTTGAATGATACGAATTTGCCATCGGTTCCTGTGTACGACGAACCGGTGTTGAGTTATTCCATGGAAATGAACTTCCAACGGGAACACCCACTAAATTTTCAAAAGTGTTGACCGATCGACCTGTCAATCATTGTAACATCATCAAAGGAACGCTTTCCCAGCTGTGCAGCTGGACCTCTAATTATTGTACATGTTCCTCATGTAGTTGCTGTTTCGACCGAGCTCATCCTTAAAAGATTTTTAAAGATTTTTACGAGGTTTTAATCATGGCTGCAGCATCGTCATCAGCTGCGTCTGATTCTTCAGACTTTGAAGATTCAGGTTCTGAAAATTATTCCAGCAATTCAATTTATTTACTTTGAAAAATCCACACGTGCAACGACAATATGCACTTCACGCTCAAAACGTCAACAACACTCAGCAGCTTCCTTCCCTGACGTCATAATTGTCACGTGACATGCGAAACCAAATCGGGCTGAATATTTGTGGGCAGGGCAAATTTGGCTCAATTTTCAATATAAAACTGCCTTTGAACCTGATGTGGGATGTTTTGGGGGTAAAATTTTGATGGAATCGTAATTAAAAACCACTAAGCTATTAAATCAACATCTTTGCTGTATTTCATGGGAACTTAAACTTTTGTATATTCTATTTGTAACTAAAGTAGATCCACATGTAGATCTTTAGTAATTTGGCCATGTACCTGTAATTCACCACTCATCGTCTGTTTCATACCATCTCTTTAACAAAAACCCACGTTTTCTAACAAACTCAAGTACATGTATGGTAGTCCTACACATCAATTCATTACCATTTTCACTTCAGATCTATCATTGTTTATTTGTTTGTTATGCTAATTATTTGAAAATGAAAATGAAGTAAACAGAATTGATTTCAATTGTCTGATGATAGATCTAACCAACGTTAAGCCTAATGTTAGTCGTTACAGTATACGTTGTCGTATACTACTCACTAGATCTAGATATTTTGATAAAATAATCTGCAGATTTCGTTCAATGAATGGTGCATGTTACAACTTGTATGGTAGGGGGTCCTAAAGCTGCGCGGGTCCTAAAGCTACGCACCACTCATCGCGCATGCAGTTTTCAATGGCAAATGCGCACTCTGTGTGTGGAACTGTGACTGCAGAGTGATGAACAATTCCTATTAATTTTTTTCTACAGAGGCTGCAGTAAATCTCTAAATGCAGAGAAAACCAACAACTGTTAGGAAGTTTGGAGTTATATTCGCTTTAATTTTATTTTATCCTATAATAATTTGAATATATTTTAGAAATTGAGGCACAGGAAATACTATTTTTTTGCATGATAAATCGAGTGCGTAGCTTTAGGACCCCTTCTACATCGGGCGGCGAAATCAAGAGGTGTTCGAAAAACACGACGGGATTTTCGTATTAGTGAGTTTTGTGATATTTTCTACTTGGCTAATGATCTTTAGAATGTTTGCCACAAATTAGTGAAATATAATTTGTTGAGATATTAAAATTGGGACAGTTTTTATTGTTTGAAAACAAAGTGCGTAGCTTTAGGTCCCCCCATCATACACAAATTCAAAAGTGCTTGTATACAAATCGACGAATGGTTCTCTAAGTTACAATTTGGTCACTCTATTTACAGGATTGTTGACCCTATCCACCCCCCCCCCCCCATCGCAGAAGGAAACGTGAACTTCTGAAGTATGGAACATCCATTCTAAACAAAGGGCAACAGACATCAAGTTGAACATATCGGACTGAGATCTAAATTAATATGACTGGTCATTGCAAAACAGATCTTTATTCTCTATTTGTCACATATGAATTGAGAATATAAACATAACAGCTCCCTTATTTCCTTTTCAAAATATTTCTGTAAAACAAACGAAAACTTTACCGTCGTTGGACATTATGCCGGGCTTGACTGAACAAAATGTCAGGAAATCCGAAAAACTCAGAGGTCCCTTTTTCTTACAAAAAAAACAGAGAGGGCGACATACAACGAATTTCGATTCCGCGTTATTTGTTATTAAAACAAAAAGTGACATTGGTCATTGGTGCATTTCGTGCAAAAAAAAATCTGTTTACAGAGAGAGAGAGAGAGAGAGAGATAAACAATACCATCTTCACAATTGAAAGAAAGCATTGGGTGGAAAAAATATTCAAGAATATGGTCCTACACTTTAATGACTTTAACGTGGGATCATATAGCTCTCAATTGGAAGTGACTTTCATTTCTATTTGATTTGATTTGATTTAATTTGATTTATTGATTTCCGTTTCACAACATAAGTATGATAAATATGACATAACAAGGTCGAAAATAATGCAAGACATAATAATATATATATGAAATAATCTTAGATTTAAGGAACACAATTCAGTGAATAAAATTACCTAATATGACATTTGTATTTTAAAGTAAAACGGAGGGTCTTGCCGAAAAAAAAGCAAAGCTTGTACAAAAGGCAAGCCCCTAAATAAACTTAGTTTCATTACACACACACAAAAAAAACACTGGGTTTTATAGATAGAACTTTTGTTTAAAAACAAAAGTTTAAAAACAAAAGCGCACCAAAACAATTTTGGTGCACTTTACGAAATAAAATTTTCTTCCACATTAATTATTTGTAAAGGGGCATTTTTGTACGCTCCCGCTTTGTAGCCACGAAATGCAGCATCGACGCGCTCACAATAATGTTTCAATACTCAGATACTGGTATACCGTTCGTTCGATCAAAAGTCACTTTGCTGCCAAATTATTGTGAGCCGTGGACGCATAATATTTTTTTGCTTATGATTTTCCAAGTACTGACAATCATGTGCACCATTTTCCGCTTACTAAAGGGATTCCATCTTCTCCAATATCATTCTGACATAATTATTTCCATTGAAAATATGTATCTTTTTCCTCAACATAATATTCATAAATCAATAGTATGTGGTGTGGTGTATTTTTTAAATTCAGTAGAAGCCTATATACCAAAATATACCAAAAGAAACTCCTATATATGGCTTAAACCGCCCACCCAAGTGATCATTGTTATAGGTTCTATAATTGCTCGAGAATTGGGGCCAATAAAGTCGTATGAAAGGGTGGTATTCTAACGGCTATTTTTTTAAAGTGCCAGTTGTCCACTCATTCACCACGAAAACAAAATAAAATATCAATCCCTTGGCTAAAAAAATGATGAGAAAAAAAAAATTGTGTCATGAAATGAGGACAACGGGGAAAATAAGAAAATACAATGAATTTCGATGAATTAATTTGCGCATCATAATCTTTCGGTGAATATAGAAGAAAAAAGTCGATATATAGTATAATTTATATTCTATAGGCCTTCTATACTGCAATCGGGTTAAACCTATCAGAATACCTTTCAGGATTTTAGAGAGCAAGAGGTTTCGTGGATTAAACTTTTTGTTATACTCCTTCATCTATTATGAGCAGGGACTGTGGAGAAAAGTAGGCCCTACACTGTAAAAAACTGCGGTGTTAAAACTGACACCAATTGGTGTTAATATAGGACCACACCCTGAGGTGTTAAAATTACACCCTGGAGATTAAACATAACACCAAAGAGTGTAAATGTAACAAAAAAGGTGTTGTAATAAAACTAACACCACCAATTTAACACCGGTGTAAAATAACTGGTGTGGTCTTCTATGTACATCGGTTAACACCACAGTTTTTGCTGTGTAAGATTAAAAAACGTTTAAGGTCTACTCTGATATGTTTACACAGTGACACGGCTCGGGGGTTCGACACGCGAGCCGTGCTCAACACGGCAATTTTATGCTATGTAAACGCGATCAGTGTGATCCGCGAGCCGTGTCGAACACGGCTTTTTCGATCCGCCAAAATCGTAGGTTTCAACCCGCGAGCCGAGTCAGACTCGGCAATTTTTTCGTGTGTAAACAGAAAGCCGTGTCGAACTCTCTTGACCAGGTCACTGCGCGCGCTTTCACTTTTGGCATTGTTGTTGTTCGCACGGACAAGATTCGATTCCCGCGTTTAATTTGCGACGTCATAATTCTTCTTTCGTTCGAGATCCGCGAGCCGTGTTGAACTCGCCTTTTTATATGTACGTATAAAGCGCGATCTCTGATCCCTTCTTCGCAGTGTTCAACACCCGGTATCAGTTGCGAGAAAAATATAGCGTTACGTTTAGGTTTTCTATCCTTCGCTCTATCAAAAATCCTGGCTTCGTCCCTGAATTCAACAAGTATGTAAGTTGTTGGACTTGAATAAGTAAATGGGTATAGTTAATAAAGATATGAGATGATTGAAACAAATATAATGAATGTTATAATGAAGGTGATTTACGAAAATCATGATACTGTTATAATGCTTACGCTGTTTATTATTACACTACAAACACTCCTGTGTCGATTTAACACCAGTCCGGAATCTGTTATATGACCACAGTAATTTACCACAAGTAAATGGGTATATTAAGTTAATAAAGATATGAGATGATTGAAACAAATATAATGAATGTTATAATGAAGGTGGTTTACGAAAATCATGATACTACTATAATGCTTACGCTGTTTATTATTACACTGCAAACACTGCGGTGTCCATTTAACACCAGTCCGGAATCTGTTATATGACCACGTACACAAGAGAAGTGTTAAAACAACACCATATAGTCGTTCATACAACACCAATTAGTGTTAAAACAGCATCGATTTAATTTCAAACCGGTGTTGTTTCAACACTGCTCTGGTGTGGTCATAGATTCCGGACTGATGTTAAATTAATACCACAGTTTAGTGTAAATAAAGTGTAAAAAAATTGGGGACAGATTAGAACATGGTGTAACAAACAAACCATCTCTATGTTCCTCCGTGAAATTAGATCATTATGTGTACAAAAATAAAACAACCTTCATCAATCACACTATCTGAGAGTAAACCACAGCAAACTGTCGTTTCCCGTTTTCAAATTAAAATGAAAAAAAAATACACCCATGAATAAGAAGAAATGAATACATTTTAATCAGAATTAGAGAGACGCTGTTCCTCGTCTTAAATCAGGGTTTCCCTCTCATCGAATACCCCAAGGTGTATAAAACAGAACCACTTCCCTTTCAGAGATGAACAAAAAAAACCCTCCTCTCCATGAAGGCAGACTGCTCTGGTCTAGGTAGAAAAATCTGACACAATTGGTTCGTTTGACAGGAACAGAATGCAGTCAATAGATTTGAACCAGTTTAAACTACTTCAGTTGCAATTACAGGACCGGTGCACTAATTTCAGGCCCCGTGATAAAACACGCGTGATTCTATAATAATCAAGAAAAGTCACAAGACATTTTTGATCGGATACACAGCCATGTTTTCTCAAAACCGCCCTTTTAATTACATTTCAAATAATATCACAGACACAGTTTCCTGCCCCTGACGTTCTAAAACAATGGAGAATTTGGTAATTATTTTGACATTTTTACAACCTTTAATCTTTTTAAAGAAAACTAAATTCGCCCTCTTCGCACTGCGTAGCGAAGGAAGTCAACGCCAAAATTCGGACAAAACTTATACAAACGAAATCTGCATCATGAATTCATTATGGATGAACCGAACTGCACATGTTGACTGTTTTTTATGGGTTTTTATGTTGAAATTGTCGATTATCATTAATAAAGCAAAGCCATTAACGTTTTTTGATGTTGTCTTCTTAAAGATTATTTTCACTTTTCAAAATATCTAGGGGCTTTACCCCCCCAAAAAAGGGAGAAAATTGACAGGAAAAGAGCATTAATTTATCAAAATCTTTATAATCTTTGCATGGAAAGTGTCAAATCTTTATCACTGTATCTAAGTGAGATTCGATTAACTCCTGTGGAATTAATTAGACATTTTAGAATATAATTCACATTTGACGGCTTGAAAGAAACGCCTTTAACAGGGCATTTATTGGACAACATCAAAATCTTCGCGAGCTTGGGGATCAAACAAATTTTTCAGATGCATGGAAGTTTCAACTTTCAAGGGGAGCATAAAATTTTCCTTCTGAGGTAATTAGTTTCAGGTCAAATATATGAGATGTGCACATCTATATAATTAAAGGGAAAGTTCACCCTGTAGAAAACTTTGTTGTAAAAATAGCAGAAAAATATTGGTGAAGATTTGAGGAAAATCCGTTAAAGAGTAAGAAAGTTATTAGAGTTCAAAATTTTGGATTTGTGACGTCATAAACGAGCACCTGCCCCATGTGTTATGTAATATAAAATGTATGAATTTCCAATTTTGTATGGTTCCTGATGACTTAATTTTGATTTCTTTTCATGATCTGGTGTGAAATCATTTGTCTATTGATATAAAAAAGCTACAGTGAAAACCATTTTCAATTTTCTGAGAAAATGACATTTTATTGATTTTTTACCATTCGCTATGTAGGAATGCTGCTCGCATATATGACGTCACAAATCAAATAATTGAAATTCTAATAACTTTTTAATTATTTGATGAATTTTTCTCAAACCTTCGGCAATATTTTTTCTGCTATTTTTACAATAAACTTTTTGTCAGGGTGAACTTCCCCTTTAACTCTCCCTTATACACAGCCAATCTGATTTTCTTACTAGCATACCACTGGAGAATTCGGAGCACCGTAATACGAGTCAAACTCACCCCCCCCTCCCCTCCCCCTCTCCAAGAATGATACCGATACACTCTAGGGTCAACGATGTCACATCCGTGTTAAGGATTATTCAGGGACCAGTAAACAGTAAAACCAGAATTAAACAACCCGTATAATTTTTTTTTCACATATACCTCTATCTACGATATGAACTCAAACAAATGTTTTGAGACATTTAACGGCAATGTCCAACTTTAAACACAGAGAAGGATCTAAGGGTGGAGGAGTTAAGGGTTTAAAACCCCTTAGGCTCCATTAAAAAAAAAACAAGGAGGAGGGAGTGGGATTAAACTCCAAAACCCTCTATCCTGCTGACGGGGGGGGGGGGGGGTCAGGAAGCAGTACGTCGTAGCCCCTTAGTCAAAATAACTGGTTAAGCGCGCTCCTAGCAAAAAGCTAGATCCGCCCCTTCAAAAATAAACATTATAGAAATTGAACATTGCTGATAATATTTCAAAAACCTTTGACTAGAAACAATATTTGATTAGAACATAGATTAAAACACGAAGCATTTATACTATGTAGGAACTTCATATAGAAAAAATTGAATATTCCGAAAACTGGGAGAATGTTTTTTCTTTTCTTCATTTTTGCACCATTCCTTCATCCACTGGAATGAATCGATTCGTGGTTCTGAGGGTATGTTGACATTGGTTACCAAACCCATGGACCTCCATGCCTAACCAGGGGTGGTATTCTGAGGTCATTTTATCTTTAAAATATTTTATTTTATCTCTTAAAATGAAATTGGTATTCTGAGATGAGATTTTATCTCACAGATAAAATTTTAGATTTTATCTTGCGTATAAATTTTATCTTGCGTATCTACAGATGATACGCAACAGAACAATGCCTGCGTGCACATACCCATCGCGTATCTGGCCATTGCAACGCAGATGACGTGCTTGCGCCCATGTTACTTTGAAGAAAAAAATAAAATAAACTTAAAAGAGGGTAGAGGCTATTTTATCTCTGCGACGTTGATTTCACCAATATTTATAGGTGAATTAACCCCAAATGGTGACATGAAAATGAAGAAAATTTACATATTTATTGAGAATAACACCTTAACGCTGTTCCTGTACAATCAGAGAGTATTTCATAAGACTTTTCTTGACTAATATTGTCTTTGAAATGATGCTTGAAAAGATGCGATAAAGACTTCGAAAAAAGATGAGAGTATTGTCCTTTTAGTTAAAAAGAAATCTCTGTAAAGACGCGCAAGGGTATAGTGCAAGCGTATTTGAAGTCACTAAATTGACGCAATCTCACCCCTTTGCCACACCTCCTGGCGGAATGGATTTTAATTGGTTGAGTGATATGAGAGAGCTATGAAAGCGCGTTTCTAATTGGATATTGATTAAAAAATAGGTGTGTCTTACAGAGATAAAATGAAGATAAAATGGTTCTCAGAATACCAATTCGGAGAGATTTTAAGGGTATTTTATCTCACTGATTTTAACGGAGATAAAATATTTTATTTTATCTGAGATAAAATGGATCTCAGAATACCACCCCAGACTTTTTACTCGAGAGGCTCGTATGGAATGCCCAAGATATTACTTGTCATTATTATTATTGTTACTACTACTACTACTACTACTGATAGTATCATTATATCATCATTATCACCTTTGTCACTATATTACTAATACTATTATCATCATCCTCATTATTAACTTTATCACCATTATTATTACCATTGATTGGTGGAAAAAATGATATCTGAAATAAACATGATAGATATCAATTCCTATATAACAGGAAGACCTCAACCCCAAAGCGGTAGCGGTTTGATGAATAATCTTGAAAAATATAGACTAAAATGGTGATATTTTACATCAATATTTATCCGTTTTATCTCTGTTTTGTGCCAACACAAATAAACATAGCCGGTAAGTTTCAAAACACATTGTTTTTCTCTGCACTGTGCCCGACACTGTGCATAAGTATCATATTTTAAAGGGTCCCAATAAGGACCAAGAAGTTCATTCTCAAGGTAACACATATAAGATCCTTATTACGAACTACATGAGGAACGCGGAGCAAACAGTAAGGATTTTATATTAACGTCCATTCCAACTTTCCTTCACTGTTTAAAACCCCTGATTTTACAGAAAAAAGAAAGAAGATCTTGCAAAAAGCAATAACAGAATCATCCCGTAAATTCATTAAACAGGAATTTTTCTGCAATTTAACAGAACAGGTCTGTTTAAAGAGGGGAAAATGGTGTTTTATCACCAAGGAAATTTGTAAGTTTCCATACACCAAATACCAATTTCCTGTAAGATTACCTAATCTGGTAAGATTACAGGTGTTCTCGAGACTCTGCTGCAGGAACTTCTTCTATTTTAAGGATAAATTTTCTAACAGTGTAGATTTACAATAAAATTGTTTTTTCTTGGGGGGAGCAAAGGCGAATCCAAAAATAGATTTAAGAATAAGTATAATGCAGATTTAAAATTAGTTTAATTTAAAACAAAATTTGTATTCGTTCTCGCTTAAGACGAGAAAAGGTGTCATTAAAGGACAAGTCCACCCCAACAAAAACTTGATTTGAATAAAAAAAAAGAAAAATTCAACAAATTCATCAAAATCGGATGTAAAATAAGAGAGTTATGGCAATTTAACGTTTCGCTTATTTTTAACAAAATAGTTATATGAACGAGCCAGTTACATCCAAATGAGAGAGTTGATGACATCACTCACTCACTATTTCTTTTGTATTTTATTATATGAAATATGAAAGTGTTATTTTCTCGCCATTGTCATGTGAAATGAAGTTTCATTCCTCCCTGAACACGTGGAATTCCATTATTTTAACATTTTGTGCTTCAGGATAGGAGGTCCAAATCGTCAAATTCGTAAAAATTGAAATATTGTATAATTCAAACAATAAAAAACAAAAGAAATAGTGAGTGAGTGACATCATCGACACTCTCATTTGGATGTAACTGGCTCGTTCATATAACTATTTTGTTGAAAATATGCGAAACTTTGAAATTTCATAACTTTCTTATTTTACATCCGATTTTGATGAAATTTTCAGCATTGTGCTTGTCTGATTTTTCTTTATTGATTCAAATCAACATTTTTCTGGGGTGGACTTGACCTTTAAAGAAATGACAGAACGAGATAGGATTATCCAACGCACAGAACGCACAGATGGAATTTGCAATTGTAATTATCATTTAGAACAAGATTCAAAGCAGTTGTGATGATTTTGGCGTATCCAAGTTGGCTTGGAAACTAGAAAGGATTCCTGCATTAAGTGGTCTATATAGATACACGTATCTCCTCTTCCCCACCTCCACCCGAACACCAAAATATACAGCGAGCCAGTGAACTTATTGTCACCCAAAAGTTCGGCGGATGGTGAATGAGAGTGGCGACATCCTATACTCACCAAGCAAACACTTTTATACTGGAAATAAACTTACTGCTTTCATGATTATTTGCATTTTATACTCATTAATCCAAATCACGAAGCTAACTGGTGTGGCCTGGTTTATATGAAATAATGGAAAGAGTTCAAGGTTCAAAAGGTTCATTCGGTAATCTGCAACATTTTGTGGCATACACAATGGACTATGAGTTAACAAATTTAGATGTAAAGGTCAACTTCCTTCGACCATAAAAGTCACACATAGTCATCTAAATCTAAAGCCATTCTAAACGTCGTATATGACTTATGATGACATGAATAATCTAAATGGAGCTTTATTTCTGTGTAATCTTCGTCACTTCTTATTGTAATTAGTCACAGTCATAAACAAAAACATCCCTTCCTTGTAAAAATGCAAATTTGTTTAGAAACAACAGCATGACCACACTATGACTCGCAATAAACAAGATTGATGAGAACTTGTATTATAAGTATTAATATTATCATATTGATATCATTATTATTGTTGTTGCTATTATTTTCAATATCATTATTAATATTATCATCATCATCATCATTATCATTATTATTTGAACCACTTGACACTTCTCAAAGAACGTACGCAATTTCAATTTCGCTTCTTAACATCAAATATCTTGAATAATTTTAAACCGAAAAGAGACCTATCTGGATTTATGGAGAAGAGCGTACTAACGAAGATATATTTTCTACCTTTTTAATCTATCATGATTTATCAATGTCATTGTGAGTAAGTTTTTGGTTAAAGCGTATCAGAAGAGTGGGAGATACAGATTTTCGTGTGGATTAGAAAATTAATGAACAACATGATGACTTTTTATCAATCCTTTAGTAAATGATGAGTTTCATTTAATACAGAGAAAACTTTGTCATAATAGTGTCAAACAGTATACAACTTCCTCCTTTTTGCCCCCCCCCCCTCCCACCTTCCCGTCACATTTTTATTTTGAATGATTTGAATCCAAGTCAAGAATAAGAAAATAATCCTGCCCGTATAAATACAATGGTGGAATAAACATCTTTGTGTGAGAAGCAAACATCTTTAATCTATTGTGTCTTCAGGGGAGCGTTTCATGAAAGGACTTGTCAGACATTTTATCCGACAGTTACCATTAGTAACAGTGCTTCTCAGCCAATCAAAATCCAGAATAGTTGTCAGATCTGACAACTTGTCGGACAAAAATGTTGATGAAACGCCCCCCTGGTGACATTATTCCACACATTATCTAAATATGACATTGTAACAATTCTCCATTACCTCTTCGGATATTCCTCGGATGGGACGGGAAAAAGTCATTCTGTATGGAGAATAAAGCCCTTCTTTGCACGTGAAGAAAGATGAGGTGGAAAACCCAAGATAAGATGCCAGTTGGTCTATAGACTCAATACACTTTGTCTAGTTACCGTTTTGTTTCCTCCCACACGGTCTAATAATAATCTATTTTCATTTCATTTCTATATCCATGATATCACAAAGTATATAATATAACTCAGACATACAAATTACACAATTTATGTTACTGAACGATAAAGCATATAATAATAATGAACAAATTTGGATATGGGGGGAACATGCAAAAAAAGCAAAGCTTGTTACAAGGCAAGTTCCCTAAAATAACAGTATGTAATAATCATAAGTTATCCTTAAACAGGAAATAAATCAATAAGAACGGACATTCTTGCTATAGGAAATACCTATACAGTTTGAAAAAGGAAAAAGTAAACAATATATATATTGCTACTTATATAGCAATAGAATAATGATAGTGCACCTGATACTAAGAACAGAACAGAAGGAGGAAGAGAGAGAAAGACAGACGAGATATACATGAGAGAGGGACAAGTCTATAATTACGCTTCGTTTTAATAGAGAGAGAGAGAGAGAGAGGGGGGTTGGAATTGGAACAGGAGGCTTCATGCCACAGTCATTAAGTTAACTTTTTCTATCCCTGGCATTCCAATGGTTGATAATTCTTATTTTGTATTGTTTACACTGAAATGTATTTTATGCATTTTTTGCCGAATAAATAATAATAATAATAGCCAGCTCGTCTCCTTGGTCCATTTACCATTAATAGGCTCTATAACTCTTGCTCTGCCCAATTCGTGTAAAATCTATTTGATCTGTAACAATTTAAGATGAATTTGACCAAGTGCAAAAATAATAGCTGGACGAAGTGAAAAGTAGACCATCTCGGCTTTAGACTGAGTCGCGGATAGACCGAGTGATTATTAGACCATTAATTAGTCTAATTAATTAGACCAAGTTGATACAAATCCCGAGGAGCAAGTTAGGCACTGCTCAAAGGAGAGACTTCATTTCACACGCTCACATTTCAGGCAGAGGTGATGCAAAAGAATAGACTTAGCGTCCTACTCAGAAAAAATATATTTTTTAAACGAACTTGAAGATGTTTATCTGAAATTTCAGGTAGAACACTCTCTTGGCTCAGTCTGTGGTGGAAATTTATAGACGCGGTAAAATGAGATATAGAACCATGAAAACTCAAACAAATAAATACTTAATTCGTAATACTTGCGCCTGATACTCGAGTGTAATCAAGAAGCAGACTTTCAAATGAGTGTGTATCATAACCCTTGCCCGGCTTGAAGGGGGTTGAATAGGTGCGTACCGTGTGCACACGGGGAAGTCCCAAAAAATGACAAGGGAGCTATTTTGGATGGTTGCATAGGACTCGCAAAGCATAAATAGATGACAGAATGGCGTTGGTGCCAATTTACGATCAGCGGCTGTCGGAAAAAGGCACCGAAACGAAACGACTCTAACAAACTATTTTTGCACAAACGTTTGGAGTACAGAATGACATCTTTCATCTATATCAATTATATTACAGTGACATTCATCATCGCTGCATCATGTAAGTATTCATTCTTCCTTCCTTAGATTATTGTTTTGAAATTATGGGCATCTCGACAATTTTATTTTTATAGATCGGAATCAATTGACACGGAACTGACATCATATCAATCCATTGGTATCCCTGGGCAACGGCATCTATCATTTGACTCTCGGAGAGGAATAATGAGCCGTACGCCCTTATGTGCTTACGAACAGGCTCACAGGTGTACAACCACAAACTACAAAATGATGAGTTGAAATATTTAAAAAAAAATAATTCCTGGGAATAAGAGATGTGAATTTCTTTTTAGGTCATTTATGTTAAGTCACATTGTCATGTTATTTAGAAAATCACGTGACAATATATTATTGATCCGGAGAACTTCTTAGAAAAGTTACTTCATAATTAAAAAGCTATCTGACAATGAGCCGGGTTCTGTTTGTTTAATTTCAATACTAGTAGTCTTGCACAACTATGATGCACCCATCTCGAGATATAAATATGTTTCAACATGTTTAGTAACTTGTCACCGCCAGTAGTATTGTTTAGAGTAAGTTTCGAAATACAAGTACATCATTGCAACTTGGCGGTGAGACGCTTTGCAATAGAGGATGACTTGATTATCAAAATACCAGGACGAACTGAATAGTACAGAGAGAGAGAGAGAGAGAAGGGGAGAGTGTGTGTGTGTGTGTTGGCGGGGCGGGGTGGGGTCAGAGATAACGTACAAATTTTCATGTGGCACTCCCCATATTTAAATGTGATTTCATGCTTTAGGTGGGGCGACGTTGAGAGCGTATCTGATTACGGAAAGACTTGTTGGATGATACTTGACAGATTATGATTTATCCGACAATTGTAGTGGTAACTGTCAGGCACCAGTTCTTCTAAGCCAATAAACAATAAAGAAAGTTATCAGACCCGACACTAGTCGGACGATGATCCAGCCTCTGATCATCGGAATTTCATTTGTTTAAATATACGATAATACGAAGTAGGTTTCAAGATTCGAATTAAAAGTTATGTTTGCCGTTTCTCTATCTTTAAAGTTTTAATTTCTTTAAAAAACAGCAACAAAAATTAGTCATGACAATATCACTACTACTACTACTAAGACTACGTCTACTACTACTATACTACTACTCCTCCTCCTTCTACTAATACTGATAATAACAATGATAATAATAATCATAATAATGATAATACTAATAATGATGATAATACTAAAAATATTAACAATAATAATAATAATGATCATTGTGATCGCAATATAATATCCTTAAATCAAGTTCTTAGTTTGGTGGAAGAGTTGTAAATTTAATCAACAAATATATTCACTCTCTATTTTTTTTATATTTAACTCACGATCCACGCTCATAATGTTCTAATATTGAAAGAATAAAAAAAATAATATTGAAAGAATAAAAAAATCTTTGGGGACATTAGACTTTGCCCTTAGGCCTATTACAGATGCAGTTTAAATGTATACAGCAGAAAACTAAATTTGAAAGAATGTATTTTATCCTTCCAAAACAAAATATCTATCGATTTCAATTGTTTAAGGATATTAGTTATGGGGGCTTGTTTGCTCGTTGCTTTCATTTTACTTTTTTTACATTGATTCAATATCTTATTTTCAACTCAATCTAAAGACAATTATCCAAGGTTTTCTTTTAGAAGTCAGTTAAAAATGAAACTGAAATATCACTATCACAAAATTCCATTCGTTTTTATCATAGTTGAATATTGTCTATGGTCACATGACCTTCAAATATGAAAAAAAAATACAGCTCAAATATTTCTCACACCTCATCTAAATTTCAAATGTGAAAGAGAAACGAAATGTAAAAAAAAATAAACAGTTGAAAAAAAAATCTTCTTGCTGTGAGCAGTTTGAAATGAGACTGATAATAAAAAAAGTGCCAATTCATTTTCATAAGCATTTTTTTTTTCAATTTTGTACATTTTAAATAACGTGATAATTTTCAGTCGGACAAATTTCTGGCAGTGGAAAATCCCCCACTGCCTGTCACCAATACATCTCGATTTCACACGATTCCCCCAAATCAATGAACCGTTTTAATGAATAGCCTACGTCATAACCTTTGTTGTACAATGATCAATACAATTGTGACGTAAGCACCGAGGGGGCGAGTGGAACCTCCCATTGTGACCTTTACATTCACGATTATTAATAATCATTTATTCATTTAATTTTCACGAATAAAAGCGTTTACAGCCATCAAATGCAAATTATTCTTTTGCTCAGCTTGAGGAAAAGTGCATAGGAAAAATTTGTCATTCCCCTGGGAGGCAAAAGGTGGAATATTTTAGACTACAGACACAGAAATCAGATCACGTTTCGACGAGTTATTGTACGGTTAGTACCCCCATCGAAGTAAAACATTTGGGGGTTTTCCACCAAGTAATGTTTTCTGTTTGTTTTCGTCTGACATTTATAGCCTCCACCCAACCGACCTGTCTCCTTAGTTCGGAATATTTCTGGAAAATTCTTGCTTTGAGAATTATCTCAAAGAATGTAGTCTGTACAATACGCATCGTATATATTATCTGAAATAGTGTGATTTTATTTGAATTTTGAATCTTATGCATGCACTTTGGTGTTTCAAATATGAGGTACACATACTATACCTGGTTTAACATGTGATATTATTTCATAGGCCTATACCCTGGGGAAAATCGCACACATAGACTTCCTACACAGAGATTCGTATTTTCATACTCTTGTTTCCCCATCACACAATGAATTCCCGTAAGCTACAATATCTCACAAAGCACTGTCCTTTAAAATGGGGATTAAAAGGGATAATACATTTAAACATATTCATACACATGGGAGGTAGTAAAATTACCCTAAACGGAACTCCTAAAAAGTTATTTAAAAAAAACGACCAGTAATAAAAAAAAACGCTGTTCGCAAACATTTTGTTTATTCAATGTGATAGTAACCCAGTTGAGTTCTGTATTTGTTCTGACGTGTCTAAAGGTTGTTTACAAAAGTGTTTGTTCATTTGCATTCAACCCAATGGGGTTTTTCCTTATTCGGTGTTTTTTTGGCCTCCCTATTGTACTGGATCTATTTTTAGAGATGTCAAAAAAAGGGGAACGACGGAAGAAGAGGGATATCCCCGCAAACTAATTAATTTCTCACTCTTTATTTTATATCTATCCCTGGTTTGACGTAAGGGTAACATTTCGGGGGAATTTAGGAAAAGTAAACGGGCACCATTATGCAAGTCCCCTGTCATTTTCATAGATTAAGAAACCATGAACAAATTTCACCCCTGTTATTCTAAAATTGATGTGACTTCTATGTTCCTGAAGATGACTTTCGTCAGAGAATAATAGGGCACACAGAAAGCAGGTTTAGAAGATGAAAAATTCGTAATAATAATAATGGTATGGATTTATTAGAAGAGCGTCACCGACGTTCATGGTACTATTAAAAAAGTTTTCATAAAGAAACTACAAAAATAAACAAAATCTAAACTTAAATGACACACAAAAAAATCCAAAATATATACATGTCTACAATTTTGCATCACTCCTGAATTGCCCTTTTGTATATTACAAATGTAGTGTAGGAGTAAGCAAACTGATGATTTTTTTTACTTTTCTCTCCTTTCTTTCTTTTTCCTCCCTTTTCTATTCTCTTCCTTCATTTTCCTCTTTTGTCTTTTCTTTTCTGTTCTAATTTCCGCTCACTATAACTCTCTTTTACTTGGTCCCCATGGAAGACCAGCCGCACATATAATTGGTGCAGCCGTCTCTTGTCTTAAGTTTGATCTTTTAACTTTCTTAACATGTTTCAATCAATCATTTTTTTCTTTTCTTTTTAATCAATGTTTAGAATCATTATGTATGTATATGTTACTCCTTGTATCTCTTGTATATATATTGTTATGTATTTTTATGACGGAAATAAAACAAACAATGATTAAGTGACGAATATACTCTTTCTCCACTCCCTGGGGGGCATTCCAACAAGCGATCCAAGACTCAAATGCTAGGCACACCACATTGCTAATAAATATCTCAATATGGGTATGACAGAAAACTAATTACGTTGTAAGAAATTCAATCAATGTTCTTAAATCCCAAATGTTGATACCAAAATTAATCATGTAAGTTTGATTTTATTTCTCATGCAGTGGCAGGAATTGCAGAGGCGAGAAATGGGCTATGTCCGAACCCGTCAACGGGTGAAAACAGACGGTACAATGTTGCAACAGAGGTGTGCTGTGGTGGCAACATATACCAAGTAGGAAGGGGTAATCGTCCCCTTTGCTGTAAGTATAGGTATTGGTGTTGATGGTGGTGTTGGTTGTAGTGGTGGAGTTGGTCTTCGTGGTGGAGGATGGTTGGTTGGTGGTGTCGTGTGGGTGGTGTTGGTGTAAGTGTTTTTTTTTGTCTGCAGGCACATGCAGACCCTGATTGAAACTTTGATCAACAAGTGTGTCTCCACGCAAAGACTAGCGCATACAATACGAGAGGGCTTTCAGTACACAAGGCATGAGAAGGCTGCACATTCAGACCCTTAACTCAAGTGAAGAGTTTGCCCAGCAGACTAGGTGGTATTGGTGGTGTTGATGGTACTGTTTGTAGTAGTGGTGGTATGATGGTGGTGGAGGTGATCGTGAGTGGTGACGATGATGATAGTATTGAGCATTGGGTAGGAGTAATCATGATGATGCCGATGATACAAAGCTTAACAATTATTGCAAATCGTTTGTAATGATTCAACTCAAAGAGATTTATTAATTCATCAAACACTCTATGTACATGATATTGTGAATGATCGATTATTGATAATAATGAAAAATAGGAATACTATATTACTATACTACAAAATGAAAAATAAGGATTTGGAGTAGAGAGATACAAGAGTATAAATGAAACGGTCAAGTAACAAGACGACACCCCCATCAAACAAAGAATAGCAATAGTAATATTGATACATTATATTTGTATTTTCATGCCTTTGTTAAAAGTTAAGACGTATAGGCCGCCGTTGCTCATTGTTATTTTCAAATTTTTACAGGTGGTGACAGAATTTACAACCCTAAAGATGCGATCTGTTGTGGAGGCGAGGTGAAGGGGAAATCAGAGGGCGAACGATGCTGTGGTTTTACACAGTGGTACAACCCAGATACCTCGATCTGCTGTGGTTTTCACATCCATTCTAACACAAACGGTATGTATACAGAATATGATTTAGAGCAATAAGGAGTTGTAGAAACAGTGATGGCAGCAGTAGCATCAGCAGTACATTGTACTGTTGTAGCTACAGTAACAGCGGCAGTAGTGGTAGTAGTAGATTTAACAGTGGTAGAAGCAGTAGTAGAATTAGCCGTAGTAGCAGTAGAGGTATCAGCAGAGGTAGTTTAAGTGGTAGCAGTAAAAGTAGCTTTTGTGGTAGTTTGAGTGGTAGCAGTAATAGTAATATAAGAGGTAAATCCAGTTGTAGCAATAACAGTAAAATCTGTGCGAGTATAGCGGTAGCAGTAACATTAGTAGTAACTGTAGCGTAGTAGCAGTAATACTGTAGTATTAGTGGTAGTATATAAGTAGTTACAGATTTTATCCTGTAAGATATCGGAATTCACTTTGTGTTTTTTTCCCCATTATCAGGTCAATTAGATTGCTGCGGGTCAGCAACATACAATACACACGAGGAGTCATGCTGTCCAGTAGAAGAAGATGGAGATATAACCATGGCAACCCTTTCTGGCGTCGGTCAGTGCTGTGGAGACAGAGTTATTGACCCTAGATATGAAATCTGTTGTGATGGGGTAAGCAATTGAATAGTCATACGATCTACAGTATGAAGTTTGTTACTTAAGGAATCACCGTCTTTGAAAACGAATCATAACCATAGATAATACTGTCATGTTTTATCATTGTTGCATGCACTTTATAAATACATAAAATTGAAATGAGAAAGCCTAAAGTTATCTTTTCTTAATAAATGAACTAAGTGAAATTCTCCCACAAAAAAAAGAGTTGACAGGACTATTTTGGTGTGGTTTGCTCACTGATGTACACAAACATTAACTTTTTATCGTAGGTGGCACACGACAATATGGATTCATTGACCGAGTGCTGCGGTAACTCGACCTACAATGTCATGACTGAGATGTGTTGCAGCGACAGATTACCTTACAATCCCAACTCACAACTATGTTGCCATGGCCACGTCCACTCTTCAGGTATGTAAGCAACAACCTCATCCTACTGCTTTTTTTAATAGGGACTATTTACTATTTGTGCTGGTTTATACTGTAGAGATGTATGGTACCTTGACTCTGTGACTTGTTATCTAGAGCAGAAAACCTCAAAACCAGGAATATTGACAATCTCTATAATTTTGTGTGACGATTACAAAAATGGAAGGTAAATTTTGTGAGGGCGATCCTATCTACGGTACCGGATATACTTATATTTGCATCATGTAATGCTTGTAATTTAAGTACAATGAACTCAAAAATTATGACACTGACTTCTTCAATAAAGTTGGGATTTGTAACACATTCTCTTATTGATTTATCTTTTTCAACAGATAACGGAGCTAAATGCTGTGGATCCGAATCGTATTTGGCTTCTCAGTCATCTTGCTGTAATAACAATCTGTTCCGGGGAATTCCCGAGTTACCTAATGTACAAGCGTGTTGCGGAGACAAGTCCTACTTCAAGACCAACCACATTTGTTGCCAGGACACCCTCTACGAGAGAGAAGAGAGCGTAGCGTGCTGTGGAGAGGGTACGTACGAGAAAAGACATACCAGTTTCTCCTCGTTCGATGTAAATCTAGACTACTCAAATCAAACTTCTGCGTATAAGAACCATTTTTAAATGTTAGACAGTGTCTTGATGAAAAAGGGAAAAAAAAAATTATTCAATAAATACATAAATTAGAATAATGCTGTTACCAGTGTGAGGATCTTGATATCTGAAATAATTTAAAGATTTCCGTTCAGAATCAAAATTTACTTATGATTGGTTGAATAAACTTAAACTGAACTTGAAACTAAACTCAAAATATTAACTTTACTCAACTCTTAATGTCTTCAAAACGACATGAATTATAAGCACATTTATGAAGAGATGCTCCTAACATTCATGGGCCCTTTAGCAATCTTCTTACTCGACAACAGTATTGAAATAATTGTTTTCCTCCTCCACTGATCATGATTTCTACAGAAACATACAACTCCTCTAGAGAGTTATGCTGTGGGTCTAACGACGAGCCAACCGCCATCTTAGAGAAGTCATCCCCGTCTGAGGAGTGCTGTGGCCTGTCAACCTACGATCCAACAAGACAAACGTGCTGCGCCAGTCGGAGCTTTGACGATATCGTCGATGGCGAGTGTTGCGGTACTCGACCAGATTTTGTTCAGGCCTATGACCCATCTCAAGCAACGTGTTGCCAAGGGCTGCTTGAAGGTAAGAAGTGTTGTTATAACTGATCATGGACAAGCAATTACTTAACTTGGTTTGTAAATGAGGAATATCAAAGTGGATTTAAAACAAAACTGAAGATATAGATGAATCGATAAGTATGTTTTCACACAATTTGTACCAAACTCACAAAAGACTCAAATGATACCGTGAGCACCGACTGAAGATCGAGTAGTTTTCTAAAAGTTTCCATTTTATTTCTTTCTTAACCTCAGATACATTGCACCATGTACCGACTGGTGAAGGTCAATGCTGTGATTCAAGCATCCTATCGGCAAACGAACTCTGTGATCCTTTCGGGCAATATGCTGTTTTCAAAGCGATTGAGACTGATGATGCAATATGCTTCGATGTCACATACAACACTGCTACTCAGGTAAGGTATAGCTGATCAAACTATCACCAATGAAACGTTTTCAAAAGAATGTTATTAACTCATTACCAACTGGAACTTGGTGAATCCCTTTAAAAGCCTTAAGGAATGACTGAAACCAGTAGTCAACAGATTAATGAATTGCCCCAAATCGTGCAAAATCGGAAGGATTTTTGAGCGTGTTAGCACTTTCAGACATCGACCTTAGGATAAAAGTAGATGCTCCTAAATTCCTTAGGAGATCCAAAGAAGACGCTTTCTATCAACTTAATATCTTTTTCAAAGTCTTCAAATTCTAGTTGTAACTTTGTTTTCTGTTTCCTCTTCTTTTCTCAATATCAGGTATGCATGGAAGATGGTAGTATCGAAGTTTTATCACGGAACCTGGCGGTTTGTGGCATTGAGATCTATGACCCGACAGCGGAGGTGTGTTGCGACGATTTCATCAGGGGACGATTTGATGAAGATGGCTATGAAAGGGAATGTTGTCCAGGAACCACCATATCTTTCATACCTGCTCTTCAAACGTGCTGTATGGCAACCGTCCACGATATCCCGTCTATCGAATCTGGGTAAGGAGCCATTTAGGTTAAGTTTTCATTACAACAATAAAGAAAAATATACAAAAACTACCGCTGTCACTTTTGTTTAAGGCTTACCTTTTTTTCTAATCTCAACCATGTACTCAGGTATCCGGTTTTTTCTCAACTTATTCCGTAATATGATATATTGAAATAAAAAAAATCTCGAGGTCTTCAAAGAATCGTAGCACTCAATAAACATCATTTGTTGTGTCATTCCAGATGCTGTCGAAACCATGCTTACAGCACCTTGACGCATATGTGTGACCAGAGCGGAACCATCCGACCTTTAGACGAGGTCGAAGACTACCCAGAGCTCTGCGGGGACATCCCATACCATCCCGATGAAAACGTTTGCTGTGGTCAACTACTTCTTGGAGCAGGTGAACTCTGTTGCATGGGCTTCCCTGTACCCTTACCTATTACAAATAGTGGTAAGTTCTTATCCTGGCTTCCTTCGAAAACGGAAATTCGAAATAATTTAATAAGTTCCAATGGCTAAAAACTAAACAGCATGCTATCAAAGAATCTGGTCTTTCCATGGAATGGGTTGGTCTTATGGAATATGTTGTATCACGCGATGTCCCTTCAAACTTGAAGTACCTAGAATCTTTCTTTCCTTTGATTTGAAATATTAGATGCATCCTGCTGTGGGTACAATCTTTTGACGGACCCTAGCACCCAGATTTGTTGTGATGGATATCTCCACGAACGATACGGTGGTCGAGATGAGTGCGATGGTTTCACTGCTTTTAACCCGGCTACCGAGACCGTGTGTGAAGGATGGGTGTTTGCCATAGCAGACGGGGAATGCTGTAATGACCAAGCCTATGATGACACCGACCAGATCTGCTGCAATGGAGTCATGTAAGAACCCCTTCTAGTGTACTTTCTTAAACTAGTTTAATGGAAACAGTTTAGTGGAAACTAGTTAAAGGTGTAACTTGAACGCCCGAAGTGGTTCTGGAACCCATCTTAGAAGTATAAAAATGAATTATTTTTTTACCATCTGAGTTCTGTGCGTAAGGGTTTCAACATTTCAAATTTCTCCCCAGGACAGAGTGTACGCTTTTGGGGAGGTTGGTTTAGAGTCTTGGAAAGTGATGCATTTATTTATTCAATTAATGGAACTGCGTTTTATCGTACGTGGGTCTCGATGTCATTGATGATAGATAAATTATTCCTTTTGTATCTGATTCACAGACATACCCGAACAAGTGATAGGACAGAATGTTGCGGTACCCAGACCTATGAGTCAGACGACCTTACAAGCATATGTTGCAATGGATACCTCAGCCAAGGACAAGCTGGACTTCAATGCTGTGGTGATTTGACGTACGATCCTCGCACAGAGAGCTGTTGTATGAATGACCTCTTCCCCTTTACCCAGTCCAGAATGGCAGAACATGCTATATCTTGTTGTGATGCTGATACGTACCAGAGCTCCCAACATACGTGCTGTGGTGGCGTCGAACACAAGTTTGTCGCTGATGGTGAATGCTGCGGCATTGACATTGTCCGGAACCCAGAAGAGGAGATCTGCTGCGGAGGCATGGTCTGGCCAAAGCTCCAGGGACACCATATCGAATGCTGTGGTGGTGAACTGATCGACACTCGCTACCAGACATGCTGTAACGGTATCCCCCTCCTCCAAGGAGACGCCAACGAATGCTGCGGTGGTAACGTCTTTAATACCTACATCGAGACTTGTTGTGGCGGGGAGGTACACATGCAAAACGATGACATTGGATGCTGCGGTGGAGTGTCTTTTTCCTCTTCAGAACAAGACTGTTGCGGTTCCAAAATTTTCAATGTCACAAAAGAGATGTGCTCTGATTTTGATACAATCACACCACTTGTTACAGAATTCATCATACCTGATGCAGGAGAAGAGGAGGTTAACAACAAGGCAGATTTCCGTTTACTGTGTGATGAACAAGATTACGACGCGTTGACACAGACCTGCTGTGGAAACTTTGTATTCGATCTTCGGGATGACTTCATATGCTGCAATGGTCGACCTTCGGATGCGTCCAGTGGCAAGACGTCTTGTTGCGTGGACACTCCGTACAATCCTACTCGCTTTGACTGCTGTCAAGGAGAGTTGCATGACAAGGTTAACGGTGCCGAATGCTGTGGTGCTTCTTATTACCAACCGTCGAAGGAGACTTGCTGTGACGATTACACTATCAGCCCTCGAGGAGAGACATGTCCAAACGAGTCATCCGCACAAGGTAAGATTCACATCACATGAAAACCTTGGAGAGGTGGGATAGGGTACTGTTTCTTCATAACATCATTCATATGTGCACCTTCATTATACACAAATGACCCCCCCCCAAAAAAAAAAAGACCCCGGCCACCTCCCCTATTAACATGAGTAAGAATCCGAATGGATATTCTGATAGCAAACGGTGCCATATTCTTATACCTATTTCCTTACACCTTAGAAATCAAGTTTTCTATGCCTTCTACTATTTGATCCCCGAATATATGACCCCCCCCCAAAAAAAAAAGAAAAGATAAATGAAATATATATATACTCACGAGAACACAGAAGTGATATAACTCTTGGCCTACACTTAAAAAATATCAGTAACTGCAAATTCACTATTAGTGTGTACTTCGGAAGATGTGATATCCTTCTAGTTACTTTTTATTTTTAATCGGTCATTTATTTTATTTGTATTTAATTATGCAGACCCTCAATGCCTCTGCAACTTGAAACACAGGAGTGACCGAATCTCGTCAGCTTGTACCGACATACTTCGACCCAAAGAACGCGTTTTCATCGCGATCGTTTCAGACATCGACAACCGAGACAATTCCATGTCCTACTCCATAGAGCAAGTTGATCCTCTTCGTGGGGCTCTACCGGCCACGCTTGAAGATAGAGAAGGTACACTCCAGATGACGATACCACGTCTTCGTGGATGCAGTGCTCAATCTTTCAGACGTGGTCAAAAGATTGTCGTGTTCCTGGACGCAGAGGGCGGACTGACGGAATTCTCACTCCAAATCACAAGAGGAGACGTCATTATGCCTTACAACAGGCGGTTAGTCCGGAAACTCGGCAGTATCTTAGAATGAATTCTCAACATCTAAATGTTTCACTTAGTTTCTTTATAAGAAAATAATGAAATAAAACCAGAGATTGAAAGCAAAATTGCTGACAGTATCCGAGGCTGAACATCCAATTCTTCGCGTTTATGATTTGCTAATTTGGCCTGGTGCCGATTGAGGCAATGCTAATTTATACGAAATATATTCGCTATTCAATTTAGTCAGTGAGATAGATAAAAGTCTTTGTACTTTCAATCGAAATTGATAATTCTACACCATCTTCAATACTTGATGTACAGCCCAAATCATCTAGAATGAAACTTACAAATCCAATTAAATATTTGACAGATTGTACCTGATTTTTTTTGGGTGTAAATTGTAGCTAATATTTTTGTAAATTGTAGCTGTATATTTTGTTTTACACCTTTCTCGCTTTAATTTTCGATCATGAAAAATAGTATATGAAAGAGGCAGGTATCTTATAATAAGAAGTATATAAATAATGCATAGCTTGCTTAACTACGACATATGATATTCTACCGATTCATTCAATCTAATTTACAACAGAATTAGGACACTTTTATAGAATGAAATAAATGCTGGGATCATTATTGATGAACTATATATATTTATATATATATATATATATATATATATATATATATATATATATATATATATATATATATATATAATATCATCATGCTCCCGTATTAATTAGTAGATAGTTCTATACATATCTTGTTTATGTAAGCTATTTTACAATCTTTAAAACCCCACTTTGTTCTTATCTCTTGTTTTGTCATATATTATAAAAAAAAAATCATTACCGGCATTCAAATGCAAGTGGTAATAAAGTAACAGCGGTAAACCACATTGGTATATCTTATTTTAATATTATTTGCCCCAGTATGGGATTCTTTGTGATTTTACGTTATTCCGTATATGTGAATATCCCAAATTTACCATTTTGTTTGTATAAGTATATTGTATTATAATGTGGTTAAGGGTATTTGTTAAAGTAAATCTAGTATATAGTTTTCTTGACGTAACATGTGAACAAAAAGTTCGTAAAAATATAAATGTGATTTCCGAAATGAAAATGACGTAGAATATTTCTTTAGTCAGTCAAGCTACATAAGTTTTTGAAGACCGGGGATCTGTGAATACATGAGAACGAGGTTTAGTTGACTAAGAAATACTATATGATTAATATATGTATATTACTATGCTCTTATATACTCTATTTTTACTCATACTGATGCGCAAAATTCAAAACAAAATATTCTTATAAAATGATGTATATTACTATGCTTTTATATACTTTATTTTTATTCATACTGATGCGCAAAATTCAAAACAAAATATTCTTATAAAATGATGTATTTTTTTATTTCATGGATGAATATTTGATGAGTGAATTGATTCTTTTTCAAACGCTGAACAAGTATTTTTCATACATGTTAAATATTTATACATATTATAATTGCGCAGTTCAGGTCATCATTCTTCAATATAATTTATAAATTCATATTTATCATATTTTATAATAAAGTTATATGTACATATATATTTATATAAAATGAAATATATATTTTTGTCCAAATATAATAATAAATCATACAATTGGTATAAAAATCTATGTATATTAAGTATTCTTATGCTTGTTGTATACATAACTTATGGTGGTGATGATTATGATGATGATGACCAAGATAATGATATAGCTAATGAAGATGATGATTACGATGATGACGACAAAGAGGACGACGGAGAATGGTGTTAATGATAGTGATGATGGTAGTGAAGGTGATAATTATGGTGATGATAGTGATGATGATGATGACGGTGGTGATGATGAAGATGATGGTGATGATGACGCATGATGATGAAAGTGAAAATGACGATGCTGATAATGGTGATTGTGATGATGATAATGGTGATGATGATGATGATGATGATAGTGATGATGATGGTGATGATGATGGTGATGATGTTGACGATTGTGATGGTGGTGGTATTGATGATGACGATGATAGTGGTGGTGATGATGAAAGAGATGATGATGATGATGGTGATGATGGTGATGGTGGTGATGATGCTGGTGGTGGTGGTGGTGATAGTAAATATATAGTATAAATATATATTAAGATGGACACGATCATTATCATCATTGTCCTGATGAAGACAATGGGAACAATAATAGTTATTATAATGTCGCTGATGACGTTGATAATAATGAAGATGATAATATAGATACTAATGATGACCATATTGATAATTCGGCTTGTTATGCAAAGAAAACAAAATCAATGATGATGATGGTGATGATGACGACGATGACGAGTTAGTGACTACATTACGTTGTGATGATGATTTTGTATCCACTAGCGGATTGTCTTATTCTAGCGGCTACACCTAATTGATTTTCTCTCAATTTCGTTTAATTACCATTTGGCCAAACTGTCAATGGTGGTCAAATACTCATTTGGTCTCATTTCTATTCAATGTCTAGATAGTCTAATTTCCACTTCGTATACTTATTTAATTTACACTTTCTAAAATGAAAGTTTTATAAGATGTTCATCTAATCATTATGGACGTAGTACAATGTTATATCAAATGGATGCTACGATGAAATGGAAATGAGTATAATATAGCCATAATTTAAAGGTCAAGTCCACCTCAGAAAAATGTTGATTTGAATCAATAGAGAAAAATCAGACAAGCACAATGCTGAAAATTTCATCAAAATCGGATGAAAAATAAGAAAGTTATGGCATTTCAAAGTTTCGCTTATTTTCAACAAAATAGTTATATGAACGAGCAAGTTACATCCAAATGAGAGAGTTGATGATGTCACTCACTCACTATTTCTTTTGTTTTTTTATTGTTTGAATTATACAATATTTCAATTTTTACGAATTTGACGATTAGGACCTCCTTGCCTGAAGCACAAAATGTTGAAATAATGTAATTTCATGTGTTCAGGGAGGAATGAAACTTCATTTCACATGACAATGACGAGAAAATAACAATATTTCATATTTCATATAATAAAATACAAAAGAAATAGTGAGTGAGTGATGTCATCAAATCTCTCATTTGGATGTAACTGGCTCGTTCATATAACTATTTTGTTGAAAATAAGCGAAAGTTTAAAATGCCATAACTTTCTAATTTTACATCCGATTTTGATGAAATTTTCAGTGTTATGCTTGTTGAATTTTTCTCTTTTTATTCAAATCAAGATTTTGTTGGGGTGGACTTGTCCTTAAAAAAAAAAGACAAATGGTAAATGGACTAAATGGCGGAGATTTGACGAAACGGGTGAGAATTACACAAGGAGTACAAAAATTACGGCACAATTTCAAGAGGCATGCACTTTTTATAGGGACTGCGATGTCGGCAACGGAAATAAACGTTTCCTGATGGAAAGAGAACCATCGTATACATTTATACATGTTCACAATCAAGTGAGTATACGGTACTTGATGGAAACACAGAACATACAAATAGACTGTCGCATAAAAAAACAGGAAAAAAACATTTATTCACATAATATAATCGTAGAAATTCGAGAAAACAATGGGGCAAGAAAAGACATTGACCACATACTGAATGCGAATCTGAAGTTGTGGTTTAACTGGATTAACAAATTCAATGTTTATAATCAAGGAAATATATACATATCCATGCTACGATCATTAAAGGGGAACGAAACCTTTGGAACAAGTAGGCTTGTGCCAAGACAGAAAAATAAAAGAATAAGAACAAAGAAACTTTGAGAAAAATCGGGCAAAATAATGAGAAAGTTATGAGCATTTGAATATTGCAATAACTAATGCCATGGAGATCCTCCTATTGGCAATGGGACAAGGATGTGTGATGTCACATGTGAAGAACTTTCCCTGTGACGGACTATAAAATACCCCCAAAATGTCTCTTTTTGCTTTTTCTCAATGATACAAACTCTTTATCCATGATGTATTCTTAAAAAATCTCTATTACATGCTCTCTTATAGAAAGAACACATGATCTACTGATAGATGTGATAAAAGAGGCAGTTTTAGTGAAATATACTTAATGGGGAGAGTTGTTCACGGGTGACATCACACATCTCTGTTGCATTGCCAATGTGAGGATTTCCATATATAGCATTAGTGATCACAATATTCAAATGATCATAACTTTCTCACTATTTGTCTGATTTTCTCAAAATTTCGTTGATCTGTTTCTTTGATTTTCTGTTTTCACACAAGCTATTTTTTTTCAAAGGTTTCATTTTCGTTTAACAACAATTGACATGTAAAGTCGCTAGGTGGCGACATTACAGAACATCAGATAGTCATGATAGTCTATCCAGGAAGAAAGTATCCATCCACCTTTGATACATTTTTCACCGTCATACTTCACATGAAGGGCAGGGGGGGGGGTACTGAACATGTATGGAATAATAATTTGATGGTAATTTCACGCGTTTTGCACATGATTGAGGGAGCCCGTCCCCGCCCCCGCCCCCATTTATGATGTATTGCTATTCTGAGAAGAGGTGTCCCATGCATTCTTTTAAAATAAAACTGTGAATAAATAGACACATTTTCTTAACCCCTTTACTTATGAAACCTTGTATAACGTAACCTCGATATTTTCCGTTTGACAATCTGATAATTAACTTTTCTTGATCTTAATTGGCTATAAACTGTTACTATGGTAACTGTTGAATAAAACGTCCGACATGTCCTTTCATCAAACGCTCCTATGTAGATGCCAGCACTGAATAAGTTGTTAGAGTAGACAACTTCAATGAAATCCTTGGTTTTGATTGGCTGAAAAGCACTGGCTTCTGATTGTTACTATGGCAACTATCAGAGACAACTATCAACTTTCAAGAAACATTCCCCAAGACCAACCCTTGACTATGGCCGTTACTGCACTGTAAAAAAAAAGCTGTTTAAAAATTTGCACATTGTTAAAGTTCGTCATTCTAGCAAATATTGTTTAAACTCTTTATAACAACTTGTTCAACAGTTTACACAAGTTTTACTCAAATTCAAACAATAGTCATGATAGTTCTTAGAGTGACGGGCTTTAACAACATGCTTCAAATTTTAAACAGCGATTTTACATTGTGGAACTTAACTGGAATGACCGAAATCATGGAAATTGCCATATTTAAATAAATAACTCGACAGACAAGAAGAGAAGAGCACCATCAACGTCTGATGATGTTAAAGGTTGTCAATCAGTAAAGTTCCCGGTTATAACTGATGGTGTTAATAACTGATTACCAAACATTATTAAACCATTAAACATAGTTTGGCATCTTTATTCCTGAATTTACACTTGGCATAAAGGAAATCTAGCACTAAAGAACACCGTATCACCCGGATACATGGCAATACATGAGATGGAAAATTTGAAATCGTTTGAGAAGGCGGGGATGGGAAATGGGTAAGACAGTTGGGGAGAGGACGGGAGAGACTAGATCGAATGAGAAAACGATTGAGGAGAAAACATTGAGAGATTGATGAGGAAAATGAGGAAGGCGATTGGAGAGAGAATGGATAAATGGATAAAGGGTGACAAGAAGAAAAGAGGAATGATAGAGCGGGTCTCATGAACAGATATCACGGACGCGTCGTGGTCTAGTGGTCTCGACTCTCGCCTCTCAAACAGAAGGACGTGGATTCGAATCCCAGCCATAACGTGTTTTCCTTCTGCAAGATATTTATCCACACTGTGCTGCACTCGACCCAGGTGATGTGAATGGGTCCCCGGCAAGATTAATTCCTTGAATGCATGAGCGCTGAGAGGCTGCTCGAGCTAAAGCCGGGGTAGTAGTAGTAAAAATAGGTATAATAATAATAATAATGATAATAATAATAATGATGATGATAATAATAATAACAATAATAATAATAATAATGCGCCTCGGAAGAAGAACTAAAAGGGTACATGAGGGAGGGTAATTTATCACGGCAGAAATTCCAAACAAAAAGCCCCCCCCAAAAAAAAAAAAAAAAAACGTCATTTAAGCGCCAATTTTTAATGATTATTATGTTTGTCACTCTGTATACAATCTTTGATTCATTGTGAATTATTAGAATATCATCAAAATCCCAATTCTATAAACATGGCATAAGTGAAGTGTACGTTTTTCGTTTTGTGATTCATTCATTTTTTTTTTTGGGGGGTTAAATTTCCATTGATATGTAAGGATATTTAGCATCCTCTCTCGGTAAAGTTTTAAATTATCCTTCAAAAAATCATATCATACAAATTTGATAATTGAAAATCAGAAATCTATAAAAAAAAAGAGTTAATCCTTACGTTTTCAAAGCATTCCATGCTTGAGAAATGATTTTACACGGAAGAGAATTTAAGAATTGTACTAGCACGTCAATGATGTGGAGCTCATCCGGCATCTCGCAACACAATTTAACACAATTTTAATTTCAGCCCAGTTGACACTGTAGTGAATTATATTGGTGACATAAATTGAGGATATAGAATTCAAATAGTTGAAGAAATGACATAGAAGCATTTTTTGTGATCTATGAATAAATTTCATATGAATTAAGTATTAATTATTATCTAGTCAAAGTTTCTTAACTCTGTGTAGAACCTTGGTGAACCTAATGTAGCTCTCAGATGGAACAAAAATAACCAAAATCAATCAACAAATAAGTAAGCAATTTTTGTGAGTTTTGAAAATATATGAATAAATAGCAGATTCAATGAGTTTCAAAATTCTATGTTTAAATTTTGTATCACCACCTCGAGCTATCATATAAAGCAAACAAAACTGAAATTGATCAACAAATGAAGAAGAAAAAACATTTTTTGTGATTTATGAATTAATTTTTCATAAATTAGAATAATTTTCCAGACAAAAATTTGTGTACAAGTTTGGTGAACCTCATGCAGCTCTACCAGATGGAAGAAAAAATCAAAATCTGTCAACAAATAAAGAAGAGGAATTTTCTGTGATTTATGAATACATTTCGCATAAATTAGCATAAATAATTTTCCACTGAAAATTTTCAAAATTCTGTGTAGAAGTTTGGTGGGCCTCATGAAGTTCTACCGGATTGAAGAAAAAATATCAAAATCTGTCAACAAATAAAGAAGAGGCATTTTCTGTGATTTCTGAATAAATTTCGCATAAATTAGCATAAGTAATTTTCTACTGAAAATTTCAAAAATCTGTGTAGAAGTTTGGTGAACCTCATAAAGTTCTACAAGATGGAAGAAGAAAAAAAGTAAAAATCGGTCAACAAATAAAGAAGCATTTTATGTGAATTTTTAAAAATATGCATAAATTAATTTCGCATAAATTAGCATAAAAATTGTTCTAATCAAAATTTCAAAATTCTGTGTACAAGATTGGTGAACCTCATGAAGCTCTACCAGATGGAAGAAAAAAAATCAAAATCGGTCAACAAATAAAGAAGAAGAAGCATTTTATGTGAATTTTTAAAAATATGCATAAATTAATTTTGCATAAATTAGCATAAAAATTGTTCTGGTCAAAATTTCAAAATTCTGTGTAGAAGATTGGTGGACCTCATGAAGCTCTACCAGATGGAAGCAAAAAAAAATCAAAATCGGTCAACACATAAAGAAGAAGTAGCATTTTTTGTGAATTTTGAAAAATGCGCATAAATTAATTTCGCATAAATTAGCATAAAAATTGTTCTGGTCAAAATTTCAAAATTCTGTGTAGAAGTTTGGTGAACCTCATGAAGCTCTACCAGATGGAAGCAAAAAAATCAAAATCGGTCAACAAATAAAGAAGAAGTAGCATTTTTTTTTAATTTTGAAAAATGCGCATAAATTAGCATATTTAATGAATTTCAAAATTCTGTGTAGAAGTTTTGGATGCCCTACCTAGTGCTATCATATAAAGCAAACATAATTGAAATCGGACTTGAAATGACGAAGTAGTAGCATTTTGAAATTGTGGACGGACGACAGACGACGGACGCCACGCCACGGCATAAGCTCATCTTGCCCTTCGGGCCGGATGAGCTAAAAATTTAAATGGCAGAATACATCCCCCACAACACAATTTTACTTATAAGGGACATTCATATAGGTTGAAATAACATGACGAGTGACCAACATCTTTGGAAGGATTTACCAAACACTGCATGGAGAGGGGCTTAAAATACTCTGTAAACTGCTTTTCTTCAAATATTTTTAAAATCCCCTTAATTTCGTTATTTGATAAGAACAATGACAGCAATTATTTTGTTTGATAGATAGGACACGTTTATTTTTAAAGAGTGCTTTACTTGAAAAGTGACATTTCGACATTGCAAAATTTATTTTCGGTATCAGGAGGGACTTATCAAAGTAGTTATCATCAACACGAAATCAAGAATTGAATATACAAACAGAGTAAGATAATTAGCTATTAAACCTCGACCCATTAATGTGTTCAAATGTTACAATTTGAAGAAGGTTAACTTACAAAACCAAATTTTCACATACCGTAAATTTCGCATTTTTAAAAAGATATATCAAATGTACACTTTATCGAAGAACTATCTTTGCACAATTCGTATATTTCTAAAAATAATATCACTGGCCATGCAACGGGAAAGTGCTTATGAAGTACTTAATACTTTCGGTTTTGAAATGTTTCGAGTACTCGAAAAAAATCTTTCAGACATTTACCATTTTTTTGTGCAATGGCTACGTGGTTAGACGGTCAGTCTTTCATTGTTGACAAATGGTCAAGGATATGATGTATACAAAACGAGAGTGAAAGTAATAATAATGGTCATTACGACGTTTTCTGCAAATATTTGATCACATTTCCGGCTGCACTTAACCTTTCCCTCCCAACTTTCTCAAACCATACTACTTTATTAATTTTTATCTTACTATAATCACCACAATTACTACTACTACTACTACTACCACCACCACCACTACTTCTACTACTACTACTACTACTACTACTACTACTACTACTACTACCACCACCACTACTTCTACTACTACTACTACCACCACCACCATCACTACTTCTACTACTACTACTACTACTACTACTACCACCACCACCACCACTACTTCTACTACTACTACTACTACTACTACTACTACTACTACTACTACTACTACTACTACTACTACTACTACTACTTCTAATACTACTACTCCTACTACTACTACTTCTACTACTACTATACTACAACTACTACTACTACTACTACTACTACTACTACTTCTAATACTACTACTACAACAACTACTACTACTACTACTACTACTACTACTACTACTACTTCTACTACCACTACTACTACTACTACCACCAGTACTACTACTACAACTACTACTACTACTACTACTACTACTCCTCCTCCTACTACTACTACTCCTCCTACTACTACTACTATACTACCCCTACCACCACTACTATAAGGATATTTTTACCCAAGGAAGGTTTATGTTCTCTTTTTATCCACCTTCGGGTAGAATGGGGATCATGTAATTTGAATTTTGAAAAAAAATATTTATTTCAATTAATGAAAAGACAATAATTTATACTTCAGCTAATGAAAACATAAATGATATACATGGTGAGATTGTAACACCTGTTTTGAGTCTACGAATTGTATAGTATATGCAGAGATTTTTGAGTGTCTGGTATATGCTTGCAAGTTCCAAGGGGACCTAGGCTTTAATACTAGCAGTATATAGAAATTGCAACTTAAATATGTCAGACAAGGTGTGTTATACAACTAGAAGATATTATTGAACATCGAATATCACGATTGAAAATCTGAATCACAGTTTGCTATATATATATATAGAGAGAGAGAGAGAGAGAGAGAGAGACAGCACCCCTGAATCATTTTAGCTGAATTTATTTTTATTCTCTTATTACACAGCAAAACCTGTGGTGTTAACCGGTGTACATAGATGACCACATCAGTTGTTTTACACCGGTGTTAAATTGGTGGTGTTAGGTTTACACCCATAGGTGTTATTACAACACCTTTGGTTGTTTCATTTACACTCTTTGGTGTTATGTTAAATCTCTAGGGTGTAGATTTAACACCTCAGGGTGTGGCCCTCTATTAACACCAACTGGTGTCAGTTTTAACACCACAGTTTTTACAGTGTAGCAATAAAAAGCCTGCCACCAAGTGTGAGCTATCTTATTTTAGCAAGGCGGTGAAAAACAGAATACAAAAAGAAATAAATAATGTGCAAAATAAAGAGATGGTAAGCACAAAACAACAATATTTAAACAAATAAAATGAAACTCAAAATCAACAGGACCAAAATTCAGTAAGATTACTTTAAGGGGCTGCCCCTATCCATAAGGTATGGGCTAGGGACAGCCCCCATCCACTGAACATAGAAAGTCACTTGATGATCAAAACTACTTTGCCTATTATGATTAATTACATTATAAAGGAAAATTATCTTCTGTGTTGGGATGTGGTAGGCATGCAGTGAGTCCCTAATATTGTTTGTATCAACTATTCAGTATTTACTTTTGTCTCCAGCAATAGTAAAAAAAAATGAAGTAGCTTATTTTATATTGATGATGACGGCCTTTTATGCGCCCATTTTTTCCAGGTCTCATCGCGTGCGGTCACGATTTAGTGATAGAGCCTTGTAACATGGGTGGACCATTTCATAAAACGGACAGGTAGAATGTGTCAGCCTTTTTTTTCGTTTTAAAGATTTTTTTAAGCAGGCCAATAGGTTTTTACTCCTGAAAGAACTTAATTTGTCTTTAAGAAATATGGACAACACCACATCTTTTGACCCCCCCCCCCCCAAGAAAAAAATCTTACTTCTAAAACGACATTAAATCGGACAAATTCTGACAACCTTCTCCCACATATTCACGCCAAAAATAGGTCTCATGTGTAATTTGTCTCATTAAAGGGAATAACAATGTACAACTTTTTGATAGGTGCACCCCCCTCCACTTTGAATTTATGCTTAGAATTAATTTTGAAACATCCATGCGCAGATTTTTATAAAATCTCCAATCGGAAATGAACATCGGACTGTTACAGAGGACGTCACACCTCATTCCAACACAGAAATCAGGTAAATCATGGACCATGGGTAAATGAATCCCTGATTATCCCCCATTGTGTTTCTGCTTCAAACTGAAGCAGCTCTTGAACTGTTGACTCGAAAAAAACAACTACAATATTTGCCTCTTTTCCCCCCCCCCGTCAAACCCCCCCCGTCCCCCGTTTTCAGTCTGTCCTCATTAAGAATGACCTTGTCGCACAGGATACGTCGAAGAGACGAAACGGTCGCCGTGATTCATTCTCTCAATAAAGAAGCTACGACATGGTAGGGAAGGTGAAACACCTTTTATTTGAATTAAGTCATGTGATTTGAGCACACCCGAAGCTTTCATTCTGTTCCCCCTTGATTGGACTTTAAACCCAAGTTGATTACCAATCATTATAATCACATACAGTGACGTGCATGACGTCACAACTACTGTGGGAATATTAGATATTGTGATTCCTTGCTTTGTTCCACAAAAGCGGCATGAAATATATTTGTTTTTCATCGACCGCTATTTACAAATGAGTGCAACCTTTATCACCCTATAATGAGTCCAAGCTTCACTACTGTATTATTAGAGGTCAGGGGTGAATTTCATGATACAAAAAACATCTCTTATCACTATTTCTTAGCCAATCAGATACAAGGATCTCGGTAGCTTGTAACAGCTGTCTGTGAAAATCAGTCTATTTATGTTTCATGTAATGGTCCCCACCAGTGGCGGATCGAGGCAGGGGCACATCCGCCCTAGTCTGCTGGGCAAACACTTCACTCGAAATAAGGGTCTGAATGTGCAGCCTACTCATGCCTTGTGTACTGAAGGCTCTCTCGCTAGCAAGTTCTGTATGTGCTAGTCTTTGCGTGGAGGCACACTTGTTGATCAAAGTTCCAATGAGGGTCTGTGCCTGCAGACTACATCCGCCCCGTGCCCCACATGGGGAGCTGGTTTACATTTGACAAGCAAAAAAAAAAAATGGGCGGGGGTTTTCACTATACAAAATGAAACTTATTTGTTCACGAGAACTTTTACGAGCAAAAAAAAATTGCAACAAAATGAAGGTGATTTCAGTCCAGGGGAAATTTAACAAGAACTTTTTAGTTTCAACAAGAATCAAAGACTCCCTATCTAAGGCCGGAGTGAATTATTAATTTTTGTTTCATTAATTCTTTGAGTTATCAAAGCACCGAAACTTGAAGTTTAAGGGTTTGAGCAGTGGCGAATTTAGGAAGGGGCACGTCCGGTCCCCTTTTGAGAGGCATAGCACTTATTTTGTTATTATTTGTTAGGGGAAGGTGCCGTGCAAACGCAGCGAGCAACCTTTTATTTTATATATATATATACATATATATATATATATATATATTGTGAAAGAAATGGATGAAGAGAACAATGGTAGGCGTAGCTTAAATCAAAGTTCCCCAGAGCTATCTACCCTTTGGAAAAATTGGTGATGCCGAAAAAATGTATCTTGTTTCTTTACACAATATTTAAATAAAAAATAAAAGAGTTGCCAAAGCTGTTGTACATGTATAGCTTCACACACACACACACACACATATATATATATATTTGATTGTGAAATTTTGCCTGAACAAAATTACCTTCATTTTGTAGTTAAAAAAAAAAATTATCATGCTAGTCAAATTTATCCTGACAAGGCCTACCTGACACATAATTCCCAATCAATTGGGAGTGAAGACTTTTTTTTTTTGGGGGGGAGGGGGGAGGGGGGGCTTGTTATTTTTTTTGTAAGACTCCCCCCCCCCTTGAAAATCCTGGATCCGCCCCTGGTTCTCATGCTAGAGTCGGTCTTGCCTGATATATTTCTCGGAAACTTCCCAACAAATCAAAATAGAGGTTTATTAACATCCCATCCTTTAATGATACAGACAAAATGAAAATGTAGAGCCAAAAATATTGAAATGTGAGCGACAGAACTGCTACGGAGATATCACTCTACTTCCTTCCCTTCCCTTACTATCTTTCTTTCTTTCTCTTTCTTTCTTTCTTTCTTTCTTTCTTTCTCTTTCTTTCTTTCTTTTTTATTTATTTCTTTCTTTATTTCTTTTCTTCCTTTCTTACTTTTATTCCTTTCTTTCTTTTTTATTTCTTTCTTTCTTTATTTCTTTTCTTCCTTTTATTCCTTTCTTTCTTTCTCTTTCTTTCTTTCTTTCTTTCTTTCTTTTCTTTCTTACTTAGATAAGGAGGGGCAAAAGCATTTTGATAAGGGGGGGGGGGGGAGATGACCTATTTTTCTAAATTGAAATACAGGAATATAGAGTATGACTTTTATACCTCTATGAAAAAAATCACTCCGGTCATCACTCTTTTTTACCCTTCGTCTTCTTGTTATTATTCCCCCTTTCACCAAAATACTCACAGGGTCCCCCGAGCCCCCTCCAGCGCTGCCCTATTATGATCAGTAATATCATAATTTTTATCTTCATCGTTATCATTATAATAATTATTATAAAGGAATTTTATTTCCATTTTATTTCAGCAGGGTAGCCCTTTTAGTTATCAAGGGAAAGGGGAAAAAAGAAAGAAGAAAAAAAAAGAAAAAAAGGAAGGAAGGGACTGTACTAACTTGACAGGAAGTAGCCTACTTCTTTGAAAGTATCTCTTGCTTTGGAAAAAAGGGTCATTTAAGATTCCAACAATAAATAAAGCTTGTATTCTGTTTGCAAAATACCTGTAATCGGTTTGAAATAAACATGGACCTAGTAGGTCCATGAAATAACAAAAACACGTTGAGCACAATAGCTTACGATTGCATTATAACCAATGATGTCATTTTTCTCATCAGGTAAGGGCCACGAAATCAGATCTCCACATGTATAACAATACCTGTTTGTTTATCTAACGCACATCCATTGACAAACCCGTCAATGAAGATCATGCAATAATGGCTCCGCACAAAGATAAAGAAATCGAAAGCTTTTTTTTATTCCGGAGATGATTCTATTCATTCATTCACGATATTCAACACGGTTATGTCCTTGGTAGTCAGCCTTAGACGGTAGGCATTATACATACGTCACAGTTTTATGACAAACGGAACTGCAATAGTTCCGGTTACAAAGTTCAATCTTGCATGTTTATTTGCCTACAAAAAGATATCTTTTAAAAGGAATAATATTCATCCTGGATTGTCGTCTTTTTATATAAATCTTTTTAATAGAAAATCTATTTTGAGGGTTACTCTACTAATGAGAAGGCTGTAACCATGGTAACCGAGCAGCGGATAATGACAATAATTCATGTGTCATCTTTAAAAAGGATTCCTGAAAAATTTCTCAAGAAAACGCAAATGCTACGTTTACCCTAAAACAGAAAATTGATAAGGGTCGAACAAGCATAACACTGAAATGTAAAATGGGAGAGAAAGTTGACATGTTTAAAAATAAAATAAATGCACCAGATGAGTTGCGAACAAATTAGGGAGCCCGATGACATCACATATACTCACTCCTCATTTTGTATGAAAGGATTTCTTTTTGGGGAAAATTTAATGATGAATAAACTTTTGGTCGAATAAGTAAATAAAAAAAAACATTCGCAGCATTTGATACTTTCATGGGGGCCATTAATCCATTTCACACCTTAAAGGTCAAGTCCACCTCCGAAAAATGTTGATTTGAATCAATAGAGAAAAATCAGACAAGCACAATGCTGAAAATTTCATCAAAATCGGATATAAAATAAGAAAGTTATGACATTTCAAAGTTTCGCTTATTTTCAACAAAATAGTTATATGAACGAGCCAGTTACATCCAAATGAGAGAGTCGATGATGTCACTCACTCACTATTTCTTTTGTTTTTTATTGTTTGAATTACACAATATTTCAATTTTTACGACTTTGACGGTTAGGACCTCCTTGCCTGAAGCACAAAATGTTAAAATAATGAAATTCCACATGTTCAGGGAGGAATGAAACTTCATTTCACATGACAATGACGAGAAAATTGAAGTATTTCATATTTCATATAATAAAATACAAAAGAAATAGTGAGTGAGTGATGTCATCAACTCTCTCATTTGGATGTGACTAGCTCGTCCATATAACTATTTTGTTAAAAATAAGCGAAACTTTAAAATGCTATAACTTTCTTATTTTACATCCGATTTTGATGAAATTTTCAGTTATTAATATCAAGTTTTTCTTGGGGTTGACTTGTCCTTTAAAACGAGATACCTCGTATTTCTCATATTTTATGACAAACGAAAACTACAGTGAGTGACATCATCGACTCCCTTATTTGAACACTCCCCGTTTTTTTTACATTTACAACTAAACTTGAACTGTCCGATTTTGATGCAAATTTTCAGTTTCAGGTTGTTTGATTTTCTTCTTTTTAATAAAATCCACTTGTTCTTGGATGGACTTGACCTTAAAAATACAAAGATGACTTTGTCAGTGTGCATCATTATCATGAAAGTCTAAAACGAGAATGATGGATGGTATTTTATTTTAGTATCTTCATTTTCGTGATCAGCAATTATCACCATCATTATGATGATGATTATAAGGATGAAGATGATGTTGGTGATGATCATGATGATGATGATTATTTTTATTATCATTACTTTCATTATTATCACTGTTGTTGTTATAATCATTAACCTCATTATTATTATTTTTTTATCATCATTATTATTATTATTAGCATCATCATTACCATCGTCGTCATCATCATCATTACAATATCATTATCATAATGAGCTTAAAAACAATTGAGGAAATCAATTAACACGAATCTATATAAAAGGCTCAAAGATTTCATTATACAAATAATACATGAATGTTATTTTGAATGTTAAAAAAATGTGCTCAATATTCCCTTTAAGTCATCAAACTTAAGTTGACGTACTTACATAAGTGATTGAACTACTTCACATTCTGAATACGACTTCCGTTTTATTGTTTTTCCTTATCAGTTTTTTTTATTGCAAATGCTTCTTCAACTGTCGTGACTCTTAAAACTACAACTACAGGAAATTAATCTGTGCGTGCATAACATGATTTCATTTTCACCGCTGCTATTGAACCATGCATAATAAATTTAAGATAGGGCCAACTACTGGACATATATGGACCGCTATTCATAATAATTGATATTCATAAAGAATGCTAGTTCGGGGTAAAAAAAATAAGGAAAAAAAGACTGCAGACGTTGCAAAGAAAACCGCCATAGTAAAAGACAAAAACGGAAAGATAAAACAGATAAAAATTTACGTTAACTTTATTGTCATGGAGAGAGAAATGGAAAACTCGATATGAATATCTTCGGTCTACGTTTTCCAGACACCCCATTTGTATGTGTAATTCCTGATATCATGTAAACAAATAAAGTTATTAGCAAAATGACAGAAAGAATAACACTTAAAAGAGAAACAATATCATGGAACAGAGGGAGAGAAAGAGAGGGGGTAGAGAGGAAATATAATTATAATTATGCGTGAAATTTAAAGAAGGCAGCGCTAAAACAAAGGAGTAAAACTTTTAAGAACAATTAAATTAAGTAACACTTTAATGAAGCTATAATCACAAAATCATTATACACAAGCCTACTATTTTCATGAAAAAATATTCATACATGCATCCTACAAAACATTAGCTATATATAAAGGAATTGATCATTTTCCTTCTTATCCACGTTATTTCTGAACTTGAATTGTACCGGATTCTGAAAAAAAATCGGTTTCAATAAGTACAATTATAGCGGAAACATCGAATATATTAATGACTATATCTTACAACTTAATTTTCTTACTAACATAAGGAAGAATGTTACTTCTTGCATCTTAAAATAAATCAACATGGGCTAATATTCCCATAAAACAAAAAAAATCATTATGAACATAATATGAAGCCAGTAAATTGGTTCTTACTAGGGGAAAATTACCGTTAATGATGTGGTCAATATCAGTTAGTTTTGATTATGCATTTTAATTATGTGGAAATAAGGAAAAAAAATCACTCCGTATAGTCTTTCAGGGAAAGGATAAACGTTCACAGAAACTGCAATCAGATACTCTACTAATTAGTAATGATTTAGAAAAAAAATGTTGAGACTATGTCATAAATAGACTAAAATTCATTAACCACAATCATCATTATCTAATTTGGATGAATCACTAATTATATCGTATCATATCACCATTTCACTTTATTGGTTTAGGATGAAATCTTCAATACATCAAGAACGATTATTATCATAATTATTAAGAGTTATTATGTTGAAGATAATATATAACCATCTCTTGTACCGGAAAAGGTGTAGGCTGGGTGTGCACGTGCACACTGTAAAAACTGCGGTGTTAAAACTGACACCAATTTGGTGTTAATAGAGGACCACACCCTGAGGTGTTAAAATCACACCATAGAGATTAAACATAACACCTAAGAGTGTAAATGTAACCACAAAAGGCGTTGTAATAACAGCTATAGGTGTAAAACTAACACCACCAATTTAACACCGGTGTAAAATAACTCGTGTGGTCCTCTATGTACACCGGTTAACACCATTGCTGTGCACGTGCACTCTCCCGCTGAGGCAGAGGAGTTCCGACTCTGGCAAGCAAAACGAAATCTTCTGCTTCCACCACCCCAAGATATGCACCCCCATACCACTTTAGTTCCATCTCCCCAGGATGTGCACCTCCCCATGCTCAAACCAGCCAACGCCCTTGTTCTCGAGGGCAAAATACATTTAAAATAATAATAACAATAATAATCATTATACTTGCTTATATAGCGCTTAATACTTACTTTGTCAGAATAAGCGCTCTACAGTATATGCAGCATAATTACCCTGGCTTTAGCAGTGCAGCTGTTACGCGCGCTGCGTTTCAAGGAATAAATTTCAAAGAATAATACATATACATGTATATAGCTTTATTGGTAAATTAATGTTTTAATATAATTTATGACACGTTTCTTTGAAACTATCGAAACTTCATAAAACATATAGACCTATGCAGAGACACTGCATTTTGAAATTAAGGGCGCGGGGAATATTAGTTGGAAAAAAAGAGTTAAAATTAGAGGAAACGTGTATTCATAAAAAAAATCATTTATTGAAAATATCCTTTTCCTAATCCTCTCCATACCTCTTCTCCCATTAATGGTTAAGAAAACTATGTCTATAAAAATGACCTTTGAATACATTTTAATAACAATATCTTTTAAAAATGCAGTTCTCTTAAATTGGGTAGATAATAACTGACAACTTTGATGACTGGAAATATAATCATATCAGTATGTCTAAAGTTATAGATATAAATACATTTTCGTTACGTCAAATCAGAGTAAAAACCGGAAACATCATCATGATGATGGGATAATAATGGTAATATTGGGCGTAAATTACATCTTAAATTACGCTGATTTTATTTGAACATCCCGAGTGGTGGTTTACCAGCTACCTCATTTAATTGAAATTGATTTACCACACCGTAACTCATTGAAGAGCATTCCCCTCAAACGAAAGTAACCATAAAGCATGAAACTATTTTGTAATACTATAATTATGTAAGAACTGATTTCATAGTAAGTCCTATTTACTGTCTGGATAGAAATTGCATAATATAGATTGACTCGTTTACAATAGTGTCTGTTTACAACTGAAACTGCTATTTACGAAAGTACAAAAGTGCGGTATAACATTTATGATAAGCGCAATCATGCAGATTTCGATTCAAGTTCAATAATAATAATAATATACATTAAGGGATATTCGGGTTTGACGTATTTTCTATATATGTGCATGTGTTTGAATCGGGAATGGAGAAAATCAATATCATCTTGTAGTGCTCCATCGTCGTATCATCTATCCTTATTACACGATTTATTACATCCTATAAGGCAAATATTCAACAATGAGATTAATATCAGGTCGAAAATTCGAACTCATTATATCCATGACTCTTATCGGAGATTGAGTTAAAAACAAATAAAAAACAGTGTTCGAATCAATTGTGAATATATTGAATATATAAGTATTATTTTTATCTCAGGAAATTGTTGCCATAAATCAGCATGCAGAGCTAATTAAGCCAGGGAAAACATTTATTCCACATCAAGCAAAGTGCAGGTCATTTTTATGCCACAGAATGTATATATGTCTCGCATTAATTGTATAACTTTGGTGTCAAAGTATAATAATCAAAAAGAGAGAGAGAAAAAAAAAAGCTCTATATGATCTGATGATAACACATTATCCGAGGCGAGGGCTTATTCAAAATAATACTCAAACAAGTTATACATCCCTGTTAGTTTTTTTATTTTATATCCTGATAACTTTTTAGAATATTTTGACCAGATTTAGTTCTGGCAAAGGTGATAAGACATATTTATTACCTTTACGTATTATTTGTCTTTACCATTCATACATGTAGATGTATTCTGGCGTTTCCCCTCCGCGCTGAGAAATCATAATTACATGTTATGAGTTCCTTTTTTCCCTTATGAGCTTTAAATAATAGTGATATGATCAAAAAATAAAAACACTATTCCAAACATACAGGGAAACAAAAGGAACAGGATCTCTGTGTAACCTTCACAAACATGACAAATATCGAGATCTCTTCCCCACTCAAAACATCGCACTTCCATTTTCAGACTTCATTGATTTCTTTAATATACTTCTATTTGATGTTTCTGCTTAATAATAACATGAACTTCATGCTCCAGAAATAACGTGTGCTGAAAAACAAAAATGACACACTCCAAAGCAAGATAGTCCAATTTTTGGGATAGTTTGTGTCAAATCCGGCCGGAGACCGTATTTTCATGTGAGAGGACTCGTCGGATGTCAAATTCAGTTCTATTCGACCACAGGAAATGTGTTTCTCGGTCAAAAGTTGTCGGATTGAACAACTTGTCGGAAAATAACAACTTTTAATTCATGATAAAACGCACCCTTGACGTTTATATATCATTGATCATTCCGAGAACCTCAAAAATGGACGGGCTTCGTGGCGCGCGTATATATAGGTCCGAGTCTGCAACGTCTTTTTATTGAAATTGATCTCGAAAGATTGCTCAAAATCACATCTCTTCCCACGCCTATTTGACATGATCATAAAAAAATAGTTTACATTATTACATATTAATTGAACATTCATTATTGAACACAAGGGATATAATGTTGTATAAAACCGTTCTTCAATTCAATCACATAAATTTTGCAAATAGGTTTTAAAAGCCCTAACAATACACAAAGTTATACTAAAATATAAGTTTATACAAAACTTTTTTCCCTTGCTTTGCGTGAAGGTTATTAATCTAAAAAGAATGTGTGAGATTGGATCACCAAATAAGTGAAACACATCATTAAAAACCACAATAGTAAACACGTATCATAAAAGTAAAACGCGTTTTAACGCTAGATGAAAAAAAAGGAGTGTAATTGCGCACAGGTAATGTATAATCATTTATTGGTATTTTTTTCTGAACTGTAAAAGAGAAAATAATGGAAATTGATGAAAACTAATCAAGCATAAATTATCTTATTGATTGAAAAATAAACGTGTATGTACATCTAAAATTATTTCATTCAGAATAAAAACAAAAACGGGGAAATCCCGGATAATGAAATTAAATTGTGTGTTAACGTCCACTGGCCCCCTCCTTTAAAGAAAAAGAAAAAAAAAAGTTAAGTAAACCTTCATATTCTCATTCTCACATACTGCAAAAACTCCGGTGTTGATTTATATTAACACCAGCCCGGAATCTATGTATTGAAGCAACACCAGTTTGGAACGGATGCTGTTTAATACTAATTGGTGTTGTATAAACACCTATCTGGTGTTGGACCAAAACAAAACTGGTGTTGCTCAAGACTTCTCTGGTGTGGAAATACATATAGATTAGATAGTGTTAAATTAACACCAGAGTTTTTTGCAGTGCACCGACACTGTTTCAACATAATAGCCATGCACCGTTTTCCCATAATTTTCAGACTCGATCTCGATCAGCTTTGGCCCTTGCGCTCCACTCGTATATTCATTATCATTTCACTAAAATCTGGTGTAATTTCTCGTATAAATTTTCCCCTGTACTACACTGCAAAAAACTCTGGTGTTGATTTAACACCAGCCCGGAATCCATATACGTCCACACCAGAGAAGTGTTAAACAACACCAGTTTCGTTTTGGTCTAACACCAGATAGGTGTTCATACAACACCAATTAGTTTTAAAACAGCATCGGTTCGATTCCAAACTGGTGTTGTTTCAATACTTCTCCAGTGTGGACATACTAGTATATAGATTCCGGACTGGTGTTAAATCAACACCAGAGATTTTTTGCAGTGTATGTAAGCAAGTATGGCAATGATTTCTATTTACTGTGTATAAAAAGGACAACGCATCGCCGAAATTCCATTACCGGTTCTGTATCACTGTCATCCTGGTTTCCTTCCAAAACAGTTAAACCCTTTTAGACTGGAGTTTCTTTCTCTTTCGTTTTATCAAGGAGCTTCCAATTTGGTTTTATTCAGCATATTTTGTTTGTAGGGCGAGTTTTAGAAAAACAAGGTCCCAGAGCGTTCCCTTCCCCGCGTCTCTCTCTCTATTCAATAATGTTCTCATCCCTTTTAATATAATCTGATCAGTTTGCCTGGCTGCATCGCAGGTGATCTTAAAAGGGAAGAAGATGAAGAAGCCTAAAAATAAAAAAGTTAATGTTCTATAAAAGAGCACTCTTGTGTCGATTTTTTTTTCTTAAGTTTAAACAGAAGGAAGTAAATCAATTTATCAAAAGAACAAAAAATAAATAATGATATTGAAAAAAACATTTCGATAATTTTTTCCCGGGGGATTATTGACACCATTAACAATATCACTGAGCAACTAATCTATATAGCAATTACATTTTTCTGCATTAAAGCAGATAATACCGGTAGAGTTCACAAATTAATGTAATGTATAATTGCAGGTATATAAAATCTTCTCTAAAATTTGGACAGGGGTATTTGTAGAGTTCAGTGACCCCCTCCCATCTCCAGAAAAATGGGAGTAGGGTGCTTTAGCGTTACTTTTTGTCATTTAATATTTTCCCTCAAATTTCGTCCTTTCTATTACCTTCTCTGCTATTTTTACAATAAACTTTTTGTCGGGGTGAACTTCCCCTTTAAAACATTGGGCAGAAACATTATCTCTAATACACAGCACAACATTACACTTAATTCTGATGTTAAGAGTGGACAATATAACGAAAGTCGCGCAATTCATCAACTTTCAAAGAATTGAAAACAGTGACATTGGTCATGTTGGTCATCCTCTGTTTCACTTTCTCGATATATTCGAAGAAGATTGTTCTTCATTACAAATTATTTGTTTTGTCTTGGCAGTGGAGTAATGAGCCAAACATTTTTGAGGGGTAGACATGGCGTATGGGGTAAAACCAAAACATCTCAAATGTTGCAAGCGAGCGAAATATTGACCTTATTAATATTAAAAAATATCTTCACGATATCTTTTTAATAATAATTTATTCAGAAAATGACATAATATTTCACCTTTTCCCCTTTCGTTGTTATTTCTTTTATACATTTTCATCTTGTATGTGTTTTTTTTTTTGGGGGGGGGGGTGAAGAGGGGTCATGAAGGTTTTGGGGGTAAAGTTCCCCCAGCCCGCCCGTAGACCAAGTGAGTCTTGGCATTCCGTATCTCTTTGTTTCGACGGAGATTATACAAGTTATCGGGATGGGTGAAAGAACAGACAGAAAGTGAGAGGGGTGGGGTTGGGGCGGGTTCAATTGAGAGAGAGAGAGAGAACTGATTAAAATTTTAAGCACGTCACTCTAACAACTTCACAGCAAAAACTGTGGTGTTAACCGGTGTACATAGAGGACCACACCAGTTATTTTACACCGGTGTTAAATTGGTGGTGTTAGTTTTACACCTATAGGTGTTATTACAACACCTTTTGTTGTTACATTTACACTATTTGGTATTATGTTTAATCTATAGGGTGTAGTTTTAACACCTCAGGGTGTGGTCCTCTATTAACACCAATTGGTGTCAGTTTTAACACCACAGTTTTTACAGTGTTGTTTAAACTGAAAATTTGATGAAAACTTACAACAACAAAAAAACTTGTATAAAACTTAAAACAATACTTGCTAGAGTGACAGGCTCTCTAACAACGAGCTTAAAATTGTAAACAGCTTTTTAACAGTGGGTGATGAGGCTGTAGGAGTATATAGGTTTCAAGAAATTCAGTCAGATTATCACTTTCGATCACCCACAACTTAAACAATCTCATCGATAGTAAGGGTTGGTCATCTCTGAATATCCGCGAAGAACTGTATTTCATAATAATTCTTAACCGAAACCAATGCCCCCTCCCTGTATTATATCACACACTTTCCCTATATAGCGGAAATGAGAATCATATTCATAGTTGAGACAACGAGAAATTTAAATGTTCGTTCATTATCAATTTTCTGAATTAAAATAAATTTTCACAGGAAATAAACACCGGAAATATTCCACAAACATCACCAAAAAAGGAGCTTTGATCATGGACCAGACTACGCTGATGATGGTTCAATCATGGAGCTATTAGCTCTATGGTTCAATAATGTGTAAATGTTGCAAGAGTGTACACTGTAAAAACTGTGGTGTTAAAACTAACACCAATTGGTGTTAATAGAGGACCACACCCTGAGGTGTCAAAATTACACCCTAGAGATTAAACATAACACCAAAGAGTGTAAACAAAAGGTGTTATAATAACACCAATAGGTGTAAAACTAACACCACCAATTTAACACCGGTATGGTCCTCTATGTACACCGGTTAACACCACAGTTTTTGCTGTACACATTTGAAAATTTATTCCGACACTTTAATTCAGTGATAGCATATTAGTAAGCTTCAAAGATTATATCCTAGATTCTCAGCTAATTTTATACATGATAATTAATGGTTTGAAAACTAAATGAACAAAAAAAATCAAAATTCATGTTTATATTGGTCAGCATCTCGACCAAAAACTGATACAATTGATGCAAAATGATAATAATCACATCCTCAGTAACACGTTTCCGATTTCATAATTATCGACATGAAAGCAGTTTTAGGAAAAACACATTCAAGAAAAAAATGGACTAGTTATCATCACTTTTGGTGTCATTTACCCAAAAGATAGACTTTTTAAAATCTATTTATTTGAAATTAAAAATTATGACATTAAAACGAGCAACAGATGAGATCATTTTCATGCAATGCGTGCACCTTATTTTTTTGGAGAACTTCCCAACAAACTATTATTTATAAGCATTCCAGAAATTAATTTTCAGTCCTATTAGCAGTGATCTTCTATCAATGCAAACCCGTTATCTGCACACTTTTTAATTATTATGACAATCTATAATATCCTTATTATTTAGATGGTGACACAAAAATATATTTATTTTTAGGCAATGTCTTGTGAATCTTCAATAAACTATGTAGCACAAGTACAACATGCATAATACCATTTGTGGTTTGGATAAACATTAATAATATTTATATAACCTTAGTTAACAAATAATATTTATCTTTCTTCACAAATTGGCATTGATTATCGCTATCCATACCATACAAAAGTGAAAAATAAGATCCTATGCCCGAGAAAATATCTCTCAATGCATTTGATATAAAATCAATATTGGTGTAAATACATTCCTCACGTCAGAAAGATTAGTGCAAGTTGAAAACACAGAGGCTTTTGAAAACGATTATTTCGCAATGAGCTGTCGTTACACACAACTCTGTAAACAACCCGTCGTGTTGCACGCGCGCGCGCGTGAGCTAGTTTCGGAACGGGGATTTCCCCAGCAATATCAACGTACCGCCACTGCAAACTTTTCGGGTGGACGGACAGGAGTTCTATTCGAAATATCGCAATGAAAATGAGCGTGCGCAAATGATAGCTTTACCACAAGGAAACCCCTTTTCTATTTTTAGAACTTGGGTACTGATTTTAGCAGGTCGACATGGAGTTTTGATGAAGGGTGAAATCGACATACTGTCAGAACAAAATTTAGACGTCAGAGTGGAAGGACGTGTTTTTTGAGAGTGCTACAAAAATCGAGAAAATGTGGGATTATATGAAGTGCTGACCAAACTTTTGAACTGTTTAGATTGGAAGTGAGATAATTACTGAGGTTTCATCCGCAAGTTGAATTTATTTATTAATATTGGTGGCATCATAAGGAAAACGAGAAGATTGTATTTAATTCCTATCAGTGAGAATAAACATGAAGTTTCGTGTATCTACCGTCGTGCCCTTAATACTATGGGCTTTTACAATTATTTCGTCTGGTGAGTACACACTTATTTTATCCCTAATTAATTCTAATGAAGCTCAAATCATCTTTCGGCAATAGCAGATTAGCAGGACACAACTATGGTTCATATAAGAATTTTTAAGTTGATTTTTGCTTGATTCATTTCTTGTTCCGAGTATACAATCACGGCATTCAGTCAACATACCCCCCCACCCCGCCCCCGGGGAAGATTTACCTTTGAAGGTATTTCAGGGGTAGTGAGTGGTCCTTGGCTGCGGTCATTATTATCCTATATTGGACCTGTTGGTCAGTTGTCGATGTTGCCACCCCACCCCCCTCCCCCGCTAGTATACTACTTGTGCACCCGAAGCGAGAGGGAATTGGTAATGGTTATATAATAGGCTGTTTTGAAAGCTTTGAAATCAGACAATAAATCTTGGACTCGTATTTTTTTTCAGAGTCTTGCCTCAATTTTTATTTAAAAACAATTCTTTGAACAATCGTTGTAGGCGAGACGAGAACCTGCGTCCAAGAACTCGATTGCGCGATTGGTTTACTGAATAAAGCCACACCGATCGAACTGACCGTTGAGTCGGATATACCGAACGAAATTTTACAACTGAGAACCAAATTTTTGTTATCAACACTGGTTTAAAAAAAAATCCCCAGGCCGTGATGAGTCATGGTAAACTACTGGAAAAGTTCATGCCAATGAATGCGAAGTGCGACAAAGATATGCTTCATTGACCATTGTATGACATGTAGAGTGTATCATACATGAGTGGACGAAGCACGGTTACAAGTGGTTTAGATGATACACATGGTAACAGTTTAATTCATTGAAATGAATTTAATGAAATAAAAAATAACATTTTTTTCATTTCAACAACATCCCAGTCTTATCCGAGAAGGTAATCAATGCTTGGAAACATATATGTTACATATTGCATATTGCGAGATGGATTACGTAGGCCTATACCACCCGCCACTGCATGGCGGATCACGGGGGGGGGGCAAAGTCGCCCCCCCCCTTGAGAGGCACAATGTTAAAACAGAAGTGTGCCCCCCTCCCCAATTAAAAGTGAAGACCATTTTTTTGTTTGCTTGTCAATTTTTTCCGTAGACGAAATGTCATTTTAGGTTGAAAACCTTTTTTGGGGGTGGGGGCTTGTCAATTTTTTCTTGAGAAAATGTGCCCCCCCCGATTGTTCTGGCAATCCTGGACCCGCCCCTCCACCAGCCTAGATTGTTAGTTGTTTGCAAATTGTAATCCTTTATAAAGAAGTGGTGGTGTTGGGATCTGTTCATCAAGACACAAATTAATGAATAATCAATATCACTGCTGTCGTCACTCGTTGATGACAGGAGATCTTCATTCCTCTGTATTGCAATAAAAATGAGATCTCGACGTATACTGATGCTGCAATATCTCCAAGGGGATTTTTTTTATTTCAAACAAGAGCGTTATAGATCACTGTAGTACAGGTGAACAATGATTGGTCAGCGAGTCAGCATCAGCGCACTGCATAGTGGACCGCTTTCAAACATGTAGGCCTATATCTTTATTTTGTATCCACATGGCCAGGTTTTTCTTCATCGGTCTAATGCCAATTCGTCTAATTACCAACTCGTCTAGTATCATTCGGTATACCATCAGTTTGTCCACTATCCACATGGTTCAATTGCCCTTTCGTCTCATAACCTGTTGGTCCAATAGCCATTTAGTCCATATACCATTTGGTCTAATTTGAGAAGGCCAAAGTGTTAATCGGGTGGACATGAATGAAAAGAAAATGGGTATTAGACCAACTGGCTATGGGACAAAATGGTCATTGACGAACTGATAATTGGACGAAGTGATTATTGGACCAAATGGTTGTTAGACGAAATGTTTATGGACGTAATGGCATTAGACTAAATGAAGGTATACCATGCGGTAAGTGAATGAGTTGGCAATAGACGAATCGGCAGTTTACCCATGGCAATTTGTCGGGGCGCGGGCTGTTTCACTATCCCATCCGACTCCAATTTTCCCTACGAAGCCTATTTATATAAACATTCAAAGCTTTTATTCCACGAAAATCATGAACCAGTCTTGAGTTAGTTTTTTTTTTCATTTCGATTTTTAAATAAATCCCACAGAGTCGGATCGGACAATGATAATTGATCGTGTCACAACAGTTGTCACTCATTCATCTTATTCCTTGAATCCATTAATGATATGCAAATGATCAAAAGAAACCTTCTTTGGTATTAAAAAAAGAAAATGCCGTCATTCTTCCCAAGATCACGAATTGTGTGTACTGACAATAGCCCAACTCATGAAAGAAAACGCACGTGTTCGGTTTGTTTACACCGCGACGTCACAGCTGACATTGCGCAATACCCGCTGTCAATGAAATTCCATTGCCCAAGCCCGCTGTTCGATGAGCGCTCACCGCACGTTAATTGATGTAACTTCACAGATTATGTCTTCATCTCACATGTATGTTACCCGGCCCAGGGTAATTAATGGATTCTATGCACAGATCAAACGATATCGCTTTTACAACAGATTACAGTATAAATTTGCGAGGGACATAAGATATCGACAAATGCAAAACTTGTTTTGTTTTGATCAAATCATTTCACTTCGTAAAATTACAAAATTCCACGTTGCATGAACTGCGCAGTATACGGCAGTTACCATCAATTCAACTAGCAACCGAACTTTTAATAGCGACCACTATAATCATGCAAGTCATTTATTCTGGGCGCGATGACTGTGGAGAGTGCCTCCCCCCCCCCCCCATCCAACCGAACGAGTAGGCCGGTTCAGCTATAGTTATAGGCCACAAAGGCAGTTTTTTAAAGATGACGTATTCAAAACTAGAAAGGCATTTTAGGGATTAGACCTCGTGGCTGCATGAAAACCAAAGCGGATTCTCGCACCCCTCCCCCCCCCCATTTCACGCCACACCCCTCTCGTTCTCTCTTAACATACATAAACAGATAAAAGGAAATAATTATCACTTGATTCTGGTATGGTATGAGGTTGCACATACCTTCAGTGTACTTTCAATTAGATTACTACTGAAACTGAGAGCTTTAGTAGGCGAATCTGATTAAATATACGTCATCCTTTCATCTCATAAATATTCAACTGCGACGATGAGAGTAAGAGCATTATTATCGTGACGTCACAATTTAGCGACCATCCCCATGAAGACATATTAATAGCTGATTGACATGGGGGATTTCCCTAAAAAGTTGATATATATGAGTGAGCTACCAGCGAAGCTCAGTAAACGCCTTGTCGGCTCTCTGTGCGGACGCTTCGACATTTTAGCTCTCAAATTTTATATGACTTTCACTCTTTTCAAAATATTACGAGGAATATTGTACTGAACTTCAAGATTCTATTCCACAACTCTGCAGTCTCAGTGAATGATTTCACGATGCGATTGACTCTACAAAAATTGATATATGGGTGGCTGGTGGTGTGTGCATATTTATCAGTTAAACCAGGTATACAAGCAGTGAATTCTATCCATTGGCGGCGGAAGCCAAAAATTTTAGGAGGGGACAACCAAAATTATTTTGACAAGCAAAAAAAAAAAAGGGTCTCAACCCAAACATTTTAGGGGGGACGTAGGAAAATAAATTGACAAGCAAGCAAAAATAAAAAGGTCATCAACAACAAATTTAGGGGGTTTCGTCCCCCCTCCTCAAATTTAGGGGGGACACGTCCCCCCCCCCCCCCCCCCCGCTTCCGCCGCCTATGATTCTATCTATCTGATCCATTCTTTGTCAATTACATACACTTAGACCAGATACTGCATGGTCCTTCGAGATTTGTATACACTTTTCCTCCAGACCGCGCGACCCTCAAATAATATTTACGCCTCTCCTGCAACATTTGTTCTGGTCTTAACATCTCAGAGGGCAGAGGGTTAAAGTTAAGATTGTCATAAAATATTGGTTCAGATTCAGAAAAATATAAAGACAAGGATAAGGGTTCATTTAGTGTTGGAGGTTATAGGTTTTATGTTTGGCACGAGATTTTCCATCGGGGCAATTGTCGCCGGAGCAAATGTCATAGAACCTTAGCTTAGGTCATACAGACAGGCAACTTCTACGATAACGTATTCAAAACGAGAAGAGCAATTTAGGGATAAGACCTCTTCATGGCTGCATTTAATTTCAAATCAATTGGGCCGGGGATTCTCGTTCTTGCATCACCACGCATCACCCCTTTCACGCAACACCCCGCCCCTCCTCTCTCTCCAAATACGTTAAAGGAAATGAATATCACTTGATTCGTCTGGTACATTAATACGAGGCTGCATATACTTTCAGTGTACTTTTTATCAGATTATTACTGAAACTGAGAGTTTTAGTAGGCGAATCTGAATAAATATACACGTACGGCATCCTTTCATCTCATTCATATTCGACTGCGGCGATGGGAGTATGAGCGTTATTATCGTGACGTCACAATTTAGCGATCATCCCCGTGAAGTCATTAATAGCTGATTGAAATGGGGAATTCCCATTCCCTCAAAAGTTGATACGAGTGCAGTGAGCTACCAGCGCAGCTCAGTAAAAGCCTTGTCGGCTCTCCGTGCGGACGCTTCGAAATTGAGCTCTCGAATTTGATATATGACTTGCACTCTTTTCAAAATATTACGAGGAATATTCTACTGAACTTCAAAATCAAGATTCTACTTCACAACTCTACAGTCTCGGTGAATGATTTCACGATGCGATTGACTCTACAAAAATCGATATATGGGTGGCTGGTGGTGTGTGCATATTTATCAGTTAAACCAGGTATATAGGCATATAAAGCAGTGAATCCCCTCCCCTCTTTCTCTCTCTCTCTGTCTCTCTCTGATCCGTTCTTGGTCAAAGAGATACACTCACCTTTTCATTCCACTTTCCCACACTATATTACTCTACTTCTTGCTCTATCATAATGCTCTTAATGCAGCCAATTTCTCTCTTCTTTTTAAAGATACGAAATAGAACTGAAGAACTTCAGGGGAATTAATTTTTCTGTTTTAATATCATTTCTTTAAAAATGGGGGGTACCACTGAGACTACCAGTCTACAATGAGAATGAATGGTGGATAAGTTTGGTCCACTTGTGCATTTCTTAGAATAGCAAAATAAAGCAGAATACCTTTGGCTATGAAAAGGTTTCTAAAAAAATAAATCTGCATTACAATATTTTTAAAATTTTGAATTCTTTACGACATGTATTTTTTTTATTGGTAGCTGATTTAATTCTTATATAGGCAAGTTCTGTGTCAGAATGCTTCTGACGGCTACAACTTGCCTTTTTTTTTGGTCACCCAAAACTTTTATGTCACGTCAGACGAGGCGCGATTTTTGATGTAGGTGCTTTTATGGTTACATAAATTGGGAAAGTCCGTATTATTCCATAAACCAAACATCCGATTTACATAGCTTGGTAATACAATATAAATAAATACATAAGATAGATGAATTTAAATCAATTCGGGAGCTGACTGCTATGAGTGGTCACGGACAGCCAGTAGCTTCTTTATTTCAATTTGACACTTCGCCAAAAACCAGTTTTCTATCCTCGTGGAATACGGGAATTCCCCCGATCTCGCCATCGAGCGGTGCAGTGACTGGATACACCGGAAGCGAGCTAGCTGCTAGCGCGAGCGAGCTGTGCAGCGCAGCGGACCATCCGAAATGCTGCATTGCATTTCTACCCGATACAGTACTGACCCGATTGCTACCCCATAGTCCCCATACCGGCCATGGATCCCATCTTAAAAAAGACGAACAGAAGTACACGTAATGTGTTTGCTTACCTTGTACTGGTGCCGTTTCTTGACGTCTGATTGTGTATTCCATATTTTCCTCTGATTTCCCGAATCGATGTTTCCATTTAAAATCCAATGGCGCTCCCTGGGCCGCTGGTTCTCTTACATAGCAATTAAGTTCGCTGGACTTGTCTCAGGCTTAGACAATATTCAGTGATAATGTTGCTCACCATCACACGAATTTCCATATAGTATGAAAATTATAATGTTATTCTTGAAGTGTAATCCTTTTTTTATCGAGCTGAAATAATAATATAACTAAAACAGTTAAACAGGTTCGGCAGGGAGGAAAAATCAACCGAAGAACCATGTTGAACACCGTACGCGCGCGTCGATAATATCGGGGAATCCCCGTAATCAAGTTTTATTAGTTTTTTATTTTAGACACAACTTCTGTATAATAATGTGATAGGCACGGTATTTTATAAGAAGCTGAGAGAAAGCGACTTAAAATATATTCTCGCACATAGATTTATATATAAAAAAATGTATAATCAATTCAAAAACAAAATGATAGATAGACTTGAAGTTTTTCTTTCAAATCACGATTCCTTACGATTGACAAAAGTCTAACTCAATTAAGACTAGCCAAGACTGAGCGATGTAAAGTTCATGGGAGCACATAATATGCAAGATTTTGTTGGGCGGCCAGGTCAGGCCAGCCAGTCAATCTGCGGTTTCAATTTTGGGGTTCCTGCCAACTCAACTTAGATCGAGATCTACATTTAGTGCATATGATTGGGTGTAATTGTTGCTGGAATTGTTGAAGTTAGCTCCTGAAATATCCACATTGATAGAACATTTCTCAGGTGATGCAATAAGTAATAAGTGGAGCTGAGACGAGAGGACAGGCACTGTTTCGGGTAAATTTCAGCAAAAAATTGCAATTGCTAGACAATAAAGCTTGTATTTTTCACATTTCTGACTTTGCCTTGTTGTATATTCTCCCAGTCACTCTAATGTTCAAAGCCGGCCGGGGCACTGGGCCTAAGGCTTAAGCGTTAAGTGCAGAATAGGCCGGCCTACCGCAAAGTTAAAGGCTGTGCTACTGCTTGATTGCAGCTAATAGATGACAAACATTTACTTGCTTTCCAATTTGTGATTTGCTAAATTGTTGATCCTTGTACGGACACTCTCTTTGAGTGGAATCAACCAATAGCACATCTGATTTATATTACGTTTTTCTACTTTTCACTTGTTGACTGGCAAGCCCCCTGCCCCCCTTTGTATTCCTAGTTTACTTTCTTCTTGAACATATTGTTTTTCAATTAGAAATTAACCCATTTTGTTTTTGTTTTTGCATTTCCAGTTACTGCCAATTACTCTGCCCAATGTGGGAAATTTACATACATGCCCACACTTCAGACATGTTGTGGGGGTCGTGTGCATAGCACTCCTGTGGCACTTGGTATGGAATTCAGATGCTGTAAGTACATTGACTACATATTCTTCGCTTGTTGAAATAAAAGTGTCAAATTAAGAATTTCTTAATTATTAATATGACTGAATTACTATTAGGCATAATATTGAGGAATGTGGTGTACGTCAGAATACCGTCACTTCAATTCAATCTTTGCCCCCCCCCTCTGTCATTTTGTTTGTCAAAAATAAAGTAAGATATTGATTCTTTACAATGTAGATACTGAGTGTATGTATTCAATAAATTGAGACAATGTCAAAGATTACTTAGGAGATAATAGCAACAGTTGCACCAAAGTCATTTTAAACATTACACTTAGTTAAACCAACAAATTAGCTAGTTATACTATGTTCACACTTATCAAGTAAATAATATGTGAGATTAGACATTTTTTTAATTAAATTTTGAATTTCAAAGAATGCTATGTTGATTTTCTTTTTTTAATCTTTGCTAGGTGGAGATGATCTCTACCCTATGGACAACTCCTGGCAATGTTGCGGCAACAAAAAGATGGAGTTGAGGGAAGATGCAGTCTGTTGCAACAATGAAATCATCAACTCCACCACCCATGAGTGCTGCGGTGATCGGCGCACATCTCAACTCCAACATCCAAAACAACAAGGTAGTGTCGCTGACAGTTCCATTCTTTTTCCACTTCTCTTGCACACAGGACTATCCGACATGGACAGAAGACAAATCTTTCATCAATCTTCTATAGCAACTGCAATCTACCCTGCACCTTTACGACATCTACAACTTGATCCATTAAAATGAATAGCAACTTAAAATTTTGTACTTGTTTGCTAGCAGACTGGAATAACAAACCAACTATTCAAAATCAATTTCTTGAGAAGTCAAAACAACAATCCAAAGTATGTATCACATAACTGACCAAAGCAACTTTATAAATAGCTACTAACTTTTTTTCTTCAATGTAAGTGCTCTTGCAGTATCTTTTTATGCAAGCACTGTTGCACATGATAATAGTTATCATTGTCATTGTTATTATTATCATTACTTCATATGCTTCTGAAACAGTGACTTGCAACAGAGACATCTGAACTGTCACTTACTTAGATCTGTCAACATAAAATTTAATAATACCACCATTGGATATTTTTATTATGGAAAATGGGATGGATAATATTCAATTGTCAGATTCCAATTTGATTTTATCACTCCCTTTTTTTTATTCTTTGTCACCAAAGGACATGAATGTTGCGGCACATCGTACTATGAGAAAGAAAGGCAAACATGCTGTAGTCAAGATAGCTATTCTCCCCACGTCGCTGACGGAGTCGGCTCGTGCTGTGGGTCGCATACCTACGATGCCTCCTCCGAGATCTGCTGCCCTCTACCAACAGGGGGCATGGAATCCCATGTTGTTGGAGAGTATGGTGTGCTGCTTCGAGAGACTGAGTGTTGCGGGGCTGGCTGGATTAATAAGACCACCCATATATGTTGCCAGGTGGGTGCATGCATAAGGATCTGAATTTTAGTACTTTTTAGGGCTTTTTCATGTAGGAAAAATCAAATACAGTAGGCTCTGCTAAAGTCAACCTTCCATCAGCCGAATAATCTCCTAAGTCATTTTTAAGACGATGTTATGCGAACACGTGCTATCTTCGAAGTTGAATTTTGCCTAGTGAAACAGATTTTTACAATCCCGAAAGATTTCACGTAATCCGGCAAATTCACCTGTACTATCCTACGTTTTGTAAGGAAGTGTCCATTTGTAACATTGTTTTGTTTGAATCTTTACCACAGGGTGAAGCGCATCCACGAGGTTATGGCCCTGCAAGTTGCCATGGCAACCAACCGTATGACCCGACCAGGCAAGTGGAATGTGGGGGCAGCCTGCACGACATCCAAGATGGAAAGACGGAATGTTGCCGTGGGAATCTCATCAACCCAAACGATGAGCCTTGCTGTAATGATCCGGCTCTCCTGCAGAAATCTCCATTCTCTTGCTGTGGATATAGTTATGGAAGAGAGATCTACGACCCTACCCGGTCGTCGTGCGTCAGAGGCATTAGAACAGAGTACCCCGAGGTGAAAGGTCAATACAACCTATGGGGACTGTGTGATGGGTCAAGGTATGCCAGCACACTCCACATCTGCTGTGGTGGGCACCTGTCATCCAAATTTGAGGATTCGCGCTGCTGTGGTTCAAGTAAGTCCTTTCTTATCTGAAATACAGTTGTTTCAGAAAATAATAAAGTGATTAGAAATACCTCAGAATACATTAGAAATTATATGCTGATGTCTATAGTATTTGTAATCAGGAAATGTCATCACAAATTACTTACTCCTGGAAATTCAAGATTCATATGTAGTAGGTAGTATGGATCATTAAATAAAGAATGAATCTTTGTTTGCCACATGCAAATGAGATATTTTGGAACCAATCGATAGGAAACCCTTGAATGCTGTCGGCATATTGATATTGGAGTCTGGATAATATACATGTGCATGTAAGATTGGCTTGTTTTAATAGCATATGATCACAAAAATTGCATCTCGTGCCTCTTTGTTTCCCCTGTAGAATCTTACAGATACAAAGAGCAATTCTGTATTGATGGAAGCATCGTTGTGGATAAAATAACCTCCAATGCAGAAATCTGTACCACTTCTGGCCGGGAGATGGATCTACAGTATGATCCAGAGACCCAGACCTGTTGCAGGGAATCGTGGGAGTTCCAGTATTGGAGGGTCTTCAACAGTACAGAGGGGGAGTGCTGCTTACTCTCGCAGACCGAGGTTGTATTCACTGATCCGATGTCAGAAACGTGCTGCAAAGGTGAGCTTCAGGCTGACAGAGCGATGGAGTGTATTAAAGACCTCTGGTGATGATGGTGTTGATGGAAGAGGTGATGGTGATAGTGGTAGTGGTGATGGTGGTGATGATGAGGAGGAGGATGGTGATGATGATGAGGATGGTGATGATGGTGATGATGATGATGCTGGTGATGATGATGATGGTGGTGGTGGTGATGATGATGATGATGATGATGGTGGTGGTGGTGGTGGTGGTGGTGGTGATGATGATGATGATAGTGATAGAGGTGATGTGGTGGTGATGATGATGATGATGATGTTGGTGGTGGTGGTGATGATGATGATGATGATGATAATGATAGTGATAGAGGTGATGTGGTGATGATGATGATGTTGGTGATGGGGATGATGATGATAATGATAGTGATAGAGGTGATGTGGTGATGATGATGATGTTGGTGATGGGGATGATGATGATAATGATAGTGATAGTGGTGATGTGGTGATTATGAGGAGGGAGGGGGAAGAGGATGATGATGGTGGTGAGTACGATGCCAAGATTTACCTTTCATCTCATTTTATATCATCCCAGCCGGAGAACATCAGAAGGTACATCCAGTCCCACGCGGTGAGGGAGAATGCTGCGGACCGGAAATGATTGTCCAAGGAAAGCAACTTTGCGACGACGCAATGCAAGAAGTGGTTGACATCCCTGAAAACAGAACCCACGATAAAGTCTGCGTCCCATTAGATCGGGAGCATAATAACATACGCCAGACTTATGACAGCAACAGGGAGGTATGTGAAAACCATTATACTTTATATAACCCGTCTAAAGGCACCCACGGGATACAAGGGAAAATAGTGATAATTATGAACAGGTTGTCTTTATAGAGAGGTTCCTTCAATATAATATGATGATGATGATGATGCACAGCATTTGTATAGCGCCATATATCTGTCAAAGACATTCAAAGGTGCATTGGAGGAGCCAGCCAATATGGGAATTATATTCAAGGGAAACCAAATTTGTAGTCATTATCTCAAGACAGGTTGTCCATTCTATGCAAGTGGGTACTGAAGAAGATTTGACTGTGCTATCTGTAGGCCTACTTTGTTGAGAATGCATGGCTTCTCGCATAATTTGTATCCTCATGCAGGCAATAGCGTGAGAAAAATTTGGTATGATTTGAATACAAAGAGCATGATTGGCGAGAAATAATGCAATGCACAGGTACTCACACTGAGAACGATTTACAATAATGATCAACATTCTATTTTTTTCAAGAGTTTAGTATCAGCATGCATCCCATTTGCCTTGCTACAGTTGGAACAATTTTGAAAAAATACACTTCACCGTTCATGCGTGTATGGCATTGTATTTAAAATTGTAGTCTATCAGCACTTTTAACTAATGATTTCCTCCGTTTCCACATTTTCCTCCAGTTTTGTTCCGATGATGGTGAGATCATTCCCAGAGCTGAAGGCAAGGACCTCTGTGGGGGGCAGATCTATGACACCGACACCCACGGCTGCTGCGGATCACGTATCTATAGACTCGTCACTCAGCAGTGTTGTGAGTCCAGTGTTCAGCCTAGGGTAAATGATGAAGGGCTCCCTCTAGAATGCTGCGGACTACAGGCCTACCATTCCGTCACATCCACCTGTTTCTATGGAAGCGTAATTGATGGCATCCCCCACATCAATGCAAGGTACGCATTGTTTATTTTTAAGAGAAGATCGGCCATTAGAAAAAAAAGGATAATAATAATATGTTCCATTTATATAGCACAGCTACTATAATTGCATATACTCTACTGCGCTTGATACTTGGTATCATATTATTCCCCCAACTGTAGCTGAGCCGCCTTATAGGCACTAAAGCATTCAAGGAATAAATCCCACCGGATACCCATTCATCTCACCTGGGTCAAGTGCAGCACAATGTGGGTAAATTTCTTGCTGAAGGAAAACACGCCATGGCTGGGATTCAAACCCACGTCCCTTTGATTGAAAGACGAGAGTCGTAACCACTAGACCATGATGCCCCAACATCATATTAATAGGCATTGATAGAATAAAATTTATATTTGGATAAAAGAGGAACCAAGAAGTGTAGCAAGTTTGTTCCAAAATTTCCCCTATTTTGGATGGGTGTTTCATCAAGCTGATCAATTGAGGTTTTAAAAGCACGACTTGGATGGAAGCGGTTCTCCATCATGTTTGTGTGTGTGTGCCTTTTTTTGTTTTGTTTTTAGTTTTCGTCCTGTCTTGTCTAAGTGATTGTGTGTTCACACACTCCTGAATTCTGGTTTGTTTTATCTACTTCAGATACGCCATACTTACCTATTCCCTTAAATGCCATTCGATCGCCACGCTCGAATACACCCGGCAAAAATTTCTCCTATAAAAGGAGAAAAAGTCTGCAACGCAGACTAGAGCCCCGCACGACAAGGAGGGAAACCCCGCCCTATACTATAAGTACCTTGCGTGCGTGGCTCACTTCCTCTTTCTTTTGCCGGCGCCCGAACCTAACGGTTGTGTGGCGCTTACGCTCAGTTAGAGTTTCTATACACCCAAACAGTATAAGACTTTTCCCAAAAGTAGACAGAGGTCTCAGAACCCACGTCTCGGGACAAAAAGTAGACAGAGGTCTCAGAACCCACGTCTCATTACAAAAGTAGACAGAGGTCTCAGAACCCACGTCTCATAACAAAAAGTAGACAGAGGTCTCAGAACCCACGTCTCATTACAAAAGTAGACAGAGGTCTCAGAACCCACGTCTCATCACAGAAGTAGGCAGAGGTCTCGGTACCCACGCCTCATCCGATCCCACAGCCATAACCAGACGGAGGTACGTTTCAGGCCCCACGTCTATATTATCCACCATAATGAGCCAAACAACTGGATCGAAAGACTCTCCCCGTCAGGGCCCCAATCAAGCCAGTAATAACACTTCCCAGAACAATACGAAAGAGGATGGAGCTATGAAAGATGATGGAGGAAAGAAAACCCCCAATATAGCCAGGTCTAAACGAGGTGCAGGGTTCAAAATCCCCCTCAAAGGAAAAGTCAAGACCCCCTCCCAGGCCAAACCCAAGGGGAAGACAGCTAAAACCCCTACTCCGGACGAATTAACCCTCGGGACGTCCGTCACCTTACTGGGAAAGATACCGAAGGTTAAGGGGGCCGAGTTTTCTATGGACGACTCGGATAAATTCGAGACGATTCCCGTCACCAAGAAAGCGAAGATGGGGAATCAGGGAAGGATGTAAAAACGGGTTTTCATCCCCCTGACGACACGGACATTGCCTCGGCGGCATGGTTCATGAAGATGTTCCAGGCGGCGCAAAAATGTATGAACTTGTCGAATCAGCCGATTGCAGGCGACACCAGCGCCCCTACCAGATCAGCGGCGCAGACCAAAACTCTGCCCGACAGCCCAGGCGCCCCGACGCCGGACGGGCCGCTGAGGCGTGACGGAGTACCGGCGAAGCGGCCACGGCCAGGACAACGGGACATTGAAAGCCGTACTCGGGGGAGAAGCCCGAGTACCTGTCATGCTCCCTCTATTGATATAAATGAGGATGATTCAAACTCTGAATATGGCTACCATCGGCCCATAGCATCCCGCAAGCGAAAATGGGCAGACTCTTTGCTGTCTCAACTTTCCACTTCAGGATCAGAGAGACAGAGCATTGCTAGCGGTCGTTATGAGAAGGAGGGGGTTTCAGTGATTAGTGAGGGTTTTTCTTCAGCTATTTTTGCTTCCAGCCCCAGCTCTCGCCATGATAGCGTAGAAAGCAAGCCTGTTTCGGCTGCAGATTTGATTACGAAATACTGCCCCCAGCTTAAGGCAGATACTACCGACTCAGAGGAATCTAAGCCTATTTTCTGTCTCGATTCGGAGCTTGGGAGACAATCTGTCAACTCAGCTGCGGTGAAGCTTGACAAACCCTTCTCATCCTGCCTGAATTACCTTAATGACAGGGGAAGGGACTTACGTCCTACCAACAGAGTGGTTAAGAAGCACTTTCGCTTTGGGGAACGAGACTTTAAGCACGCTTTCAAGACTCCCACAGTCCCAGATGCAGCCTTTTGTGTTGGTGATGCTAAGGCTAAGAGATCGCGCTACTCTAATCAGAATCCACTCGGGTCACGTAGATTTAAGCGTATGGAGAGTCAGTTGACCTCTATTGACCAGGCAGCCAGGGCATCTATGCGCCTAGCAACCTATCACACATATCTTTTGACAGCCTTTCGGGAATCTGAGAGACTAGGTATCTCCCCAGAGGATCGCAGAGACATATGGGAGTGTGTTATGAAGATTGCAGAATACCAGTTTGAACAGGCGTCGAGAACGGCCATACTTTGCACGAGAGCAAGACGTTCACAGGTCATTGACCTACTTCAGATTGAAAAAAATGCTACTCGACTACTCGAAAGACTGCCAGCCTGGGGGGATGACCTTTTCAGTGGTCGTTTTCAGGAAGTTTTAGAATCTTCCATCTCTGCCTCTTCCACGGCTGATAAGACAGTGTACAGGTTGTCTTCACATTCTTATGGCCAACGTTCCTCCTCACGTCAGCAGGCCTCTGGGCCGAGTAACCAGCAACCGCAGGACCCCCCACAACGCGAGGTCAGGGATAGGAGCCCCCAGACCAATCAAAGGACCCCTACACCCTTTCGGGGTCGACGCAGATTGTCCCGCGGTTCTCAGTACCCCCTAAACACTTGTGACTCCTTGGCCGGACCGTTTTCCCCAGACTTACACGCCCCCGTAGGAGGAAGGCTCATTTTCTTTGCAAAAAATTGGAGCCTCATAACAAGAGACAAATTAATTCTCAGGATAGTGTGGGAGGGATATCGGGTCGAGATCGACCCAGATTATCGGGATGCGTTCGCACAATTAACCAAACCTCTGCCCTCCCCCACTCTCTCGAAACGAGAGAGGCTCTTTTAAGGGAAATCAACGAACTGGAGAGAAAGCGTGCAATTTCCAAGGTGCCCTCCAGCCGAAAGATTGTTTTGTCAAATGTCTTCCTTATTCGGAAACGGTCCGGAAAATTCAGGATGATCCTGAATCTAAAGAAACTAAACAGGTTCATCGAAAACAAGTCATTCAAGATGGAATGCCTCTCCAAGATCCTGCCCCTGCTTCGCCCCCACGAGTGGGCGGCATCTATAGACTTATCGGACGCGTATCTTCACGTTCCAATAGCAAGGTCCTCTCAGCATCTCCTAGGTTTCGCAATAGGAGGGGACACTTACCAGTACCAGGCCCTCCCTTTCGGCCTTCGCTCTGCTCCTCGCATCTTTACAAGGCTCGTCAGGGTAATTGCTGCAGAGCTAAGAAGAAGAGGGGAAAAATTTTTTTGCTATCTGGACGATTGGTTGATCCTCGCCCCCTCAGAACAAACCCTTCTCAGACACTTGAAGGTCACAATCGCGTTAACGTCAAATTTAGGCCTTCTCATAAACTGGGAAAAATCAAGATTGACTCCAACTCAGACTCCGGATTTCCTTGGAGCATTTATAGACATCCCGAGTCAGGTGGCAGCCCCCCTTCCCCTCCGGGTTCAGAGAATGAGAGCAGTCGCGGAGCAACTCCTGTCCAGTCGTCTCTCGACTGCGAAGACTTGGCAGATTTTTCTGGGACTCTTAGCAAGCTTAGTGAATACAGTTCCCCCTTGCAGACTGAGGATGAATTTTCACATAAACGGTTTGGAGATGATTGCGGTGCAGTTAGCCCTCCAACACTTTGCATCCGAGATAGTGGAAAAGTGTGTCCTGATAAAGTCAGACAACCAGACGGTGGTAACATATCACATAGCAGACTTCTTATCGAGGGGGCGCTATCTCCCCTCGGAATGGATGCTCCACGAGGCTGTGGCCAGGGAGATATTCAATCATTTCGGCAACCCACAGATAGATCTATTTGCCTCAACACTACCAGGGACCCAGCACTACTACCCCGAGCCCAACAAACTGAGGCTCACACTGTGGCCCATTACAGGGCAGCAGCAATCAAGGCTGGACTTTCTGAACGGGCTGCCAATTTCTCAGCAGAACGTTTACGGTCTTCCACACGATCAACCTACGACTCCAGACTCAGTCACTATGTGAGATGGTGTCGGCAGGCTAAGACTAATCCATGCAGGGCATCTGTAGGTGAGATTGCTGAATTTTTTATATCTTTGTATGACAAGAATTTGGCATGTAATACTATTCGGGGTTACAGGTCTGCCATAGCTGTCCTACACGAAGGCTTTGACAATGGTGAATCTGTTTCCTCGTCTATTTTTCTGTAAACATAATGCATCTTTGCGGGATTTAACCATAAAAACTGTTTTCCTTCTGGCAGCGGCTTCTGGTCAGAGGCGTAGCTCTATCCATGCTCTTACCACAGCTCCTGGGCATATTCGTTGGGAGAAAAACAAGATTAGACTTATTCCTCATGGCCGTTTTCTTGCTAAGATCCAACGGGAGTCCTCTCTCCCTCTTGAAATTGTTCTACCATCCATAAGTTCCTTTTCTTCAGTTAGGGAGAATAGATTTTGGTGCCCGGTAAGAGCATTAAAGAGAAATTCCAGTAGTTGCAGTAAACACTGATTTCATGAGACAGTCTGTAAAACAAGGCTTAATTGTCAGTATATCACCGAGGATCTAGATCTGGTACAGTTACATTAACTGAACTTTGTGAAATCTTGAAATCTACGCTGAAAAATGTTCACACAGAAGATCACCAACACAGATAAGCGCACGTGGGACAATTTATAATTATTGCTTAGGGCGTCGGGCCCGACGCCCTACCCGATTCCTGTGCTTATTTGCTGATTTCTCAGCAATTTCACAATTTCTTCCAGAATTCTTTGGCACATGCGTTTTATTTATACAAACAGACACTTTGGTGGTCATTTCATTGGATTCTGTACGAACTCATTTTGATATCGTTACCAAAACTAGCATTTACCTTTAAAATGGTATCTTGATAAGACTAAACAATTTCGTGCTTCCGATCAACTTTTTGTTAGTTTCATTCCCCTCACAGGGCTGTCTCGCCGGATACTATCTCTCGTTGGATTGTGGAGGCAGTGAAATCTGCTGGTGATCCAGTCATCATTCACCAGAAAGTTAGAGCCCATGACACAAGAGGATTGGCTGCTTCCTGGGCCTTATTCAAGGGCGTACCCATGGAGGATATAATGAAAGCGGCATATTGGTCCAACGCTAATACATTCACATCCTGCTACCTCTCGGATGTCCTCGGTGATGAATCCAAGTTTGCGAGGGCCACCCTGTCCGGTCCCCATCGCTAATCCAAGGTATGAGTTTAACTTTACAAGCTTGTCATTAGTATCTTGTATAATAGAATTGATCTGTAGGGCCTCTTGGCTTTGACCTTTGGCCTGACCACCTCCCATAGTTGTTTCCGTGGGAATCTGGCATTTAAGGGAATAGGTAAGTATGGCGTATCTGAAGTAGATTATGTTGTTCAGTAGTGAACACCATATCTACGAAGTAGCCATACTTACCTATGCTACCCTCCCACCTCCCCTCTTTCTGTATCTGAGGTTCGTTTGCCTAAGAAAGAGGAAGTGAGCCACGCACGCAAGGTACTTATAGTATAGGGCGGGGTTTCCCTCCTTGTCGTGCGGGGCTCTAGTCTGCGTTGCAGACTTTTTCTCCTTTTATAGGAGAAATTTTTGCCGGGTGTATTCGAGCATGGCGATCGAATGGCATTTAAGGGAATAGGTAAGTATGGCTACTTCGTAGATATGGTGTTCACTACTGAACAACATAATTCACCAGGGATATGATATCATGTTAATTGTCACATAGTGAGTAGGCATAAAAAGCTTGACCCCATTAATGTTCTTTTTCATTGTACAAACCCTTTTAATTTACGATTTGAATTTCACTGATCAAAGATATACTTTGATTAACTGTTTATTGCAGGGAACCCATACTAACAAGCTTTGCTTTCCAGTAGGTTCCCTTTTTTCATTTCTGTATATTATATTTTTGTGTTTTGCCTTACATTGTAACTTATATCGAATTTGAGAATGAATAAGAAATAACTGCAATCAATCAATCATTGTGACTTTGTCACGATAGAGTAAAAAGTCCAGCTGAATTATTTTAAAAATATTTTCTATGATCTGGCACAGATTGTGTGGATCAGAGTTGTACGATAACAGCCGATACGACTGCGTTAACGGCGGAGAGCTTGTACCACAAGAAGCTGGCCCTCACATCAGACTATGTGGAAGGACGAGAGAGGTCTATGATAAGAGAGATCAGGAATGCTGTGGAGAACATCTTATTGGTCGGGGACAAACCTGTTGCCATGGAAACCAATATCAAACACCAGGTGAGAAAAGAGGAGTAGATTTTAATCAATGCCTTTAAAAAAAAAATTGGTGAAGGTTCATTAATATTTTGTTATAGTGGAGTTTCATCAAAAATTATAATCTCACTAAAGTGTAACCCTCTTTAAATCTTCTTTTCATCTGTTGTTTCTTTGTGAAACTTAGAATTTTGCATGTGAGGGTAATTAGTGCCCCATTTCAGCCATGTTTTCTTATATTTACGTTAGAGTCCTACGTATGCTCTACTCAAAGATTGCATTCCTAAAGCTACAAAAAATCACTTTTCATTCCAGGGACATCATTGAGAGAAGGCCAGTGCTGTGGAGCAATTGGTTTTAATCCCTCGACTCACAGTTGCTGCATGGGCTCCCTCACCCCTACCAGTGGAATGGAAGATCCCGCTTGCTGCCTGGATCGGGCATACGACCGATCCGAACTGAACATCACATGCTGTGGTGGGAAGCTTAGTAGGAAGGCGGAGGAGGAGACGGAATGCTCGATGGCCGATGGAGTGGTTCACAGACTGGACGAGATTGTGTGTAATGGTGTTAGACACCCAGCTGGACAGGGACAGTGCTGCGGATCCGACCTCTACGACCCGACAACGGAACTGTGCTGTGATGGGTTCAGGTGAGAATTCTTCTTTTACAGTTGCTTCAGATATCTGGAGAGCATTTAATACATGTTTGTCATCTGACAACCTCCCTTGATGTTGGCCAATAGCACAGATATCCGACTATTACTATGGTAACTGTTTGATAAAACATCCGACAAGTCCTTTGAAACACCCTCCTGAATTAGAAAAATATAGTGTTTGATAAGTATACAAATATGATATTTATGTCCCAGGGACAGTCTAAGTTCAATAGTATTATAATGATAAAACAATAATACAAAACATTTATAGGGCGCTTAATACGGGCGTTTCTAAGCGCACTGTGTTCTGAATTTAACTTTACATGGGGAAAAAAATGGGCATATTAACACAAGGTGAGACAAAAATCATTAAGAGACAAAAAAAAAATTCTAACAGATAATAAAATCAATCCTTGATAAAAATACCTCATCCCCACTTCCCAAGCATACAATGGGTTAAGGATAGGGTAGGGTTAAATGTCTTGTTCTTCCTCCTGTTCTCACCGACTGTTGTAAAGATTCATTCGTTATTACTGTCATGTGTGTTCCTTATCATACTTTTTTATAGATATGAAGCAGAAGAGAACAGCGTTTGCTGTGGGAATAAGCCATACCAGACTAATGGGAGTCACTTATGCTGTAACGGAACCCTCCGCACACAGGCAGAAGGGAAGGAGTGTTGTAACCGTGCTGCCTTCTACCCTTCCTCTCACCAGTGCTTCTCAACAGGAGGACAGGATATCATCATCCAGCTCCTGGATGACCATACATCATCTGCTACAGATGCATTCTGCATCGAGGGGTCCTACGACCCGACCAACCAGACCTGCTGTGACGGCCTCCTCTACAATGGCCTCAGGGAGTGCTGCGGCAACCGAGTGATCGAAGCGCCCTCTGACGAAATCTGTTGCAACGGTGCCATCCAGCGGAAGATATACGGTGAGGAATCCCAGTGCTGCCCATCGGGTCAGATCATGCATCAGTCGCTAAGGTGCAACCCGTACCATTCTGAATTTGGTCATCAGCTTTGTAATGATACCGAGTTCTTCCCGCTAACCCAGGGATGCTGTGCGGGCAGGGTCTATTCTCTGAGCGATGCCCAGTGTAGAGATGACAAGGTCTTCTTACTGTGTGGTGAAGACTTCTACTCTCCAGATGAACAGACTTGCTGTAATGGTTCCCTGACTGATATCCCCAATGGACAATGCTGTCAGAATACTGCCTTTGACCCGACATCCAAGATCTGTTGCCAAGGGTATGTGCGTCGCATCCGCAGAGGTAGAAACCAGTGCTGTGGTGCATTAGCGTTTGACATCAACAAAGAGATGTGCTGCGCATCGGGACCTACCAGAAAACCCCGTACAGAACGAAGATTTCAGAAGATGGACAACGGTAACTGCTGTAAGCGAGGTCTTCAACCAAACTTTACAACGGGATACTGTGATGGTAAGTAATCTTTGAGTGATGCAGGTAACTTTTCTGAAGGCAAACCGTGTTGGTACACAGAAATCTGTTCAATTTGGGAGCTATTTGAATTAGAAGAGGTATATAATAATCTACTTGGTCTTAAAATGGCTTTGACTAGGGCAAATATTTAACTTGTGGAAGGACGAATGAAGCAAGCTTGCATATATTCCTTGGTTTAGCTATTTAAAAAAGGGTTTTTTTGTCTTCAAACCAAATCATTCAAAATCTCCCTCCTAATGTAGATTCATAGTTCTGTGTTACATTTATGTAAGGATGAATGGTTTATGTCATATTCAATATAAATTGTTGTAGTACCATATTCTAAATATGTAAACTCAAGCTATTGATATACATATACACATATATGGATAAGAGATTCAAATGCTAACACAAAACCTTTTGGGGGGCATCATACGGATGCACTGTTTTTCTGTGAAATCACGACTTGACTTGTGGTAACAAAATAAATGGGCATAGTACCATAGAACAAAAACAATGATTTCAAAATAATTTTCTTTCAGCCATTCCATTGGTGTGTATGGGTCTTGAACGTGGAGGTTTGTGGAAGGAAGCATCTGACGATTGCGGCAAGGATTTCACCTTCAGTTTCATCGCCCGGCATATCGACACCAACGACACCCACACCGCCATCCAGCTCGACGTCGTCCACCATATCCTACCTCACAACGGCAATCTCAAGTTGAACACCCTGATTCTACCAGCGGACACAGAGTGCAGGAAGTTGAAAGAGGGGGAGAGATACATAGTCCTCTCCTCAGGAAATGTAGAAGGTACTTCTCTTTGGCTGACCAAGCAAGATTTCTTGGGAAACTACCAAACAAGAATCATTAACAGGTTACATCTCAGAAGCTGTATTTAATCTTTAAATTTTTTTTTCAAGACTACTAAGTAAACTGTACCAGTTGAAAATATTGTGTATTTCTATTATCGATTTGTTGTTTTTACCGATGTAGCTCATTTTGAGCCCAAAATATCAAGAAAGGAAGATGCGAAAGAATGAAAAAAAAAGAAAAAGAGATTGGTTTTACTTTAGCAGTAAGGAATCATGAATTTCATGTGCTAGTATGGATTGAAGAGAATTGTTAGGGTCAAGTAAGGTTGTTGAATTCCGACTATATTTGCACATTAAGCGAGAAAAAGGGTATAATATTTATGCCCTTTTTTTATTTTAATGTAAATTGTATGCCTCAAAGAGGTGTCTGTACATACTGAATATAACTATTTATTTCATTGTGTAAGTTCGTATTTAATATTGGATGTGAATGGTCTACATTATTTCTTCTTATGTTTGCAATATATTTGTGTAATATGTTGACCTACATGTACATGTATATTGATTGTCTAGCTACCAAGAATTAATTGATACAAATATTAGAGATGGCAACAATTATATGCATTGCCGATATGGTATGTTAATTACGAGGTCATTAGGAGCAAGCAGAAAATGCTGATTTTGTTTGCAGGATAGGCAACTATGGGATACAATTTGTATCAAAATTGTATTGACATATCTACTTCTTGAATTCCTTTCACCATATGTTTTTTACTTGCTTTATAATGGTTATGTTTAGCATCCATGATGCTTTCCATTTTATATTTTTCTGATAATTTTAAATATGGATGTATATTTTTACTTTTTTCTTCATCTACCGTCATAATTATATATTTGATTTTGTAGGGAATATTATATCTATTATTTCAAAACAGGACCAAATCTTTAGTGAGTGAATATATGAGAATGGTCAAAACCTCAAAGCTTAAATATTATCATGAATGTTGCTAATCAAACATTTTCCACTTCTTAGAAATTAACAGTACCGATATACTTATCATTAGGAAACTATCTGTCTAGATCAATATTAGAAATCTGATTTCAACAATTATCTCCAGAATGTGAGAGTGTAATTATGTAAATGTAATCTTCAAATGTTTTGAACTTTTGAATACAATTATTTATTTTACTATTTTGACATTTTCATTTTCTCAGAACTTTACAGTACTGTTATCGTTAGGAAACTATATTTCTAGCTTGATATTAGAAATCTGATTTTTACATCTATCTCTAGAATGCAAGAGTGGAATTTTGTAAATGTAAATTTCAAGAGATCTGACCCTCTTATTCAATGAAACGCTCAATAATGGAATAAAGCACAAAAATTGAATGAATATCAGTTCACTGCAGAGTACAAGTACTATTCAAATGTTGTTAATACAAATATTTCTTGTAGCTATTCTTTCATTATAGATAACAATTGACGAGATTCATGTGTTGAGGAATTGTATAATGAAAAAAAATGTATTAAAAATAAGAAAGCTTTGTCAAGTTTTGTATAGAGTACTAGAAATAACTAAAAGGAAAGAATAATTTTCTAGGATTAATGGCTGTTAGAAGCATTGGCGGTGGAAGCCAAAAAATTTAGGGGGGTCCACCTGAAATTTTGTGATGGTCACAGGTGAAAAAAATTGACAAGCAAAAAAAAAATCAACCTCAAATTCAAGGGGCGACCTGTCCCACCCCCGCTTCCCCCGCCTATGTTTAGAAGCAGTTTTTTTTTATTCTGTACATGTGTGATAGAGTTTAATGTGCTGTAGGAATAATGTATGAAATTTACCAATAGTCCAGGAATACAAAAGATAGTGACATTTGTGAATTAAACTTTGCTATACTAAGTAATTTTTTTTTTTAATGTAAGTGTATCATGTAATGAAATGGAAGATAATGTTCCATGTAGGCCATTTTATGTAGATTAAATGTTGAATAATCACGGCCCAGTAGCATTTACTGGATAAAGCTCATCATTGATGCTAAAGTATTTTGCATTTTCCTTGCCAATTAGGGCCAAGGTGAGTGTTACATAAAGCTGTTCATAAGTGTAGAGAGACTTTAAGAACGACTGGTGAACCTTTCTTGTGGTAAATGATATTGACCATTACTCGTTGGTATTTAGCACGTACTGAAGGCTCACCAGTCGTTCTTAAAAGTCGCTCTTAACTTTCAAACACCTTTGTGAAATGGTCCCCTGTACCATAAAACTTAGCTATTGATAGTAGGGTTGGTTTTTACGATTGATTTCATTGATTATTGTGTATGATCAATCATAAAAAACAGCCCTACAATCAATCGCTGAGCTTAACATTGCAGGGCCCTGAATGCATTTTATAATGTCTACTTATTTTTGAAATATCATTGACCTTGCATGAGCTGGTAAGCTGACACTAGTCAGGTATTGTAACAAGATAACTTTCATCTTTGGCTCTTTTACTCTGTAACCCATTTAAATGTGATTTTGTTCAAATTGAAGCTTAACCCCTTGCCTCTTGGAAATGTTTGATCCCTGTATGAAACCTATGGGAATCAGAGGATCTAGTAGTCAGTGGGTCAATTCCTTGGTTCCCACGGTTTGCCATTGGTGAGGTTGACTGCAAAGATATTCTATGAGAGCAGGTGTTAATATACCTTGTTTCCTGAATATGTAATTATTAAGATAGATTTGTCATTGATAAGGTATAGTTAAAGATGTCCTATGCAGTATTATCAAGATATCCTACGAAGTATGATTATTAAGATATCCTATAAAATATGATTATTAAGATACCCTATGAAGACAACCTTCCTTGTTTCCCTGAATATGTCATATTGAAGTTATTGCCTTTTTCCAATCATCACCTTTGATCCTGTGTATTCAAAGTATTAATATGCTCAATGCCAGAAAGCCACTTTGATGAAAATGTACTTAAGTTCAACATAATTGCACCTGAACTTTAATGATTAGATTAAATGTTGAAATTAAATGAATTGTTTGCTTTTGTCATTCATATTGTGTAGCATGAGACGTGAGTGCATTTGTTTTGAAAGGATAGGGGAGTAACGCTGATGGCAATTAGTTTTTTATAAAAGCAGAAAAAATTCTAGAAAAGGTTTGACCAAGATCCATGGAAGAAGAAGAGATATACTTCTCAAGTGTTTACTTTCATTGTGATGTTATACGATGAGAAGCTGTCCCTACATGTATGTCATGTAATGTAATTTCAATTCCAATCTTTTAATGGTTGATATTGTTCCCCACCGAAGTGGGTATATCCCGGGAGGGAGGGGGGGGGGGGCAGTCAAATATATTGCTGTACACACATGTGACAAAGGAATTTCCAAGCACCCCCCCTAAACGAGTTTTCTCTGTGTGCAAAATAACCCCCTAAACAAAATTTTTTCCTGGCTTTATTTACACAAGTTGTCACCAAATATGACCTTGGCGAAAAAGCTTGGGGGAAAAAATACATACCTAAACATGTTTGGCTAGTCTTACAAAAAAAGCTTTGGGGAAAAAATAAACCCTAAATACGTTTGACCCCACGATAGACCATTGACCAGTCTTTCAAAACCACCCTTTTTCTTGAAAATCAGTGTTTTTGATACCCTTAACGAGTCCACAAGCGGATCATGTCCAAAACTGAAAAAACACCCCTCAACGCGTTTTTTTGGTCACATGTGTGTATAGCAATTTATTTATTTATCCCCCCCCCCCGAGGGGGGATGGGGGTATATATTGAGTGTGTAGGTAAAACCATTTACAATTTTATGAGAAATGGAAATTTAACGGAATGTCTTTCCCATGACTTATGGAGAAGTTGCATACATGGGACGTACATCACAAGAAAACTTTTAAACCTGACAGATTTTTCCTGAACCTTCACTAATGTGTATCTTTTATATTTTTTTTTTATTACAACCAACTGTATATGAGGACGAGGAGTTTCTCACATGGAACATCACAAAATAAAAACTTTAAAAACCTTCAAAAATTCATGACTGTAACTCTTGGATGGATTTGGCTGAATCTTCACTTTTGTGTTTTAAATAGTGCTATGGGTTCTGAAAGTGCTCTCCTCTACATTGGACCTCCATATAACATCCCATCCGAAGGAACATGTTTTTCAATGTAACATAGCCTGCATCTATGGAACGTTTACACACAATGCAGGCTTCAGCCTTGAACCCATGACCTTTGGTTCGACAGGCAGACGCTTTCTCAACTGAGCCCACTTCACTCTGTGACGATCATGCTACTACAATTCTCAGATACAGATCAGAGCAAGAAAGTTGCTGGCTTTGTAGGCAATGTTGCTGACAACAAGCCTCATGTTCTACAAGGGGATATTGTCCACACAATTGTAAGACTATTTCTCACAACTTCTACCATTTCGAGTACATTCAGGCCTTTACAACATACATGCAGTTGAACAGTATGCGGTTGAACAGGAATGCATGTCACATACATACCTGATTATGATGGACATGCCAGTGACACAACATTTAATAATAATACATAAGATTTATATAGCGCACTTTCCATCTTGATTAGATGCTCAAGGCGCTTCAGAGCAGAACAACAAAAACTATTTACATATACATGAAATACATGTCTGAACAAGTAAGACAAATAAGTCAATGTCTATCAAAAAACACTTTTATACAGGTATGTTTTCAGGTTGCCCTTGAAGGTGGTCACTGAAGTCTGGGTTTTCAAACTGTGTGGGAGAGATTTCCACAGGCTAGGTCCTGCATGAGCAGGTTAGGTTTAGGCAAGGGTAGAGATGAAGAATCAAGGTACTAATGGATAATTTGTTTTTTTTCGTTCCAGTCATGAAGAAGCGAAAACGGAAATCAAAGTTAGTCATTCAATTCAATGTTTGGAATTTATGGTGGAGCAACTGTCGCCCGAGTTAAAGACTTGGATCCAATTTGACAACCATTTTCCAACCATCGCATATCCAAACTCATCTATTAATTGTGCATTACTTCCCGCTAGCTTCCCTATCTTTAAAGATGTTCATCCAATCCATCCTACTGAACATCCCTTGTTTTTATTTTCATTCTGTATGGGAATGCATTCATAATTTACATTCATCCACAATGACTGATATCTTAGAACAAAATTATACACACAGAATTAAGGCGATTCCACTAAAATCAATTTTTTTTTTTACTTGTGAACCAATCATTCTCCATTCTTCGCTGCATGAACTGCTCAAGCCATCGTAATTTGAGAGCGTTATTATCTTTTTTTCAAATGAATTAGAAAAGAGAGACAATAATTTCAAGAAGATCTCACATACAGTGTAGGGGGTAAGACAGTAAGAGGACATTCATATTAATACATTCAATTGAATCATAGATGAATGACTTTTCATAGGTATAGAGTGCATTCCTATACAGTTAGTTTATTTCCAATTCGTCTAATGCCCATTCGTCCAATAGCCATTTAGTCCATATATCATTTGGTCTAATTAAAGTAAAGTGTTAATTGTGCAAAATCAATGAAAAGGAAATGGGTACTAGACCAACTGGTTATTAGACGAAATGGTTATAGACGAAATGGTGATTAGATGAAATGATGATTGGACCAAATTAACCACATGTTTGTTAGACAAAATGTTGATGGACGGAATGGCATTTGACTAAATGGAGGTAGACCATGTGGTGAGTGGAAAAGTTGGCAGTGGACGAAATGGCAATTCACCATACATTTCTCATTTAGGATACAGGATAGTTTCATTCACAACAAACCAATAAAAAGAGATCTATTACTGTTCTACTAAAAATTTGAAAAAAAGAGTCACACAAAATAATGCAGTATAGATGACCAATAAGGATGGTTTGTACAAAATCTTTGTTTATTATACACGAAGATGAACGTTTATTTACACATAATTTAAAGTGAGTTAAGATTAGAGAATTGAGACAAAGATTTCACATTCTTTTGAAATCAATACGATTCTGAAAATGGCTTTAATTGTATTTGGGTTAATTTTTTGCTCTTTAAAAAAAAAACAGAAATAAAGCCAAAGGAGAAAGTAGATTCAAATCACTTGGGACCACAGAATTCTGTTTGACTTTGGCAAAATTTGACTTAGATTTTAATTCATTCTGTACATTCTGGGTCCCGTCTTATAAAGAGTTATGATTGATCCCATCAACCACAACTATGGAAAGCCAGCAAGATCAACATCTAAAATGCAAATTTGTTCAAAATATTTTTGTAGCTATGATGTTCTCTTGAAGATTAAGTGTGATTCTCTTTGTTTACTGTAAAAGATTGTGCAAATTTCCTGTAGAAAAAGAAATTATGGTATGGATTTCCATACACTCGATGTCGATTGGATAAATTGTAAGTCGTTGCTTCAGCTTAGTCGATTGTTTGTCTCCCATGCTCATCAAATTTCCAATTGGCAAGGACTCTCCAAATATAGCAGTTTCAGGCTTCAGTTTCAGACAAGAAACTCCAAAAAAAAAAAAAAATTCATGAAATAAATCATAACATTTAAATCCTAAAAGAGATGAATCTACCTGCACAAAGAACTCATCTTACTTGGTTGGGAGTTTTCTTTACTGAAATATCACAATGTCCAAATGAAATTATTTTTTCTTAACAAAGCATGGACAAATTAAATGATGCCAATAAGACAAACGACTCCAAGGATTGATATGCAATCGTGTGTAGAATTTCTTCAATGCATATCATGTCTCCTCTGTAAAGACAATTTAAGAAAAAAATCATTTGCAATTTTACTGTGATAATTTAGTTTGCATAATTCATTTAAATCACAGATTAAAAGGTGGCAATTACAGAAAGAAAATATATCGCCCTACCTCCCCCCCTCCCATTAAAGTAGTATTATTGCACTACAAAAAGTAATCTTGTGTTATTTTCCTTTTCATTCGAGGCCGCAATAAACTTAAGATAACACTTTCTTTGATTTCTGAATGCCATCTTTATCAACAAGAAATGCCTTATAAGTAGGGGAAGGCGGGGTAAGTTGTGACAGTTTTTGCTTTTTGCATGTTAGAATTGATATGATTAATAATCTTGTCGAAATAAGTACCTTGCCTTGAAATTTAATTCTTCTAAAATATTTTCCACCTATATATAACTTTCTATCCCCACACTGAAAGTCATCGTGACCTTTGAAAAAAACGATGTCAAATGGCTCAACTTGCCCCATATATGGGGTAAGTTTGAGTCACCTTCTGGGGTAAGTTGAGCCACAAACACTATGTACAAAATGTATGAGGGGAGAACCAGCATGTCAATTTTTTGTTTAAAGTCTTTTCACTTGCTAATTCTCTATAAATACTAACATCCTTAAAAAGGAAAAGAGCAGTCATGTAAATTTGCTCCTTTCAGCCAGCATTTCAATCGATTTTTATGGTTTGTTTGTTTTTTAAGATACATTACCATAGGAATTACCATGGCTCAACTTACCCCATGCTGTTTGGCTCAACTTACCCCAGTCCGAACTTAGTGCGATAATTTTGTATCCACACATTTATTATGCATCCATCATATAAAAGACTATGACAAGAATGAAGATCCATACCTGGACTAATAATGTTGTTATCATGTCTTTATTATATTTAAAGACGTGTGTGTTTATAAAGCACTTATCTATTTCACACTCTTTTTTACTTTTTTGGCTGAAATTCATACTTTTCCCTCTAAAAAACTACTTTTTGTTTCAAAGTTGAAAACAATATGGTGGGGTTAGGGGTTATGCTATGGGTCATCAATACATGACACCACCACAATGTCTGACTCATTCATTATTGGCCTGGGGCTGGTGGCTCAACTTGCCCCTATGCTCAACTTACCCCGCCTTCCCCTAATGCTTCCCCATTGTATGTTAATGGAAGGAAATGTGGAAACAAATTAAAACCCACTCTAGAACATATCGAATACTCAGCAGTAGGATAATTGGTTTTGAAAATCATTTTTAATACAACAGGATAATGCTCCTAGGGGCAGTTTCATAAAACTCTTTGTAACTTAGGAACAACTTTTAAAAATGACTGGTGATCTTTAATTGTGGTAAATGATATTCGCCATTAATTATTCATTAGTGATTATTATGTGTATAAGAAAGGTTCACCAGTCGTTCTTAGCTTCATGAAACATCCACCAGGTGGGTGATTCATGAAGCTGTACAAGTAAGTTAAGAATGACTTTAAGAACGACTGGTGATCCTTTCTTGTGGTAAATGATATTCACCATTAAATGTTCATTGGTGATTATTTTGCGTATAAGAAAGGTTCACCAGTCGTTCTTAAACTTACGAACAGCTTTATGAAACACCCACCAGGCGGGTGATACATAAAGCTGTACAAGTAAGTTAAGAATGACTTTAAGAACGACCGGTGAACCTTGCTTGTGCTATATGATATATCCCTAGGTAGCTGACTTGGCATCTCACACAATAGAAGATGACTTGTTCTCCTTTCTTACCCTCTCTTTCTTCCTCTCCCTTCCCTTCTTTCTTCTGTTATCTTTCCTTCCTCTCTCTCTCCATCCTGCATGCTCACTAGTCCAACCAATGCACACAAACCTGTGTATTATTTGTTTTATAGAATGGTGGAATTTTATGGCTCAAAATCAATTTGTTTTTACAACCATGCATAATCAATTACCAACGCAGGGTTAGCCATGCATCAGGTAAATTTTCCATGCATAAGAAATTACCGGACTGTCAGGAAAGAAATTTATACAATTGTAATGTTTCAATTGAGTTCAAACATGTGCTTAGCATTTATTGTTTATGTTTCAATTGATGTTTAAATGTACATATGTTTTGGATGTTTCAAAGGCAAGCGTTGGAAACGTTTGATACCCCCCCTATAGTACAAAATCAGGTGGATGCCATATTTTGTTCAAGTGTTAAAAATATTTCGTACTGCTAAGCATCTTCATACAGGTGTCTTAAATAGTTAATACTGTGCTTTAGCATGGATGAATATAGGTATACAAATGCACAGGAAGTCCCTTGTTATTAAAAATGTGTTGCTTTATGTACTGATCTGTCATTGGAATTCTTTGAATTACTTAATAGAAATTTCACAGTTAGTCCTAGTAACGGTAGGGTATATTAGGAGGTTAATTTTAGTAATTCGAGGAGAACCACCTAAGCCAGAATAGACTACAGATGTTCGTGTAGGCAGTTTTAAGTTATAACTGAGGGACTACGTCGGTGACGAGATAACGACCCCAGCTGCCGCCGGTTCTCCACCGACATGATTGGTCAAAATTCATGTCATCATTGGGGGCTCGATCTCGTCCACTAATTCGTTGAAGCCACATCTCTCTTATCTGGGGGCTACTCATCGAGGGGTAACACAGTCTGCGGAGGCCGAGGCCGAGTGGAAGAGACATCGCAACCTGCGGAGGCCAGGAACTGGACCGACCACCAGGGCCGAGTGGGGCATGTCGGACCAGATGTGATGATGGGGGCTCACATTAACGATTACCGTTTAAGTTAAGTTATATTTTGTTATCCATAATCCATATCCATGTATATTTTCATGTAAATCATTGTAAAAGAAATCAAAGGAAACCACAGAATGATTTATGAGCTTTGATTAAATCTTTCATAACTGTAATCCTCGTTTTTTTTCGTATTCCTTATTTGGTGTCAAGCAGCGGTAGTTAAATAATTAAAAAAAAGTCACTTCCCACGTGACACGGACGCATATCAAATTTACTGGATGCATGGCTGGCCACCCGTCCGTAATAGCTTATGCATGATACCCATTCAATAATGTATATATAATGTGCCATCTCGGGCACCGTCCATTGAGATAATGATTCTAGTCAAATGTGCGATATCACCACGGTCATAACGATTGATTGCAAAGCCGCTGCACGTTTACAGCATGCTCTCTATTCCTGTCATTACACTCTTGCTGTACGATGGTGATTTTGATAGACCCTTTGATCTTGATATATACTACATGTCGAATGTAGTATATAACCAGTGGGTCTTCACTGTGCCTCAATGGTCTGGCTGGATCCAATGCTTTTACTGGCATTCAATCACTTTGTGATACTGTGGCTGTGAATAGACAAAAAGAAAAGGAAAGCAAAATAAGGTTAAAATGTAGAGCCGATATATGACATGATATATTCAATAATTCATTCGTCTATAGCGTATACAAAGCATGCACTTATCTTTCAGAGTAATATAGTCTACCAGTTCATCTACTAACCATTTGGTCTAATCTCCATTTAGCCCACTTAACATTTTATATAATTTCCATTTAGGCAATAACCATTTTGTCTAATATCAACTTGGTCTAATACCATGAAGTACACAAACTGAAAATTAGATCTTAAGGCAATTACACTAAATGCGAATTAGACTAAGTGGGCATTAGACCAATGTAGTATGGCAATTAGACCAAAATTAAGGTGTACAAAATGGGTTTGCCTATGTGATGACTTAGAGGTAGTCCAACTGCGTATAGAACAAGTGAATGTCTGTGTTCCTCTGTTTACTCCACCTTTACTTGAGCATCCATATCAAGATGAATGTCAAATTATCATCATCACCATCATCATCATCACCACCACCACCAACACCATCATCATCACCATCACCACCACCATCATCATCATCATCACCACCATCACCATCATCGCCATCACCATCATCATCACCATCACCATCACCACCATCATCATCATCGCCATCATCATCACCACCACCACCATCATCACCATCATCATCACCATCACCACCATCATCATCATCATCACCACCACCACCACCATCATCATCATCATCATCACCACCACCATCATCACCATCATCACCACCATCATCATCACCATCATCATCATCACCACCATCATCATCATCATCATCATCACCATCACCATCATCATCATAAATCAATGAATATACTTACGCAGTCATTGTCTTACTGCCTCCACTGAGTACAATGTAAGCTGATTGGAGGTTCTTTTGTTTTTCCTGCATCCTTGCAACCGTGTTGAGGGGCGTGTCAGTGGAAGACATCTTCTTCATCGCCTAGGTAACAAAGATAAAAATAATTGGTGTTTGTCAATTTCAAAGTTTTGGGTGAGGGTATTTTTCAAAGACATACCAAAACTGCCTTGATTCTTTTTTTACAGGTTAAAGGGTGGAAAAAGAGGTGTTAAAAACCTGTTGCTAGTTCACACATAACATTACTCACCTCTTCCTCAAGAAGTTTCTTCGCTCTTTTTTCTGTCTTCATTTTTCCTGACCCTTTACCATGGAAACGATGTGAAAGCACACGGAAAGCCTTTGAAAAAAAGGAAAGAAAAAGAGAAGATTTTAATATTACATTTCATGCATTTTGAATTGAAGGAATAAAAATAATTTACTATCATATATGAACTGACTTTGAACAAAATAATTTCATTACTACATTCACAAAACAAACAATTTCAATTTCATCTCCCTCTTGTTCCCAACCTCATACAATAATTCCAATGCCTTGAATTAGAGAATAAGTCAAGAATATTAATTGGTTAGTTCGCCACCCCCCCCCCCCCCACCACCTTAAAGTGCTATATAAATGTTGCATATTATTATGAAAGGAATGTGACTTAGTCAAAAGGCATCATCTCCATCCCTGTGAATGTGGACTTACCTCTTTTTGATTAAGCGACCTGCCAGACTCATCGGTGTAGGTAATCTTGACCTCTGGTTTATAACCCGACTTCTCTTTGAAGTCCATGAGTGGCCCTCGAAATCGATCATTCTTATTGTATTTGGAATCAATGTCACTGAAAGGAGACAAAATCATATTCCTCGATAATTTAATAATGACAATAATTGTACATTTATATTTCTATATGTATATACTCAATTGCACATTACAATACTTAAAAGGTGAAATTTACCTTATAAACCGTACAGTGTGTATAAAAGAAACAACTTTTTTTTAAGCTGTAAAAAATACTTCCATAATATGAATATAAATATTTTTTAAAAATAGTTACTCATAATAATGGCTATCAATTTAAGTATAATTTCTGTTTTTATTTATACTCAATATTGATTAAAGGTATTGTTTAACTTTGTGAGCAGCCGATTTAAAAAATTCTCAAACCAAGATGAAACATGAGTACAAGTGCATGTATTAGAACTAATAAACCCTGAAAACAACCATTATTGAGAATGTAAGCTAAAACTACAAGGCAAACCCCGATTTTGTAAATAGGTGTCTTTTGTAAATAGGTGTCTTATAGACGCCTAAATACTACACATTATGGGATGAAATTAAGATGGTGTTTCCGGTCACTTTATATTTCAATTTTTGAAGAACTAAATAATTATTTTCGAACACAATTTTTTTCTGGGCTTCATTTTTGTAACATATCACAGACACAGGTGACAAGTGTGACCTTTTAGCTCAGATTTTTTAAAAGTCAAACCAATGTTAACCAATCACTTTAAGAATGTACTCACTTGAAGTTTTTGTCCTCTACCGTGAAATTCTTGGCAGTAATTGTGAGCGAATCTCCTTTCTTCTTCTTCTCTTTCTCTTTGATGAGGTAGCCCTTCTTGGTAGCTAAGTTCAATGCTCCAGCAATGCCCACTTGAAGGGTTGGTTCGTCATCAAGAACAGGGCCCAGCTCCTCCTAAGGTACAAGAGACAGAAGGGGAACACATACATAAATGCAGGAACTGATGAAATCTGTGAGCTTATTACACTAATTTACAGGTGAACATCACCCAGTCAGGACGGATCCAGCTAGCCTAGATACAATGGCCCGAAATCACAAAGGTGGTTTTAAAAACCCACGGTCGAATCCATGGTTTATGCAGATTTCCTGTATAAATTACGCTTAATTTAGCGTGTATCTGGCGCGTGTATAAAACATGTCCAATACTGATGCACGCTTTTGTCACAGTGCGCCAAATTGACGCCTGTTACCATGGTTAGATACGCTATTTTATTCATGAGTCCACTATTAGAAGAGTAGACTCATGAATAAAATAGCGTGGATAACCACGGCAACAGGCGTCAATTTGGCGCACTGTGACAAAAGCGCGCATCAGCATTGGACATGTTTTATACATGCGCGCTAAATTAAGCGTAATTTATACAGGAAATCTGCATAAACCATGGACTCAACCATGGTTTTCAAAACCACCTTTGTGAATTCTGGCCAATGATCACATTCTGAACTCCAGGGGCCCCGTTTCATAAAGAGTTACAACTGTTGTAACTTTGCCATTATGGCAATTACCATGGTAACAGGGCTAAGCAGCCAATCAAAATCAAGGTTACCATGGTATTTGTTGTCATAATGCATAATTACAACAGTTGTAATTCTTTATGAAACAGTCCCTAGATTGACTAAGACCATTGTCAAAGTCCGGCTAAAATCATGAAAAGCTGGAATTATTGAACATTCGTTTACACTGTTTGCTTCTTTTGGGTTACTGGGATCTTAATCACGTGTCAATGGTGAAGAAATCTATGGCATTTATCTTTTCAAGATGGCTTGTAATGATTTGAATGTAACATTTGATAGCACATTAATCATATAATTATGGGGATTTGTGTCAAATTTGGCTACCCATAGATATACCAAACTGTAACTTACAAATCAAGGTAAACTGGGGGGAGGGGGTTCAGAAAGCTGTTTGTAAGTTAAGAGTGACTTTAAGAACGATTGGTGATCCTTCCTTCTTAAAGGACAACAATAAGTGCTTGACGTGAACCTGGGGTGTTTCATCAACACTTTTGTCTGACAACTTTCCTTGATTTTGATCGGCTAATTATCCCTGTTACTATGGAAACTGCCAGATAAAATGTCTGGCAAGTCCTTTCAGTAAACGCTCCCCTGAACAACTCATCAGATGAACCAGTGCTCTCAAACCACCAGATTACACTACAAGTTTAGACATACCATTACCAACATACACTACTGTTAGTACTGTATCATTTCAATAGTTACGGGGAAGCCTGGTAAGAAGAAGAAATGGAAATTTTTACCTCCTCTTGATTGATTTCTTCCCTATCATCCATGCTGACTGTATTCCATGCTCCGGCTGCTTCTTCTCCTTCTTCATCTTCCATCGCCTCGTCTTCCTCATCGTCTTTCTCAAAGTCTACCAACGTTGTTTCTTCTTCTTCATCACGAAGGCCCGACTTGCCTGAAAATACGAAAGAAGATGCATCTATCGTGTTAAGTGGGAAAAAAGTTTCTATCATTTTCTATAGTACGACGCCAACTAGGATTGTACTACACAAGCAAATGGGAGGCTGAATGTGAAACTTGTACCAAAATATACTGTAAATGCGTGACTTCAACGAAATATTTTTGGTCAAGATAAAGAAAAGAGTTAGGACGCCATCTGCAGCACTACATCTTGAGTTTTGATGACAGGCATAAAATGCCTGATATTTCTAGTAAATTGAAGAAAATCTAAGTAATCCCTTAGTTGCAGTCAACTTTAGCAAGAAAAAAAGAGGCAAGAAGGTCAGTGTTAACACAGAGTCAAAGGAAAAGACAGAATAAGAGAAACCACTCCTGTAAAAAACATGTCCACTGAGTTTGATTGATTGGCTGCAGCTACATACACCATTCTCTAAAAATGCAAGTGCAAACTGACTTTTGAAACATTGTACAACACAAATTTTCTTAATCATTCGATGGTACAACAATTTAAATTCGCTGAAAGGAATAGAGTATCTTTTTTTCACTTCATGTGAAATCTTGTACCATCACACTCATGCCTATTCGCTATTTGTATACTGATGAATACAATAGTACAGTCATTTCTCACAGTATTATGACAAAGATATATCACTTCAGAATGATTGAACAATTTTACACTCTCCACTTGACTAGTGGTCTACAATAGCCAGATAGCTTCAAAAGATCACTTTAACAATTTTAATCATACTTGAACATCATCAAATATAGACATTTCTATTTCTCTCTTAATATTAAGAGCTAAGGCACTGTCAGTTTAAGCTCCTCCCTGAGGGACCTGTTAATAAGGCTTGACGCTTTGTATAGGGCACAAATGAGTTGACTTGCGTTTTAACCAGGGATAAATTATTACATCACCAGTACTTTACCCATTGAGATATATTTGTATTAAGGGGGTGGCCAGACAAAAAATTATTTGTTAATTTTCAGGGGCTACTTTACACAACTTACTGTGCAAATCTGCTACATTGGATAAGCTTTAACATTGAAATGATTGTGGATTTCCAGGGAATTCCTTTTAGATTCCAGTGCTCTTTTGAGCAATTTTTTAATTTTTCCTTTTTTTTCGAGGGGGGGGGGCAAATTGCTCTGAGCCGCTTTGTAATTGTTTTCCCTAAAGGTCCCCATTATCAACACAACTAAAATAGGACATAAGGTTAACATGAATTCCTTCAGTATTCCCCAAAAGCCTTATTTGATATCAATCGTTAGAGTCTGAAGAGTTAAGTGTGCTGAAAAATATTTCAAAAATAAGCGCAACAAATTTGAAACTTTTTCCAAAATAAAAAAAGCCTGTCATTATAATAATGAAAAAAAAGTGCCCCATGTCTGAACACCCATCTATTTTACATACACTTTGAGAAAATTGATGAAGAATATTAAATTTGAAGCCTTTGAATGAAATGTCTAAATTTAAATAATCTTTATCATTTTCACTGCATATCAACTTTCTATGTATTGCAGATCCAATGATTGCCTTATCTGTATGGCTGCTTTGATTAGAATCATAGAGAAGATGTACTCACAGACACGGGGCATTGCATAAACTTGGGCCACAATATCGTACCCACTCCACTGTTAACACACATCGTCAGCAAATTTATGAACCGGCTCAAACCTCGGCTGGTCTCCAAAACATGATTTTTCGAAATAATCATGTTCAAAGTTTGGATGCTTTTCAGACGCTCATAACTTTGCGCTTTGAAAGAAACCAGATCAATTATTTATAGCAATTTAAAACGTTCATTCTATTCCTTTTAAGAGATACCAAGTTCATTCTTTCAAAATTTGAAATGAAGCGCATGTATGCATTTCAGAAGCTGCTAATTTTTTACCAAAAACAGCGGGTTTTAGTCACTTCATGAAATTATGCACACTGTTTTTTAGCAGCACAAACCATGGTTTGAGCCAGTTCGTAAAAATCATTCATGCCATGCGCATGTTTTTTAGAGGCACAAACCACATACGTGCAGCATCTGGGTCTGGTCTCTGACATGTGCGCACCATTCCACAAGACTTTATAGTACACAAAGAATGGCTTGAGCCAGTTTGTAAAATGAATGGAAGGGGTTGAGCCCATTCGTAAGATATTTAAATATGATCTTATTCTATAAATAATAATTTTTATCTGAAATTTGGCAAATAGAGCGAATCACAGGCTTTCAGAATATGCAAAAAAAAAAAATTTGACAGAAATTTAGGTTTCAGCCAGTTTGTAAAATCATTGATGACATATGATAGCATGCCTTTCTAATACTCACCATATGAAGGAATATCCCCCAGGGTTCTACAGAATTCTGATGTTGAGTTAAAGATGATGTTGGATCCTTTGTTTGAGACCGATGCTGCAGCCGCTGGCTCTTCATCCTCAGGCTCTACTTTAATACTGGCAACAACTCTGGCAACCTGGTATGGAGAAGAGATTATGTCAACAACAGTCTACAAACTTGATAGTATTTAAAATAAAATTCTGAAAAAAAATCAAGTTATCATCTCTCTACCTGTCAAGTACCTTTTAAATGACTAACCCCCATATTTCACTGTTCTTAGAACTTAATGAACTGCCCAATTCATGATCATTTCAGAGCAATTTTCATGAAAACTAGAAAACAGAGACAAATCATATCAGGACGGTTGCAAACAGGGTAGAAAATAATTCTATATTTTTGGCAGGCCATTATTTTTTACCAAATGGGGGCGATTGTGGAAATATGGGGTGAACTTGTCCTTTAAAGTAATTCTAACCTGATCTTCAACCCGTTGACTGCTCTTGCTCTTCTGCTTCAGTTTCCTGGCTTTGTTGAGGACATTGTGCAATTCTTTCTCTGCTTCGTCTTCGATGACTTGGCCCCAGATCTCCTCATCGCTATCGTCCCTCGCTCGGCCGTACTCGATGGGTACTACAAGACAGAACACAAACCTCATTATGAAGTCATTGCATGAAGAGACTTCATGGGTATGCAATGTAAAATCATGGAATTTGGGAAACCCGATACAAAAAATAATTATTGCTACTGATACAAATGCCAAAATGACGACATAAAATTTGCTCCTACAACAATTTCTGTGGGCTTTATTTTAGCTAAGATGTAGGGTTTAGGGTAAGGGATGTAATAGGGTTTTATGTTAGGGTTTTATGTTAGGTTCAGGTCAGGATATACATAGTGTTAAATCCAGGGTTGAAATAAGTCATTCAAACACTGTGTGAAATTCATAGTTGAGCAATTGTTGCCGGAGCAAACGTCATGGAAAACGACAAAATCCACACTGCATCAGTCCCTGCACGCGGGATATGATGTGCACCTTTTGCCATAGTACACTGTTCCCACATTGGTCGTGTTGATCTGAGGGTTTGCTCGATCTAGTCAACTTGCTGCATGTAAATTTCAGAAAAGACAAAATATGTTGAGTTTTAATGAATGATTCACTTTGATTTTGTGTGCCAATAGGGTGAGTTATCACCTGCAACAATTCATATTAAATGACAATGGTTGAATTGGTATGAATTCTTGCGCTCACAGGTTGCCGTGAGCAGGCAATTGCAAGAAAGGATTCCCGGGAAAGCCGCCATCAAATATTTCAATGAATGGTGGGAAACATAGCCTCCTGGTGGCATAGCGGATTGCAAATGAAATGTTTGTACCTCACTATCTATATGTTGGTACCTCACTTGTCAAGATATTGCTTGCGATAAAGAAGTCTTGAAAAGCAATCTCAAAGCAATCGACACTAAAAAAATATAATCAAATAAATCAGTAATACTAGGGACCATTTCATCAATACATATCAAACACCATTCATTTTTCCAAATAAAAGAGCAAAATAATAAGGAAAAGGTTGAAGAGAAAAAGATCACAACAAAAGGAAGAATGAAGAGTAATACTTGGTACAATGCTATCAAGGCATATCAAACACCATTCATTTTCACTAAACCTTTTCAAATTAAATGAGCAAAATAGTAAAGAAAAGGTGGGAAAGGGAGAGATAAAAGAATTAAAAAAATAACGAGTAATAATTTTAAGCATTTTATCAAAGATTATCAAACACCATTCATTACTCTGCATTCATTTTCTCATTCTAATTCAACGAGCCGAGCAAAGTAGTAATGAAAAGGTTGGAAGATAAAGACAAAAAGAATCAAAAGAATGAAATATAATACTTCACACCACTTCATTAAAGCATATCAAACACAATGCATATCTCTCAGAAGCCATTCTTATTAAAATAACAGAGAAAATATGGAAAAAGAGAGAGATAAGGACAATAAAAAGAATACTTGAAACCAAATTCAACAAAACTGTATCACACACATTCCATTTCTCTAAGAGGCAATTCCAATCAAAATAGCAATAAAATTAGAAAGGAAAAGATGAAGAAAATAAAAAGTATAACAAGCAATACTATTTCATTGAACAGATCAAACACCATTCATTTCTCTCAAAAGTGATTCGAATTAAAACAGTAAGGAAACTATCAAAATAACAAAGAAAATTAGAAAGGAAACGATAAAAGACAATAAAAAAAGGGTAATACTTAGAACTTTTTCACTGAACATATCAAACACCATTCATTTGTTGCGTATCATCCAAATTAAAACATCAGAGAAAATATGAAAAAAAGAATGATAAGAAGTTTTACGACCAACAGAAGATAAGAATGTTTTTGTTTACCTTCGTCAGCATCAGGGAAATCTACATCCATATCAACTGCATCCTGGGAAGGTACTCTTGGGTTAATTTCTGAATCATCTTCCTCTTCTCTATGCCTTCTCCTTATCCCTCCTCTGAAACAAAATGAATGGTGACAACAAAATAACATGACGGGCAAAATCCAGACATTTACAGGAGGGTTGGTATATCAGATGGCCTCAAATCACTTAAAGTAAACTGGGGCCCATCTTACAAAGATTATCGATTGATCCGATCAATCACAACTATGGAAAGCCAGCAAAGTCGACATATAAAATGCATGTTTGTTTAATAAAAATTCTAGATATGAATGTATATCCATAAATTAATTGACTTCTTGACAATTTGGTGTGGTCTCCTTTCTTTACAATGTACATTTTGCAAATTTCCTTCATAATTATCTTTGATTTGATAATTCATCCCCAATCTGAACCAGAATCTACATCATGTGCTGCTCTTGCTGAGACTGAATACATGCGGTGACCGACCTACTTTTCCTTAGCAACTGCACTCAATGTAATCTGATTAGTGCTTGAGTCGTCCCTTCAAGGGACTTGCCATAGAGACACCTTCCTTTCCAGTACGTCAGAGAGCAAGCACAGCAAGTTTTCTTCATGGGTGTTTTGTTTTCAACATCATAGTTATATCATCGGTCACATGATGCTATTTGAACCAATCACTAAACAGGTTTTAATTTATGTAGGATCTTAAAAGAAGAACTTACCTTGCCCCGTGATCCTTGCCTGTATCTGCTAGAGGAGTTAATTCGTCTGCTATTGACTTGGCTTTTAGTTTCCTTCTCTTCTTCTTGGGTTTCTTGAAGGTTTCCATCTCAGCTGCTGTGTAATACTCGGATGCTAAGGAAGGTGCTTTCATATCCAGACTGACCTATAGGTTTGGATCGGGATGTATGAAATGGTCAAGAGATTGTAGCTAATTAATTGTAGCTTAAAAATAAATGCCAGTTGTAACAATTTCAAAATGAGTTCATGCAGAATCCAATACAATTACCATCCAAGTCTTGGTCTGTTATAAGTAAATATAGAGTATGTGACAAAGACTTAAAGGTCGAGTCCACCTCAGAAAAATGTTGATTTGAATCAATAGAGAAAAATCAGACAAGCACAATGCTGAAAATTTCATCAAAATCGGATGTAAAATAAGAAAGTTATGACATTTCAAAGTCTCGCTTATATTTAACAAAATAGTTACCGTATTTTTCGGAATATAAACCGCGGCCGTGTATTAACCGCACCCCCAAAATCGGGAGGCTCTAAAAAAAAAAAAAAATTGGCAAGCCAAACTTGGTATTATTTGGATGAGCAAATTAATTTTGAAACTACTTGACAGACCAAAAGATATATTACTAATTTTTGTATTTTAAAAAATGGTTACTACATTCTTTAACTTTATTTTTCAAAGAATATGAATTATTTCTTTGTAGAATAAAGAAAAAAAAAGACCATGAAATGGCAGTATTGTATATTAAACTTACAGTCTCAAAACGGAAAAAGAAAACAAAATTGTTGAGATAAAGTGAGGGAAAAAAATGAAGAATAGAGGACATTTTCTATTGCCTATTTTCAAACCGATTACGATTACGATCGATTACGATTACATGCCTATTGTAAAGCATTTTCAATGCACTTTTTAGGTGTAAAAAAAAGTTTTCATTACAAAAATATAGGGGGTTTTTTTAGGAAAAGGTGACCATAAAATGGCATTTTTAATATCAAAATAATGGTATAAAAAGTGATTTTTTTTTAATATTGAGAGAAAAACTAGAGAAATAAAAAATTAAAGGACATTATTTATTGCCTTTTTAATAACCGATTACGATCGATTACGATTACATGCCTATTGAAGAGCATTTCCCATGCAATTTTAGTTGAAAAAAAAAAGTTTTCATCACAAAACAATCAGGTTTTTTTTGGAAAACATTTTTAAATTGATAGTAGTTAAATAAATATTATAAACCAATCTTTACAGAGATTTTCGAAGAAAACTTTGCAAAATATACTCCCTATTTTTAGTAACCAACAAATAATTATACATTATTTTTCTATATTATTGTTGGTTCACATAAAAGTAATATTACCGACAAAACGTAGTCAAATTTCCTACGAAATCTTGTTGTTTCTGTGTATAAACCGCACCCAATATTTCAAGATTATAAAGCGGGAAAAAAGGCGCGGTTTATACACAGGAACATACGGTATATGAACGAGCCTGTTACATCCAAATGAGAGAGTCGATGATGTCACTCACTATTTCTTTTGTTTTTTTTTACTGTTTCAATTATACAATATTTCAATTTTTATGAATTTGATGATTAGGACCTACTTGCCTGAAGCACAAAATGTTAAAATAATGGAATTCCACGTGTTCAGGGAGGAATGAAACTTCATTTCACATGACAATGACGAGAAAATCAAAATATTTCATACTTCATATAATAAAATACAAAAGAAATAGTGAGTGATGTCATCAGTTCCTCATTTGCATACCGACCGAGATGTGCATCTAACTCTTTTGTGAAATGAAGCGAAACTTTAAAATGCCATAACTTTTTCTATTTTACATCCGATTTTGATGAAAATTTCAGTGTTATGCTTGTTGAATTTTTCTATTTTTATTCAAATCAAGTTTTTGTTCGGGTGGACTTGTCCTTTAGTAGAAATTATGTAATTGCTGAGAAATCAGCAAAATAAACATGGCATTACAGTCAGATGTAGGGTTCCTTTTCCCAGCAGTACTATAACACACTGTCCAACATGTGAATATCTGTGTTGGCAATCACTTTTCAGCTCAGATTTAAGTTCGGTTTACAATGTAACTGTACAAGATCTAGATCTACAATGATAAGGTGACAATCAACCTTGATTTAAAAGACTCTCATGAAAACAGTGTTTACTGGAACTACATACTTTGATAAGCATACCAGCAAACAGATTTTGCATGCAGTCTTATTCGCCAAGGTAATTAGAGGCAAGGGCTTTGTGGTGCAAACAGATAAGCCATGCAACCTGCCTTCTCTGAATAATAATTCGAATTTGTCGCCACTTTTTCTGCTTTATATTTATATTGTTGACCCGTTTAATAAAAGAGATAATGCACAGGTTTCATTTCATGATGCTCGTGGTAGAAAGATATCTTGTTTATTTACAACATTGTGCAAAAGCACTCAGTATTTTGAATACTCTTGAACACACTGCATCTCCACTAACACTCTATCACCTGTGCATCATTTGTTTCATATCACATCAAACATAAAAAGAAATATTTACATTCGGAATCCAGAATATCAACTGTGTAAAATCTTCTATTTAGTGTATGACAATATAGAAACATTCAAATACAAGTAGAGAGATGTAGTTCTTTGATTCTCTCTCAACAATAACAAATTAATCTTGTTAATACAGAGACTTAATTCCGAGTGGAATACACAAAGTCCAAATGATGAATTAAAAAAATTGTTAAGTTTTTCATCTGATACACTTTTCTGATTGAAATTAACCTTCAAGGGACCCGATACTCAAAAGAAAAACACTGGCAATTTTTGGGCAGACGTTTTTAAAGGTATAATTTTTTGTTGCAAGAGTTTTTTTTTTAAGGTAAAATTTTTTTGCGTCAGTCCCAAGACATTCATCTAACTCTCCCACTTTTTGTGAAAACAATCTATCCCAAGTGTATTTCTCTCATTTTATTTTATTTTTTTAACATTTAACATTCTAAAGCTGCTTGTTAACATGGTTGGATCTCCATATACCCCACTGAATGCAGAAAATAATAGGTCCTGCTGAAAGTTTTATCAATGGATTCACGAAACGTTGCGCCATTTATCGGTTGCAGCAGACGGCAAATTTCTAACTTCTCAGGTCGACATCACGCGGAGGCACAGGCAGCGCACAGGGCTTATGTACAGTAATGAGACTGTGACGCTTCAAAACGAAAACCATGGCAGAAGCGGATAAATGTCTAAAATTTGCAAAGAAATATGCAGCAAATTTCTCCCCACATCCTGGACCCTAATAGACAGTACAATTCTATGCAAGCCAGCCCAGCCGCTTCGGCCAGTGCAGCATAATCGCATGATGTCAACAGATGTCAAATTATTTCCCATGACGCATTGCGAAGATCGGCCTGTCCGCTGCACCATATTGTGAATCCATTGAATGGAACAGATACTCACGGCCTGTTGCTTAAGTTGATCTCGGATGTTCTGCATATAATCTTCATCGCCCACGTTGGCAGTACCTGACTGGTTAAGACGAAACGATCTCTTCTGCTCTCCTTCGATCTCTTCATCATACTTGCCAAGAAGCGTCTTGTGCCGGAACTGTTGCAGGAAGATAGGTTTGGAATACTAACATTACTTTCACATCAAAAGACTTCTAAGACATTATAAATGGGCATATTAGTGGACGCGTTGGCTGAGCATTGAAAATCAAGGTATATCTAGCTGTATCTGATTACTATGGTAATTAAAACGAACATTTTCAATATAAACTGTATGTAAAGCACTTTAAATATGTAGAGTGCTAAATCCAAGCAGAATATTACTATTATTATTATTACTTTATATGCTGCAAATAGCAGAAAACAGAAAACAAGATAAGCTTGCCCTTTCGACTTTTGGGCAATATATGGCCCTATATCATATTACAAGCCAATGGTATAGAAACTCAGGCAGTTGCTGCCTTGTGATATCATATTGTCTGGACACAAATAATCATGAAGACTCCTGAAGACGGACAGCCAACCTGTCCGAAACGTCGAGTCTCTCTACTACTCATCATCTCTACTCGCCGACTCAAGCCAGCATCTCCTCATCAGCTCTACTACTCAAGCTTTTCTCACTCAACATTCCTTCTGGTTTACAGTCCTTTTCAGGACTATTTTCAAAAAAGAATACTCTACTCTCAAATCTCCACTTTCTCGACTATCCACTTCTCTTCTTCTATCCACTGTTTCTTTAACACTCCACATGGTGTACCGTAAACCACACAGCAATTGGACATGCCACCATGCAAACCTTCAAACAACATCAAACTCAGGCAGGTTTAACGCCTATACTGGCTTTTTACTCATATGCATTGAACCACAGCCAAAGATTGTGATATCACATTGTCTGAACACAAATAATCATGGATGCTTTGAAACATAAACATAAATTGACGTATTTAGTCACAAAAATAAAGCGTTCATGGAGCAGACAGGCATCTTACTTTAGAGTTATAAATTTGACAATGTATCTATTGTACATGTAGAAAGATATTTGTACAAAAAAAGAAGAAAAAATGGCCGTATAACACACGCAGACCAGTTGGCTTCATATGATATAATTATTGCAACAGATGTGATTGGTTTGCATTAATTGGTACATGAATTATATCAAAGATGGCATATTTATTTGACATATACATCCCAAAGCAACCATTTTGAATTATATCATAAAATATCCATTAGTAAATTCATTTGTTAAATCATAGATTCATTGATTATAGATCAGAGGTTGATGTATGTCTTATTTCAATATCTTATATTTTTATCAATGTAATGAAATATTGTAGTTTCTTCCTATCTCTTGTTTTTTATATACGTATTTGAAGCCATTGGAATCAACAAAAAGTTTTATGTTGTGCCTGCACTCATGGATCAATAAAAGTATCTTTTGTTTTGTACCTCCAGGGGCCCGTAACACAAAGCTAAGCAATGATCGTAGAACATTTTTCTACGAATGATTCCATTGACTACAGTGTACAATCAATCATGAAAATCAAGCGTAAAATCAATCTCTAACATTTGTGTAACCGGACCCAGATAATATTAGAATTGACTCACCATTCCATCTTCATCAAAGTCATCTTCTTGGTAGGCCTTGTAATCTGGTTTCTTCTTTCTCAGTTCCACATTTTTCTTAGCTCTCTCGTTATCGATCATGTTAACATTCACTAATACATCTTCTTCCTCCTCCAGGCCGTCTACATATGGTAAAAGAAAAAAAAACAAGGAATTATGTATTTAAAAAAAATAAACAACCTTTGATTAAAAAATCGTATGGGACGTTACACAAAATTTGCAATCAATTGCATGTCTATGTTGGGTCTCAAACATCAATAATATGTATGTCTTGCAATTAATAGCAAATTTATACTTGATCACTAATCTGCTTCTTACAACAAGGAGTGTATACTAACACAAGAAAATCTAAAATTGATCTATCAGTTGTAAAATTGCAACAGAAAATTGTAAATGATTGTACAGGGTCTCATACAACATTCCCTTTACATTCTGGACTTAAATTTTGACCTCATAAACCAAAGTGCCTCCCATCTCTTAAAGGGCAAGTCCACCCCCGAAAAATTCTGATTTGAATAAACAGAGAAAAATCAAACTAGCATCACACTGAAAATTTCATCAAAATTGGATGAAAAAATAAGAAAGTTATGACATTTTAAAGTTTCCCTTATTGTTAAGAAAACAGTGATATGCACAACTCAGTGACATTAAATGAGACAGTAAATGATTTCCCCCATTCACTATTTCTTTTGTTTTTAATTGTTTGCATTATACAATATTCAATTTTTACAGATTTGACAATATGGACCAACTTGACAGAAACATAAAGTATCAAACATTGCTAATTCCACATGTTCAGAGAGGAATTAATCATTGTTTCACTTGACAATGAGGGAAAAATTAAAATACAAAAGAAATAGTGAGCGGATGATGTCATCAGTCCTGACAAGGATGTACATATAACTGTTTTGTGAAATTAAGCTAAACTTTAAAATGTCATAACTTTCTTATTCACATCTGACTTTGATGAAATTTTCAGTGTTATACTTGCTGGATTTTTCTCTTTTTATTCAAATAAGCCTTTTCTTGGGGTGGACTTGTCCTTTAACAACTTCACCAATGTCCCTATGCCTATGGTTAAGGTTTATGGCATACCATTTGCTGCAAACATATCATCTTTACAGAACAGTAAATGGTAATGAATATTAGTATCGAAACTAGAAAGAATATTCCAGTACATTTTTTTCCAAAAAGCAATTTCATAAGTTCAAACAAGCGAACTAACTACTTACCCATATCTTTTAACGTAAGAATGACATTTTGTCCTTCTTGAAAGTTCTTCATCGAATGTTCCACTTTAAATCCTTCCAAGTTTCTCCGAGAATATGTCTGCATTATTTTGAGGAAGTCAAATAACGTACATTATTTTTGCATTCATTTTTATATATCTAAAACATATCATTAAAAGAAAAAAAACATTAGTTCATCTATTACTTGTATGATATGTTGTGTATTCCCCCCCCCCCCCCCCTCTATTGAAAAATGTGAATGTGCCATTTTTAATGTGCGAATAAAGATGATATATATTTATAAGGGATAGATATTCAAAGCAATGAGAACCCTGATAAAACAATCTAAAAACATTACCACTGTCCCACTCATTCATATTGCAATAAGTATCACAATCTTTAGTGCATGGTTGTGATGATGGTAGAGTCAGTGAGGTTGAGGTTGTTGATAATAAATGTGAAGTGGAGGTGGTGGTAGTGGTGGTGATAGTGGTGGTGATGAGGGTGACTGGTGGTGGTATTGGTGGTGGTGGTAGTGGTGGTGATAGTGGTGGTGATGAGGGTGACTGGTGGTGGTAGTGGTGGTGATAGTGGTGGTGATGAGGGTGACTGGTGGTGGTATTGGTGGTGATGAGGGTGATTGGTGGTGGTATAGGTGGTGGTGATAGTGGTGGTGATGAGGGTGAATGGTGGTGGTATTGGTGGTGGTGATGAGGGTGACTGGTGGTGGAGGTATTGGTGGTAGTGGTGATGATAGTGGTGGTGATGAGGGTGACTGGTGGTGGTATTGGTGGTGATAGTGGTGGTGATGAGGTTGACTGGTGGTAGTGGTATTGATGGCAGTGGTGGTAGTACTGGTAGTGAAGAGGGTAATTGGTCGTGGTGATGGTGGTAATGATGGTGGTGGCGGTGCTTGCGGTGACATTGACAATTGTTTTCATGGTAGTAAGGTGGTGGTGGGGGTGGTTGTGGTGGTGAAGGCAGTGGCGTAACTACGGGGGGGGCATGGGGGGGCACGTGCCCCCCCAATCGGCCGGCAAAAAAAAAAAAAAAAAAAACGGGGAAAAGGAGAAAAAGAGGGAGAAAGGAAGAGAAACGTAATGGGGAAAGAAGAAATTATGTTTATTATAAATGTCATTTTATATTATAATTATGTTATATTACAATCATAAGAAGCATTTTTCATAACTTTATGAAACAATTTTTGCTCAGGGCGTATATCTTTATTGTTCCTGGTGCTTGCATAGACTGTCTAACGAGATATATAATCCTGTTGTATTAAAACATTCCGTTTTCAAATCAATATACTGTATACCAAATATATTTCCTCGCAGTTCGAGTTATTATTATTTCATGTAATGACATTGACTTCTTTTTCATGACTACTTAAAGTGATTGCCCCATTTAAGGTCTTAATATAAAACATTTTCTGCCCATGCTAACGTTCGCATTAGTTGATTGGTGAGATGTCTGCTCTTCATGAATTCCTAAGATCAGTCCTTATAATGTCAATTTTTCTGATCCCAGTATCAAAAAATTTTCAGCTCGCGCTTCGCGCTCGCATCTTTGGGGTTAGTGAAATACGTAGGTCTTAGTGAACTCCTGCAAAAAAGCCTTAGAATGCCCCTCTTCAGGTCTGAATTTCCTAAATTTTCAGCTCGCGCTTCGCGCTCACAGTATTTGATTAGTGAGATGCGTATGATAATCATGATTACCATGTCTACAAAAAGTGCTAATTCTGTTTGGATGTAATTCTAACAAAATCAGCAAAGGATGGTACTAGCATTAGATGACTATGTTGAGATATGTATACTCTTAATGGATTCCTAAACTATGTTCCCTGTTTGGGGTAAATATATACAAAAATTTCAGCTCCCGCTTAGCGATCGCATTGTTTGTTTAGCGAGGCAGGTACGTATCATGATTACAAAAGAATTGCTTATAATGTCCCTTTTTAGGTCTGAATATCAAAAATTTTCAGCTCGCGCTTCGCGCTCGCATTATTTAATCAGTGAGATACACATCTGCATGTCCTTAAAATGTCTCTGTTAGGTCAGTATACCTGGCAACTAAGCGCGCTTCGCACGCTCCCTAAGTGACTCGAAATTTTTGCTGGTGCCCCCCCAATGCCGTGACCCACGGTACGCCACTGGGAGAAGGTGATGACAGTGGTGGTAGTTGGGAGATGGAAAAGATGAGTCGATGGTTCCAATCAATTCAACCACAATTTCTGTCAAACAATTGTACATTTGAAATCTCAATAATATACAAAGTTGGGTATGTGGTGATTCTACATGTATATCATACATCTTCCACTGAACTTCAAGAAGTATGATTTCACTACTTTACTTGAGATGAGAAAGGATGATGGGGGTGTATTAAGAAGGGCTTTTGAGTTTGAGGTGGGTGGTTGGAGGTGGAGAAGATGGCCAAATAAGACATAGAAGAGGCAAGTGGAGGAGAAGTGAGAGAGGGTTAGGTAGAGGATGGAGGATTCACTAGATCAGGCAAAGTGTAGACCTGCCAACTACTGGGAATGAAAAGGTGTATTCTGTGATAAAACAAGTGGAATGCCTCTGGCCGTCTCACCTGCATCACGCGGTTCAATATAGCAGCAGTGCTGACTTTGAATACTACTCTAACTCGCACAAGATGTTCAGTGATACATGGTTACTCTTATGTCCACTTTTTATGAACTAGACCAATAAACTTACAGAGATTCACCAAAAAACCCCAACATGGCCAAAGTTCATTGACCTTACATGACCTTTGACCTTGATCATGTGACCTGAAACTCAAACAGGATATTCAGTGATACTTGATTACTCTTATGTACAAGTTTCATGAATCAGATCCATAAACTTTCAAAGTTATGATGGTAATTCAACAGATACACCCAATTCGGCCAAAGTTCATTGACCTTTGACCTTGGTCATGTGACCTGAAACATGCACAGGATGTTCAGTGATACTTGATTACTCTAATGTCCAAGTTTAATGAACTAGACCAATAAACTATCAAAGTTATGATGGTAATTCAACAGATACCCCTGATTCGGCCAAAGTTCATTGACCCTAAATGACCTTTGACCTTAATCATGAGACCTGAAACTTGCACAAAATTTTCAGTGATGCTTGATTACTATTATGTCCAAGTTTCATGAATCAGATCCATAAACTTTCAAAGTTATGATGGGAATTCAACAGATATCCCCAATTCGGCCAAAGTTCATTGACCCTAAATGACCTTTGACCTTGGTCATGTGACGTGAAACTCATGCAGGATGTTCAGTGATACTTGATTAACCTTATGTCCAAGTTTCATGAACTAGGTCCATATATTTTCTAAGTTATGATGACATTTCAAAAACTTAACCACAGGTTAAGATTTCGATGTTGATTCCTCCAACATGGTCTAAGTTCATTGACCCTAAATGACCTTTGACCTTGGTCATGTGACATGAAACTCTAATAGGATGTTCAGTAATACTTGATTAACCTTATGGCCAAGTTTCATGAACTAGGTCCATATACTTTCTAAGTTATGATGTCATTTCAAAAACTTAACCTCAGGTTAAGATTTGATGTTGACGCCGCTGCCGCCGCCGCCGCCGCCGTCGGAAAAGCGGCGCCTATAGTCTCACTTTGCTTCGCAGGTGAGACAAAAACTATTTTTCCCAAAAAAACTGCATTTCATAATAAAATGCATGGTGCACTCTCTCATCGCAGCGCTGAAGCTGCTTGCAAGCTAAAATGCGCACTGCTCTTGCAGATGAAATTTTATTTTTTTTAACATTTGTATATTTCACCCTGGTTTTAACAAAATGACTGAAAAAAAGTTTTTAATACCTGAAATTACAATGATCTAATAACCATATTTGTGTAAGTTTTATGAAATAGAGACATACAGAGATGACTTTTACTCATTAAATTACGATTTTGTAAAAAGAAAATAATTTTTTTTTACAAAAACATTTTTTAAAGAAAAAACGTACTGCCGTATTTTGGTTGCAAAAACGTACTAAAAATGCCAAAACCTACTGGTTGGCAGGTCTGAAAGTGGAGGGATGGGGTAAGGGTGGGTGTGAAGTGGATCCAGCCACCCCCATTCACATGGACAAAACCGGATTTAAAACATGGGATTGATCATGATGATGACAAGCATACTTACATTTTGCTCTTTAGTCTTGCTGAATTCATCCTCGACAATTTTTCCAATACCAAATTCTGCATCCATCTCCTCCAGCATCTTTGCCTAAAATATGAACATAGAAAGACATTATACTTTATACTCTTACAATGTTGTGAGTAATTCAAGCCATTTCCTAACTATAAAACATGGTTAAATACAATTAACTTGTTTTTCATATTTGTTTTCTACATGGAAACAACAATATGTCAAAATATTTCAATTCAATGTCAAACAACATCTGAATCCTGAATTGCGAACAAACAACTTAATACAAACACAAACAATATTTCTATTTTTTTCTTCCCTCAAGATGTTTACAATATGCAGATAATAATCCCTTTCGTTTACGTTATCCCACAAAACCCCAGGCTTTTCAGTTGTTTCTCACAACGCAGCACTAAATTACCACAAAAAGTCTCTTTTCTGCAAATGAAGTCATCGTAATACAAACTTTCCTTTTGAATTTCTTACAATTTCAACTGAAATTCTTATAAATTCTACCGAAATATCTTTGTTGATATGGCAAAACCAATAAGCTTCACATTGTTCTTTGTACCTCCTCCTTTAATTAAGTTCCCTTGTCTTTCTTCTTCTTCTCCCTCTCTCTCTTTCTCTATCCCCTTTCCTCAATCTCTCTCCTTCTCTCCTCTGCTCTCCTCCAACTAATCACTCACCCTCTTGTCTGCTTCAGCCTTGGCAACCTGTTTCTTCCTCATCTTCTCCACCCAAGCTGCAGCGTCATCATCGTCATCATCATCAGCCAACGTCTTGACTTTGCTGTAAATAACATACAATAACAGTTAAAACCTTGCTCAGTATCTTGACTTGAATTAACATGCACAAATTGCAGTCACCTGACCAAAGTATTTGATTGCATATTCTAGTTATTCTTTTTACCTAATTTTGGTTTATTTTTCCCAAAACAGTTACATGTAGGATTGACAGGGTCAATGGTGTCCCTCACTATTTCTTTTGTTTTTTATTGTTTGAATTATGTACAATATTTCAATTTCTACAGATTAGACAAATGGGACCAACTCGACTGAACAAAAAATGTTCTAAAAATTGGTAACTTCACATTATCAGGGAGGGTAAAATTTTGTGTCACATGACCATGAGGAAAAATTAGATTATTTCATATTTCATGTAATGAAAAACAAAAGAAAGAGTGGATGATGTCATCAGTCCCCTCATTTGCATACCGACCAGGAAGTGCACAAACTGTTTTTGTGAAATAAAGCAAAGTGTCAAATGTCATGACTTTCTTATTTCACAATACATCTGATTTTGATTAAATTTTCAGTGTAATGCTTGTTGGATTTTTCTCTTTTGAATCAAACCATTGTTGTAGGAAAACTCAAGCTTCTATCTTTTCCTTAGGGTTAAGGTTCAATTCTTTACTATATCGACTTACACACATAAAAGCTTTTAACAGAACACTCACTGCAATTTCTTGTTGATGAGTCTCTTCTCACGAATCTGTGCCATTTTCTCTTTAAGAGCCTCCGTCTTCTTGATATCAGAAATGTTGACTGCAGGCTTGTGGACATCTTTCTTCTCTTCCACGATCTCCCCCGGTTCTCCAGCCCCCTCATCGTCAACATCCAATGGAGCAAGCCCTAGTTTGGCTCGAAGTTTACTGTTTAAGGTCAATACAAAATCACACAGTTCAGTAAACTGAAATTACTCATTTATTTGTTTTAGGAATGTTGCCTTTATTTTATTTTACATGTATTTAATTTGACATTATTTCATTTCATACTTTATTTTATCTCTTTTCTTTAGCATTCATATAATTCATTTTTTAAAACATAACATGATATGGTGATACTTTGAATGGTGAATCATTAAATAAGTGTACTAAAATATATCATTTCAAAATAAAAAAAGATATAAAAATGTCATCATAAACAGATTGCTTGAAAAAAATAATAATTAAGCACCAGTGGTGCTGCACCACCACTCTAATGACAACCTACATGATATAGCAAACACATGCATGAATTGGGTAATCACTAATCCGCTAACAGGTGTGGATCCAGGGGAGGGGGGCACAGGGAAGAAAAATCAACATTTGTAATGTAAAAATGCCATTGAAACTGAGGTGTGCCCCCCCCCCCCCTTTAACTTGAATTTATTTTTGCTTGTCATATTCTTTCGGGTACGAAATATCCTCGATTTGTGGTTGAAAACCTTCTTTTTTTTGGGGGGGGGGGCTTGTCAACATTTTCCTCCGAAAAATTTGCCCCCCCCCCTTTGAAAATCCTGGATCCGCCCCTGCCCGCTAATAAAATTGTATTTTTTTTAAGTTTTCACACTTCACATTCCTCCTTCAAAACACCAAATTTTTCAATGTAAAATTAACTGCAACAAGCAGAAGCAAAACATAAACATGTTTGTCCTATACTTGGTCTTGAGTTTGTAAGCTAAAGAAATCTTGAATCTATCATTTTTACATTGCTTTGTGGTTTTAAGTTTAAAAAGTCAATATCAATGTACCGGATAAAAAATAAAGTGAAGACACTACTGCCCCCACCCCTTCTTGAAAATGTTGTTTTCCTCATGTTTTGGGTAATTTAATTTAATAAATGAAATTTAATGTTGGGCAAGTATTTTTTCACTTTTTCAAAATGTGTTTACAAGTCTGAGTGGACAAATGCAAAGTCCATGTAACCTTGATCACTATGCAACAATGTTCATAATTTGCTCTCCTTGTAGGTGCACTTATTGCTGGTTTTAAAAAAGCTTTTCTTTAAATGCGTTTTCTGCAAAACTAACTTTCGCATCGAAGTGCGCAGAGAGGACGGTTCGTGGTGCGTGCGACAACATGATAATAGTCTATATTGATATACATTTTGAATGATCCTGACTCAGATGACAGAATATTTTTTTTCAATATTCAAATTTTCAGAAGGCATGAAATTAGTGAACTGAACTTACTTTGTTTCTTCAATACTGAGACTACCAGTGAACCCTCCTGAATCACCACCACCAGCTGGCGCACTGTCTTGTTTCTCATCTGAAAGCAAAATAAAATAAAATTAGAGCCAATATCAATATAACAATATTTACACACTGTAGAGATGAATAATAATAAAGATTGAAAAGATTTGATTACCGATGTTACAAAATGCTGCTTTGAAGAACAATAATAATGATAATAATATTCAGTTCTTTTATAGCGCATAACACATAGCAACGCATGTCCCTAAAGAAAAACAATTTATAGATAAAAATTAGCATTTAACAAATAATGGAATTCGAAACTTGATTAAAAACAATCAAGTAAAAAATAATTATTCATAATCACGTATTAGATTTTTTTATTTGAAATAATAACTCATATCTATAAATTGTTCTTCAAAACGGCATTTTGTAACATCGTTAATAGAAGGTTCATCACACATAAGCGGTTCAAGGACCAAGCCTATTGTATTTGCATTGTGTACAAATGGATCGAGGGATCTACACAGGTCGTTCTGGTAAGAAACCTAAATTTTTTTACCTTTTTATTAACAAATTTTTGGAATCTTCATAAGCATGATGCGTATGAAGGTGTATAGTAAAATCACAAACATGATTTCCATCATGTCCATCTTCAAAGATGGATTTCATCGGGAAATCAATCTTTGTTATCATGTGTCACTTATATGTATATGGGAGGCGCTTCAAGGCTTTGTGATCAAATGACAACAACAAAATCATTTTAAAAATATGATCACGGAGTCCTCAATGCTACTTCTGACCTCAGTGAGACATTTTGGGTGGAAATAATACGCTTTGGTTGTTGATGTTTCTTGTTCTTTTGTAAAGCAAGTCTCTAATATGGGAGACTATCTCCCATATTGGAGAGTCTCCCATATTGGCCAAGCGCCTCTGCTGCTAGACCTAAAAGTAAGTTCCCTAGGTTTTAGTAGATCTAAGTTTAGGTCAACAAAAAAAAATCATGAAAATCATGAATGAAGTAAAAAAATCAACTTTGTTTGAGCCTTGCACAAGTTGCAGGCTTTGTTATGTACTTAAGATACTTTTTCCATGACAAGGTATTTCTTTATGATCAAAACCTGAATTTGGAGGTTTCATGTCATGGGCATGCATGGTCATGGAAATTGTTCAGGAATATTCGCTGATATTGTCTTGATCATGATGCTGATTATATGCTGAAGTTCAGTCCCACATGTGCATTTTTGTGATGCAAAAGTCTGACACAATACTGGAAGATTGACTTAAAATAGGCCTATTATTGTCAAGATACCTTGCAATTCAACATCTTTCTCAAGTTTTATGTGGGATGGGCTAACACTCCTCCGACGTTTTCGGTCATTTTTCTGTTCTGGCGAAGAAATTTCCCCGGCTTCCACGTCTTTCTCAACGACACGACGATCCCTGTCCTTCTTCTCCCTGTGTTTGTGGCTGTGTTTGCTCCGGTGTTTCCGCTCTCTATCTCGGTCCTTATCACGGTCTTTATGCTTGTGTTTCCTTTCCCGATCCTTGTCCTTTTCCTTGTGTTTTTTAGACGACCCCATGTTGAATTAAATCGATAAGTATACCAGAAAATCCAGAGAAATGAGATATATAAACGTTGATAAGAATTTATCCGCAAAACGAATTGAAAGCGTTTTCCAATCGTATAACTTCAGTGATCGTTTATTGACTCTAGCTGGCGCTCTTTCGGAACACTTTCGGTTGATTGTGATTTAGCGAGTTTTGTCAGTTTTTACGAAAACACAGCGACGAATAATTATTTTGTTGTCTCGATGATCAACCTCTATCGCTGGTATAAATATGACGAAATAATATAAGAAAAGTTCGAAGCCCAAGAAAAAAATGAAGGAAAGTGGAAGGGAAAGGGAATGAGTAAAATGTATTTATCACTCGTTAGTCTATCACTAAACTTTTATTTAAAAAAGACAAACAAACCTTTACTCCATACACCATCATGTTGTGGCCCATAAAAAAGACGGGCTCATTACGACTCTGCTCTTTATCTGAAAATGCTTCAAAATGTACCACAACATTTTTTTTTTAGAAAATGTATGTATCTGTATGTCAGAAGCCGATCAGAAGGGATATGTGAATCATTTAGGCTATTTCAATGTTTATAGGCCTACCTCAAATAGTATTATAAAAAAGAAAAGGGATATTACCGCAGACCTATTGGAAAGGTCAGCCACTGAGGATTGCTCAATCACATTATAAAAGAAGCCACTGAGGGATATTCAGATGCGGCCAATAAAAAGTGTTAAGGGCACTATTAGATGAGAATATCTCACAATGCGAAATTAATTCAAATTGGAACTGGGGCAGCATTGATTGATACACGTCTGACAAAAATCAAATAGACGCCCAAGCAGCATAATATTAATTAGCCCAAAGATCATTGAGAGGGCAACTAGTATGGCAAAAGGTGTATAGGCCTTAAAGACGGTTTTCAAATTATATGAGCGAAGCGAGTGAGCAAGGATTGTCACATTTTTTTACTACAAAAAAATTAACTTTTGGGTATATTTTATAACAATTAAAAACATATAATGTAATTACTCGCTCCTTCCTATTTCAATTTTTCGTGTTTTTTTTCTATTTTTTATCTTTACCGTTTATTTAGGGGGGGCATAGCCCCAAGGCCTATGGTTCCTCGCCCTGAAGTGCAGTATCTTCCCATATATTTTATAGGCAAACTATCCATCAGTTTCATTCAGGAAGGTCGGATGGTCTTTCTCATGCAGATCTACATAAATAAAAAGGTTTATGCCAATTGTTAACATTTGATATAAATCTTAAAAAGTTAAATTTTCATTAATTGTTTATGTAATAGGACAGATTATTAGTTATTGTATTGTATTCAGGATAAATCAGAGTTTTCATGTCATGAATTGAATTACGATTGAATCTGGTAAATATAAGATTATGAATGAAATGAAATATTAATAGTGCAATGCGCCTAACAGTTTCCATCTGACACGGCTGAATTCATTCCAAGGCTCATCAAATCATGAACTTGGGTATGTTCAGAAGAGGGAGAAGCATATATTTTGTTGTTGTTGTTGTTTGATGAGCCTGGTTAGAGGAAGGGTATAGCATTGCATAATTTCTTCTAGCAGAAGGACGTTAGGCTGGTTGAGCATGGGGAGGTGCACATCTCGGTATGGTGGAACTATTGTGGTATATGGGGGTGCGCATCTTGGAGAGGTGGAACTATTGTGGTATATGGGGGTGCACATCTTGGAGAGGTGGAACTATTGTGGTATATGGGGGTGCACATCTTGGAGAGGTGGTACTATTGTGGTATATGGGAGTGCACATCTTGGAGAGGTGGAACTATTGTGGTATATGGGGGTGCACATCTTGGAGAGGTGGTACTATTGTGGTATATGGGAGTGCACATCTTGGAGAGGTGGAACTATTGTGGTATATGGGGGTGCACATCTTGGAGAGGTGGAACTATTGTGGTATATGGGGGTGCACATCTTGGAGAGGTGGAACTATTGTGGTATATGGGAGTGCACATCTTGGAGAGGTGGAACTATTGTGGTATATGGGAGTGCACATCTTGGAGAGGTGGTACTATTGTGGTATATGGGGGTGCACATCTTGGAGAGGTGGAACTATTGTGGTATATGGGGGTGCACATCTTGGAGAGGTGGTACTATTGTGGTATATGGGGGTGCACATCTTGGAGAGGTGGAACTATTGTGGTATATGGGGGTGCACATCTTTGAGAGGTGGAACTATTGTGGTATATGGGGGTGCGCATCTTGGAGAGGTGGATAAAGTTTGGCTAAAGGCTGCTGAAAGCAGAAGGGGTGCAAATTTCGGTTTGCTTGCCAGTGTACGAACTCCTCAGGGGTACCCCAGCCTATAAACGCCCTTGCAACAAAGAATTCTTTTATTTTTTTTTGTAAAAGACTAAGATTTTGTTAACCAAATGTGACTCTCTCTCTCCCTTTCTGTATCTTTCCCCCCTTCTTCGAATCTCTTCATAATCTCGCCACGGCCCCATTTACCTTGTCTCTTTATCCCCCCTGTATTTCCATCTGCTCGCCCCTTTCTCATTTTCACCCCTCCCCACCTCCTTCTTATTTTCTCCCCTTTCTTATCTCTTAAACTCTTTCACTTTTCTTCCTCGTCTTTTCTTCGTTCCAAAAATATCAAAGCCCTTCAATACAACAACCATGCCGACCTAGAAAAAAAATTAAGTGTTAAACGCCATAAATAGAGATACAAATGTATATCTATTATTACTAATTTAAGATCACAAAAAATGAAATTGTTTGAGGGGCGTGAAATGTGTCCATCTTTGCTTCTTTTTTTTTACCCGAAGATTCTCTGCCTGGAACATTATAGCCCGATAGTAGTTTTGAGTAATGAAGAGTAATTTTTGATGAATATGAAGAATAACTTCGTCGTCACTATTTTTAATGTTATACTGTCTGTCAGCGGCAATTTTTATTTCTTTGTTCAGTTTTGAGTAATACCTGAAAAATAATGTGAAATTTATGAGCCTTTGAATATTGCGATCACTAATGCTATGGAGATCCTCATATTGGCAATGCGACAATGATGTATGATGTCACATGTGAACAATTTTCCCTTTGGTGAACTATGGCCCCCCAAATTCTCTCTTTTTTGCTCTTTCATAATATGGTGATACTGATACAAACTCTTCATCTATATTGTATTCCTTTCAAAATCTGTATCACATGCCCTTCTAATGAAAGAACACATTATATACTGATAGATGTGAAAAAAAGAGGCAGTTTAAGTGAAATATATAAAAAAGGCAAAGTTGTTCACATATATATGACATCACACATCTTTGTCGCATAGTTGTCAATGAGAGGATCTACATCAGTTTAGATAATATAAAATGCGTTTGCTTGACTTGTTGGTGTGGAGTATTGACAAGTGGCATCTTTAAAGTTTGTGATTTAGTACAAAAAATATTAAGGCTTGGTGAGATTCTTTAAAGTCGTTGGGCAGTTGATTTCAATACACTGGTCCAGAAATGACAAATGAGTATTTTGCTAATAGTAATAGAGTACGGATTGGGGTATGATATCTTGTCTCGCTGGGTAACCGTGTATAGAGAAGTTTTTACAGAACATATTTGAAAAAAATTGTGAGGAGATGATTTTTGCTAAGTTTATAATAAATTAGGCGAGTTGGATAAGATATAATCACTCACTTTAAGAATTTTGTAAAAATACTATCTGTGTGTGATCTGATTTGGGCTTGAATATTTTATTTCAAGGGCCTTCTTCTGCAGCAACAGTATTGTAATTATGTGTGAATTGCAAAACCCCATGCCAAAATACCATAATTAATGTATAGTAATAAATGATACAGTGTAAGTAAAGTGTGAGATAAAATAACTAAGTTCGATGTGTGGTTTCCATGATAGTTTATGATGGTTTATTATTAATGGTAATCTGCCCCAAAATTTGGTCTCTGAAACATTTTCAAGAGCAGTATTATCAAAAAATGAGATAATCAGGTAGAGTATTTATTATGTTAAGCCAAAAAGCATAAAATTGGCCTTTTGACTTTCTTCTGTACTTTCATCATGAACTACAGATGACTTTTTTTTTAAAATAAAAATTCAACGAAGTGTACCTGGTTCATGTATTACGTAATAGCTTTTTGGCTATCAAGATTTGCAGCTCTCGCCTCCATATCGCATATCGCACAAGACATTTTCTGAACAAACCATCAAACCAAAACACTGTGCTAGTACTGTAGTATCATAGAGCTCTATGCACTATATACACAGCGCATATGGTCAATCGTTGTCGTCTGCGCTAGGACCTGGGAGCTCTTATTCGGATTGTAAGTGCTGCTGTTTTGCTAATTATTGAATTATGATTTATGTTAGATACAAATTTTAACATTTCGATCTTGTTTAGAGTATATAGATCTACTGATGTACTTTCTTTAAGACTGAGAATGCATACCCTTTATCTTTCATTTCGATCGAGACTTCTTTTCTTTCCCTTTTAAGTTTTAGCTCGATCACTCGCATGCAGTCACCGGCGTGTGCGATTTCTTATACCAGTACCTCGGTCACATTGCTCCACGGCGGCCGTACCGTGCGGCGAGTCGAAAACAGATGTTTTTATTTTATACCACCAGCTTCATAAAGGCCCTAGATGGTTTGAATAAATATGAATAAAACAGCTTTTTTCGACTCGCCGTATGGCCGCCGTAGAGCAAATTTGACCGAGATATAATGTATGCAATTGCTATTTTATCATATTTCCGTGAATCAATTAAATAGATCTAGGCCTAGCCTAGGGCCTATCTAACGTTAGGCCTACATCATGTTAGATGGATGGGGGGTCGGGTGTCCGGACATTTTATATTTGTGAAGCCTTCTTTTTCGTCTTTGGATTACACTGAAATTATTAATTCATTAGTTTTAATCATCTTCTATTTTGCTCTCTATAATATTTCCTAACATTTTGTACTATAAATTGATGAAAATTCGTTTGTAAATATTTCTAAATGACTTTCTAAAATTGATTGTCCGGACACTCAACAACTGGGTATATGGTATTGTGTCTCTCTGAGAAATTTAAGAATCAGACTCTGAGGCGTTGTACAACACAGTCAATAGCGAATATTCTTATTCGTGCAATGCCAATGGTGTGAGATTTTGTATTTGGTGAAAGAAAGAAACACTCCATTCAATGAGGCTAATGCCTCGTTGAATCTAGAGCTTTTCTTTCTTTCATCTCGAGCGAAATCCTATGGTTATATCATAACCTTGTACATTGAATGAGTGTACTGAGGAGATCATTTGGGTGTGGAAATGACCCATAACGAACAACAAGGATTTCATGCAAGTTACCATTGAATGGCAAAGTGCACCAGGGCACTGTACTTAATTTAAATGCAAGTACAAATAGGCCTACATGAAATGATATAAAATTTAAGAAAGATCTTGTGAGGGCTCCTAATACATGTACATTGTAGCTCAAGTCCTTATGAGCCTTAGCAAAATTTTCATACATTATCAGGGTGCTACATAAGCACTTGCCTAACCCCATTGCCCGGGGCAAGGAAAAGTAAAATAGTCGGGCAAGTTATTAAAAGAGAGTCAAAAGGGGCTTAAGCTTTCGATCCTAGCAGAATCTTCTTCGGAGGCAAAATGACCCTTGGTCATTTTGACTGATCCCATACGACATTTTTTCACAGTTCTCCCACATGACACACACAATATTACAGTGCATGTATTGGATACCACCTTGCCAGATATTTTATTTACTAAATGTTTGATGTAAACATCAACCTTGTTATGTTTTGTTTAATATATATATATTTTTTTTGTTGTTGTTACATTGAAGCTACATGCAATGACAAACTTAAATGAATGTATTTCATTTGGAAGTTTTTTTTTTTTTTGGTCATGTACTAAAATATTAGTGTACATTGTTGCATTGTGTATTGATATCATCTGATAACTTATTTTCTTTCTTTTTTTCTTGAATTTGAAAGCTAGTGTCACAATATCCAGCTCAGTCTTATTTAAAAATTGTTTCCTTGTAAGGTGTTTTATAGATCAAATGCTTTCCTTCTCTAAATGTTTGTTGTCATTGTGTCAAAGTCTTGTCCAACTGTCTGAAATGTATCGTTAGAAACAGATCATGTATTCTCTTATTTTAAACAATTTTGGATGTATTAGTACAGTATTTTAATAATCTATATCTTAAAGTGATTAACTATTTTTGATGTAGTATGTAGCCTCCGAAGAAGATTCTGCTAGGATCGAAAGCTTAGGCCCCTTTTGACTCTCTTATTTACTCCATTTGCTCTTTTTTTTTAGATAAGCAGTTTACAGCAGCTTCTTTTTGCAAGTTATTAAAGTTAAGATCAAAACTACTTGCCCAAATTGGGCAAGCAAAATTCCCACAGTAGAAAGCAAAATTCTTACAGTAGAATGACCAAAATAGGGTCGATAGGACATGATATTTTAACCCTTATTTTGGTCATGGCAGGCAAGATAAAATCACTTTGGAAAAAGAAATGCAATAAATGAAACAATTGGATCAGTTCATGTCAAAAGAGAGAAAAAAGTCAATGGTTTATAAAACTGCAAAACTTTTTTTCAAGGGGTTTTCGGGCAAGTGAAATATATTTTAGGGCAAGTATATTCCAACTATTTAAAAATTTATTTGCCCAACTGGGCAAGCGCTTCTAAAAAGTTATGTAGCACCCTGAATTATACCCTTTTTAGTACAAATGATTGAGATAAGACATCGGGGCATAAGCACATTTAAACATCTGATTGCCAGCGGCAAATCTCCATATATTCACAACAGTTGAAATAATATTGATATACATGTAGAACATTGTCAATTCCCTTTCATCAAAATTCATTGATAGTCTTGCAAGGCTTATATTTTGTTGACTTAAGAAGAAGGTGAAATGCATATAAATTATACACTACTAATACTATGAATTAAGAAAAATAAAAGAGAGAGAGAGAAGACCCTACTGCCAGTCCCAATCCATATTGATTAGTGAAAGCTAATGTTATTGTTTGCAGACATTATCTTGATCATAAAGGTGATATTAATAAAAAAAAGAAAAAAAGAAAAAATGATGAAGTATTGGTGAAGGTTTTACAAAAAGAAAATCAATTATCAAGAGGTAAGAGAATATTATGCACATTTGCCATGATTTTCTTTCTTTTCATGCTTCATAATGACTGAAAATATTTGTCTTATTGTGGATTTCAAATGGTGTATCTAACTGATGACTTATTGAATAAAGTAAAATTATTTTCGATTTCTGAGAGTTTATATTACATGACACACCAGTTAGTTGCTGGCTTGTGGTGACACATGATTAAAGCTTTAAAAATCCCAAAACTCTGCTTTCGTCTTATGGATTTCTGCCAAAACTTGAGGTATGTTTCTTTTGTTTTACTGCTTTTATTCAAACAAATCTCAAGGCAAGCTTCCTCTTTGATGTGGTATGTGGGTGTGTGTGTTTTTGTTTTCTCCTGTCTGAGAGCATGGACCTACTTTGCTAGTAGGTCCATGCTGAGAGTGATAGAAGTTTAATATGTTCACCATCCCTACGGGTCATGAACTTCTTCTGTCATCACTTGTACATACTGCCCCCTTCTCCTTTCAGTAGCTCTCATTTTGTAAATTCATTCTTTCAATTGAGCAGATTTTACTTCTCAATGGTATTAGATGATGGTGTATGAAGTTCATACCACACCAAAAGAGAACTTTATTCACTGGCCTTCCTGATTGTTATAATACTGCACTGTCATAAAATTAAAGGTCATTATGGGAGCATCAAGGTGTAGTAGTTCTTACTCTTGCCTTTCTGTCAAAGAGTCATGCATTTGTATTCCAGGCAAGAAATTTATCCACATTGTGCTGCTCTTGGCCCAGGTGTAGTGAACTGGAACATTTGCAGGAATGTTTATTTCTTGAAATGCTTAATACCTGTGTGCTGGCAGGACTGTGATTATAGCCGGCTACAGCCAGGATGATGATGACTTGAACACTGCATACTGTATACATTATGAGCACTTGAGTATTCTACACTTTATGATTGTAATTATTACTGATGTCACCATCACCACCACCATCACCACCACCACCACCACCACCACCACCACCATCATCATCATTGTCAGGGTATCATTTTTAATTTTAAAATTATGATTACAGTACTGCTGCTGCTGTAGGCTTCTACTGCTACTATATTGTACATGTAGTACAACAACCACTTGAATTGCTGCTACTTCTACTTCTGCTTCTACTCCTCCTCCTCCCACTACTACTACTACTACTACTACTACTACTACTACTACTACTACTACTACTACAAGTACTAGTACTGACAATAATAAAAAAATAATACTGCTACTGCCAATCCAGGGGAGGGGGGAGGGGCCATAGGTTCAGGAGCTCCAAGCAAAATATTAGTAATTGTTTTCTTGTGCTCAGCATTGTGATTTTGCTACATTATATTACTTACAGTTTACATGTACATTGGTCCCTAAGGGAATTTCAGTCAGGGGCCCTTTTTGAAATTATTTTTCCATGGCTCTCGGAGACATTTTCTTCCAGAACCCCTGTGTAATTTTCTTCCCCTGGGGTGCACCCAATAAAATTGGAACAACAAAAAGGACAAGAATCTAAAATGCGTTGATTTGTGAGGGATGACTGTTAGCTCATCCGGCCCGAAGGACTGGACGAGCTTATGCCGTGGCATGGTGTCCATCGTCTGTCATCCGTCCTCAATTTCAAAATGGAATTCTCCGTCATTTCAAGTACGATTTCAATTCTGTTTGCTTTATATGATAGCACTAGGTGGGGGATTCAAAAATTCTACACAGAATTTTGAAACTCATTAAATATGCTAATTTATGCACATTCGAAATTCACAAAAAATGCTTCTTCATTTGTTAACCGATTTTGATTTTTTGCTTCCATCTGGTAGAGCTTTATGAGGTTCACCAAACTTCCGCACAAAATTTTGAAATTTTGACTAGAATTTTTTTTTATTCGATTCAATTCAATATCAAATTATTTCATTCAAAATTAAAAACAATTTGCAAGGTAAAAAATATATATACAATAAAATAGAATGTGGAGACAGCTTAGAAGAACATTGAGGTCTTATGAAATGCTGCCACCTATAATACAACAATTAAAACCAAGATATACACAAAAACAAATGAAAAGAGAGCAGATTTCAAATATAATAAATTTATGCTAATTTATGTATATTTAAAAAAATCACATAAAATGCTTAACTGCTTTTTTTGTTGACTGATTTTGATTTTTTTTCCATCTGGGAGAGCTTCATGGGGTTCAACTTACTTCTACACAGAATTTTTGTAATTTTGAGAAGAAAATTATTTATGCTAATTTATGCAAAATTGATTTATGAATCACAGAAAATGCCTCTTCTTCTTTGATAATTTTTGTCGACTGATTTTTATTTCTTCCATCTGGTAGAGCTGCATGAGGATCACCCAACTTGTACACAAAATTGTACAATTTTGACTATTCAACTACAAGATACAAGAAATTCTTATCTTTTCTTTTATTCAACTATACGACTTCAATTTTTCACAGTATAAAGAAGTAGAATTGCTCTTTCAGATAAGCTATTTTTTAAATTTTGATTTTTTTTTAGACTAAATTACTATTTTAGCTATTTACAGAGAGCCTTACCTGGCGACATATTGGTGGTTTTGGGGTGGTAGGTCACATTTGTTGACCAATTTTGATTTTGTTTTCATCCATCTGGTAGAGCTACATGAGGGTCACCAAACTTCCACACAAATTTTTGAAATTTTGACTAGAAAATAATGCTAATTTATGCAAGATTTATTCATAAATCACAAAAAATGCTTTTTTATTTGTTGACTGATTTTGATTTTTTTTGTTTCATCTGAGAGCTACATGAGGTTCACCAAAGTTCCACACAGAAGAAATTTTGACCAGAAAATTATTCATGCTAATTCAGTTTCAGTTTAGTTTATTTTCATTTCACCTCTAGTCAATTTAACAGTAAAAGAAATCATTACAAAGATGTAAATGAATATACAAGTCTATACAGTATAACAATATGACATAGGTAAATAAATATTTACACTATACACTAAACAATATGATAATCATATTAATAATGATATCCTTATTTATACAAAATTTATCCATAAATCACAAATATTGCTTCTTATTCATTTCTTCATCAATATCAATTCTGTTTCCTCAATTTATGTCACCAATATAAAATTCACTACAATGTCAACTGGGCTGAATTTAACAATTAATAATAATAGTAATAATTGGCATTTAATGTATATAGCGCTTTATCAATTTACGACTGTTCAAAGCGCTTCACAATTATTATTACCCGGTCACTGGATTCATAGCATTCCAAGCAGCCTGTTAGGCGCAAACTTGCTAAACCAACCACAATGACGGTTGTCTCCTACCAGTAAATTGTGTCAAATTTGTTGCGAGATGCCGGATGAGCTCCACATCATTGATGTGCAAGTATAGTTTGGGGGAACAAAATGCATCCCCTTAATAGAAAAATGCTGGGTCTGCAGCTGACTATAGAACAAGTAAGCACTATCATGGACTATTGGTTCTAAGACTATTTCTAACTTAAGAATTTAGATTATACTTTCTTAATAAAAATTGTATTTTATTTCAAGATTGGTTTGCAGTATAAGCTGAATAGTACAAATATTTTACAGATAAAATCGCAAGAAAAAAAACGGAACTTAAAGGACAAGTCCACCCCAACAAAAACTTGATTTGAATAAAAAGAGAAAAATTCAACAAGCATTACACTGAAAGTTTCATCAAAATCGGATGTTAAATAAGAAAGTTACGGCATTTTAAAGTTTCGCTTATTTTTCAACGAAATAGTTATATGAAGGAGCCAGTTACATCCAAATAAGAGAGTTGATGACATCACTCACTATTTCTTTTGTATTTTATTATATGAAATATGAAATATTTTTATTTTCTCGTCATTGTCATGTGAAATGAAGTTTCATTCCTCCCTGAACACGTGGAATTCCATTATTTTAACATTTTGTGCTTCAGGCAATGAGGTTCTAATCATCAAATTCGTAAAAATTGAAATATTGTATAATTCAAACAATAAAAAACAAAAGAAATAGTGAGTGAGTGACGTCATTGACTCTCTCATTTGGATGTAACTGGCTCGTTCATATAACTATTTTGTTGAAAATAAGCGAAACTTTGAAATGTCATAACTTCTATTTTACAACCGATTTTGATGAAATTTTCAGCATTGTGCTTGTCTGATTTTTCTCTATGGATTTAAATCAACATTTTCCTGAGGTGGACTTGACCTTTAATGAGAAATAATAGGAGCAATATGAATGCAGAATATTTCAAAAAAATTTATGGTTGATTACAAAAGTTTCTATTTTTGCTTTAATAGATTGAGAAAGAATTGGATGACAGATTGCCATTACTTTGAATTACTGTTTTTTGTCTCACCTGCGAAGCAAAGTGAGACTATAGGCGCCGCTTTTCCGACGGCGGCGGCGACGGCGGCGGCGTCAACATCAAATCTTAACCTGAGGTTAAGTTTTTGAAATGATGTCATAACTTAGAAAGTATATAGACCTAGTTAATAAAACTTGGCCATAAGGTTAATCAAGTATTACTGAACATCCTATTAGAGTTTCATGTCACATGACCAAGGTCAAAGGTCATTTAGGGTCAATGAACTTAGACCATGTTGGAGGATTCAACATCGAAATCTTAACTTGAGGTTAAGTTTTTGAAATGTCATCATAACTTAGAAAATATATGGACCTAGTTCATGAAACTTGGACATAAGGTTAATCAAGTATCACTGAACATCCTGCATGAGTTTCACGTCACATGACCAAGGTCAAAGGTCATTTAGGGTCAATGAACTTTGGCCGAATTGGGGATATCTGTTGAATTCCCATCATAACTTTAAAAGTTTGTGGATCTGATTCATGACACTTGGACATAATAGTAATCAAGCATCGCTGAACATTTTGTGCAAGTTTCAGGTCTCATGATTGAGGTCAAAGGTCATTTAGGGTCAATGAACTTTGGCAGAATCGGGGGTATCTGTTGAATTACCATCAGAACTTTGAAAGTTTATTAGTCTAGTTCATTAAACTTGGACATTAGAGTAATTAAGTATCACTGAACATCCTGTGCGCGTTTCAGGTCACATGACCAAGGTCAAAGGTCAATGAACTTTGGCCGAATTGGGTGTATCTGTTGAATTACCATCAAAACTTTGAAAGTTTATGGATCTGATTCATGAAACTTGTACATAAGAGTAATCAAGTATCACTGAACATCCTTTGCGAGTTTCAGGTCACATGATCAAGGTCAAAGGTCATGTAAGGTCAATGAACTTTGGCCATGTTGGGGTTTTTTGTTGAATAACCATCATATCTCTGTAAGTTTATTGGTCTAGTTCATAAAAAGTGGACATAAGAGTAACCATGTATTACTGAACATCTTGTGCGAGTTAGAGTAGTATTCAAAGTCAGCACTGCTGCTATATTGGACCGCGTGATGCAGGTGAGACGGCCAGAGGCATTCCACTTGTTTTTTTTGTTAAACATTATTGATTCTTTTAAGATTTGAATATTTTTTGTTTAATTAAATTAGTTTCTTTATCTTCATGTAGGTATGCATTCCACTTATAAAAACTTTATTTTCTTTAAAGATGTAAATACGTAAGGTATACTATAGAGGTAAGGTAAAATAAGAAACTATTAGGAGAGGCCATTTCTTGAATATCATGGAGAAAGGGAGTGAAAAAGGAAGAGAGATAGAAAGCATGAGTGTGTGTGTGTGTGTGAGGGGGGGAGGAGAGAGAGAAAAAAAATCTCTATAAATATTACAAATTGCATACTGTATATCTCTTTTTATGCCACGAACTTTGGTTTTACAATAATAGCATTTGTTCCATGTACATATTTGCTTGCATAATAATCATAATCATCAACACTCTTGCCAATTCAGTAATTTGAAATGTTCTGAAATTTTTCGATCGTTTGATTGAATAAAAAGCAATGCTATGGTAAATCAGTTACAAGTGGAAACTTGAAATTATGTTTGAATTAAGATTATAATTTATGTACATACATGTAAGTATATTTAAAGGGAAACAATATTTAAGAATGTTATCTTACAAGTACATGCGTCTAGGCTCTAGAATATATTTTACATGCCAGCCATGATAAGAGCGTTCTCCCTTCCCAGTATGTGTTCTGCCCGCCCACCCAATCACCAAATGTCCCTGCCACCAAGACCTGGAATTTAATTACATCTAGAAGTTTCATCGACACTGTTGTCATTTAACTCCCTGAAATAATCAACTTGGTGAGGTAAAGAAATGATGAAATTTGTTTTTGTTTTTCCTCTTGTGCAGCCAGAGAAGTGGACCTGAGGACAGGGGCTTTGCTGCAGGACAAAGTGACTGATTGAAATGAAGTGAACCCCTGAAACCTGGAGCAGCTAAAAGCAGAACACACAGAAAACACACACACACATGCACCGTAGTCCTGCATGCTAAATGCAGCATTTTTCTGTGAGTCTACATCCGAGTGTGCATTTCTCCACCAAAAGGCAGTGCTGTGGTATAGCACGAGCTATACACTGACACACACACACACGCACACACATGCATCGTATTATACGTGACTTTCATCAGCGCTACCCTTCTGAAGATAGCAAATGAGCTTCGCTGATGAATTATGTGAATGCTGGAGAAGGGTAAAACAGGAGAAAATAGCAGCGGTATATTGCATGGTGGATGGGGCTGTATTGGTGGAGGCAGCTACACAGCAGTTAGCGAGCATCGTAGAAAGGCTAACACTTGGCATTTGGGAGACATACGGTGAAGCACTGACGGTAAAAGGGATGTCTGAGAATCCTACGCGTTGACGGCATTACAAATTGATCGCAGCTTCTGCTCTCTGTCTCTCTGCCTTTCTCAGACTCCTGCCCTGCCTCTGCATGTGTTTGTGCGAAACTCTGGACGTCTCATCTTGTTTTGGTGGAACCAGCAATAGACGATGTGTGTGACTTGAATGTAGGGCAAATCTACACACCCTTCAGGAATCGAGTTTTACCTACACTCTGAAACACATTCATCCTCCAAATACAGTTTTCTTGGATATATAGAGTGGATTTCTCCAGATGAAGTATTTGTTACACCTGCAGCTATTACAGGATTTTAAGCTTTATATTATATTCACTCGTCAAGAAAAAACCTCAAACCCTGTTTTCACTTCCCATTGCTGATATTAAGTTGAGCTCCAGGAAAGAGAAGGACAAACAAACAGGAGGAGATAAGGCAGAACCCTTTATCTCTGCATTATTTTATCTATGACTTTTCGTGTTGATCTTGGAGCTGATGTATGACTTTGTTACTGGGACAGCATAGCTAGCCCACCATGGCTAAGCAATATGTATTTCAGTGGCAAGTTTGTGTTCCAGAACCCCTTAAAAATGGGGCGATGTTCGACAGATACGAAGATGGGGTGAGTATTCAGTCATATATGTCTTACACCATTTTATAGCAGACTTGTCATTTAGCAGAACAGTTTAATAACACCATAAAAAAAAACACATTTATATCAGATATTCACCTGGATTAGGTGCCATGAGTATGATGGGAGTGTAATGTAAACATCAATTTAAATACATCTTACTAGCAAGATTCCATGAACAGTGGTGATATATTATACAGGTACTACATGTGAGCATTTTTAAAGGTCAAGTCTACCCCAGAAAAAAACGATTTGAATTACTAGAGAAAACAAGCATAACGCTGAAAATTTCATCAAATTTTGATGTAAAATGAGAAAGTTATGACATTTTAAAGTTTTGCTTAGTTTTTAGATGTATGCACATCTCAGTGATATGCAAATGAGAGGGTCAATGATGTCCCCCACTAACGCTGAAAATTTCATCCAAATTGCATGTAGAATAAGAAAGTTATGACATTTTAAAGTTTCACTTATTTTTCAGTTGTATGCACATCTCAGTGACATGCAAATGAGATAATCAATGGTGTCCGTCACTATTTCTTTTCTTTGTCATTGTTTGAATTGGACAGTATTTCAATTTTTACAGATTTGACAATAAGGGCCAACTTGACTGAATCGTAATATGTTAAAACGATGGTAATTACACATGTTCAGGGAAGCACTTTTTTTCAAAGGACAATGTGGAGAAAGTTGGAATATTTCATATACAGAAGAAATAGTGAGTGATGTCACCAGTCCCCTCATTGGCATACAGACCAGGATGTACATTATATAACTGTTATGTGAAATTAAGCGAAACTTTAAAATGTCATAACTTTCCTATTTTCATCTGATCTTTATGAAATTTTCGTTGTCATGCTTGGTTGATTTTTCTCTTTTTATTCAAATCAGTTTTAATTGGGGTGGACTTGTCTTTTAAAATATGCGTGTGATTGAAAATACTTTTTTATGGTAATAATATGGACACAAATAATTAGAATACATACACAATAAAAAAGCATACTCATAATTTAATGCTAAAAATGTTTTAAGGCACTTATGCACATTTACAAATGTATACGTGTACCATCTAATTTGAATGAAAAAAAAAAAAACTTGAATCACTTGTAGTAATCAGAAAATAAGTTATGACAATTATCCCCTTGTACTGCAAATGAAAATGCTCATAAAAGTGATGGATTGAAAATACTGCATACATGTAGGCCAAATGCTATTGCTTCATGTACTGTGCATGATTTAGGAAAATGATTGATATTTCAGTCCATCATGCATGAATAAATAAATGAATAAAATAAGTAAATAAATAAATAAATAAAATTAGTAAATAAATAAAATAAGTAAATAAATGAATAAATAAATCATTAAAAAATCTTCAAAAATAGTTAACAAAAAATATTGTCATTATTCTGCTTGAAATGTATTGCAAAAATGAATTCATGAACTTCACTGTTTTGTACAGTTTGCTTTAAAAAGTAGATAATTCAATTTTAAGCACCATTATGGTGATGGTAGCTATTTCACGGCATTATAAAAGTTTTTTCAGGTCGAGTTTTTAGTGGTCTGACCAAAGTGAAGGAACATCAGTGTAACAATCTGACATTAGCAAATCTTTAAAAAATGAACTAATATTCACCAAAATATAGGAATGTTCAATGTAAAATATGCAAATAAAATCAGATTAAAGATGGAAATGAATGCAAGTGCAATTCCTCTTTGCAAGGATTTGGTTTGAAATATATTTCATTTGAAATTAGTGATGGACAGAAGCTGTTTTTCATGCTGAGTGGGTAAAAAATCTTTTGTGCTGGTTGGGCACGCCCATTCGAGATATATTAAAATTCATAGTCATTTCATAAAGTATGAGGAATTAATCGATTTTAGAGCACCATGCACTTAAAGTCACTGTTCAGAATTGGAAGAATTATTTGGATTCCAATGTAACCATATGTGTACTTTTTCAGCTCAATGGAAATGAATGCCTGTTGATGTTAGATCCTACATTGGAGATCCTACATTGTAAATTCAAACATCTGTTACATTTGTTTGACGACAATAGGTTAAGAAACAACTAAAATGGTGAAGAATATAAACATTGAGACTTGTGCTTGGGTTTACATACAAAGAGTCACTCGTGTGCATAAGCAATATTAGGCCTTCGGTATAAAAGGTTTCTGTTCGTGTGAAGATATATATGCATGTCCTTGTGTAGATTCTTTACAGGGAGATGCTTTCAGAAATGACTGGAGCCTTGCAGTAGGTCCATGCATAGACTGTTGCTGTAGATGCATACATATTATACATGCATGTGATCATTAATCATCATCATGAATTATTTTGCTGAAGATTCACTAGATATTGGGAGTGTTATTACTGTTAAATGATGTTTCGCTGTATCTCACATATTTTTGACGTACATGTATATACAGACTGCCATGTTTTAGACATACATGTACATGTAGGCCTAATTGCGAAGTCAGGTAATAAAATATTACATTCAATAAAGTTTGTTTGTCTGGGCTCGCCAAATATTGTGGTGTTGTCTCCATGTACTGTAGGCCTACATCAACTCTCAGCATGAAGGAGTACATTTTGTTGTTGGGTTCACTATGTAATATCTATTTAATCAGTGTTATTCCAAAGCTTCTACTGCAATAACCATCAATTCACATAACACTTGAGATTTTTTATTGTATTTTTCTCCATATCCATTATTCGTCAAGCTATTGAGATTTCTTTGCTTTTGTGATACAGATGATATAACAAGCTTTCTCTAGAATGCATGCACAACATGAAATGCATAGTTCTCTCACTAAAAAATTCTCTGCTAGAAAAATATCTTGGAATCTATAGGGTATATGTGCACTTGTATTGCCTTGACCTCTGAAGGCTTAAATGCAACACATGTTTTCAAGGTTTCATTTTTCATAATTTATAACCAGGTAAATTTGAGTAGACACTTATAACTCAGCAGGCGGCAGCAGAGAGAAACAAAGAATAAATTTATACTGGAACTTGTGAAAATGACACCAGCTCTGGTGTACATGTACCTTGAACTATGGAGAGGGGGGGGGGGGGGGGTAGTCAAGTAGAGTCATATTTTTCATATGTTTGAATAGTTTGTTTGGTAAAATATTCAAGAGTTGTAAACCCAAAGAGATTTTGTGTCCATAAGGGGAAATTACATGTGAGATGAAATTTTCACATTCTGACTTTCACATTTTTTGTTGTCTCTTTGGTATTATAAAATGCAGAACAAAGCACTTAGCAGTTTATTTTTCTTCTAACCATTGAACTTGACAGATCTGTTTATTTCTTACAAAACTACTTTTGACTTCTTCCAGCTTTAATAGAACAGATAACAAAAACATGATTACTGTGGTCTTCAATTTGACATTTTTGGATATCAGCAATTCAGCACAGTCTGATATTGAATAATTTAGTATGTAGTATTGAAGCAGGTAGAAAGGTGGATGTCTTTCGATTCTTTTAGTCCCAGTAGGTGGTTTCAAACCGCCTCGATCACAAGAATCCCCGTTAAATTACGAGAAATTTTTAAGGCTAAAAAATACCCGTTAATTATTCCTGCATTCACACCGCCCCGAAACACATCCTTCGGGATAAGTTCCCGAAGTTACGAGCATGCGCAGTGTGGTCTGATAAGCAGGCAAGGCGGGAGATTCAAAATCACTAGCCCAGCAGCCACCCACGCCGCCGCACCCAACGACACGCTGGGATAAAAGTTCCCGTAATTTGCTTTCACATCGCCAAAATACCTGCGACCTTGGAAAAATCCTGCGACCTTGGAAAAATCCCCACGAAAGTTCTCGTAATTTCGCCAAGTACCTACTATTTAGCGGGTATTTTCTTTCGGGGAAATTACGCGTAGTTTGCTTTCACATTACCAAAATACCTGGTATTTTCTGATCGGGGTAAATTTCCCGATCAGAGAATACCTGGAACTGGCGAACTTCGAGGCGGTCTGAAACCGCCTAGTGACCTTTGAGAGCCCGCTCTTCCATTCTTACATACCTACTTAAGACATCAATAAACAAGACAATACACTGGAAACTGATCCTTACTCTTAGGGACAATTCATGTTCTTTAATACAGAATGTGTTCATTATCTGCTTTAAAAGGACAAGTCCACCCTAATAAAAAGTTGTTTTGAAAAAAGAGAAAAATCCAACAATCATAACACTGAAAATTTAATAAAAATCAGATGTAAAATAAGAAAGTAATGACATTTTGAAGTTTCAGTTAATTTCACAAAAACAGCTACTAAATGTATGCACATCCTTGTCGGTATGCAAATGAGGGGACTGATGGCATCCACTCACTATTTCTTTTGTATTTTATTATATAATATATGGAATATTCTATTTTTTCCCATTCTCTGTGAAACAAAGTTTTCTTTCTCCCTGAATATGTGTTTTAACAAATATGGTTCAGTCAAGTTGGTGCTTATTGTCAAATATCTGTAGAAATTGAAATATTGTATAATTCAGTGAAGAACAAAAGAAATAGTGACATACTGTATATCGATTCTCTCATAAACATGTCACTGAGTTGTGCATATACATGTAAGCCAAACTTTAAAATGTCATAACTTTCTTATTTTATATCCAATTTGGATGAAATTTTCAGTGCTATTTTTGTTTGATTTTTCTCTACTCATTCATATCAACATTTTTCTGGGATGGACTTGACCTTTAAAGACATGGCACATATTTTGTTTTATGATATGAACTCAAAATCAAAAGGTGACAAAAGATATGATCCCGCAGGTGTATGTATGAATCCCCTAGACACATTGATTGTTCATCCTATCAAGGACTATTGTTTGTCATGTTGCCGACTCAATAGCCCTCAAGTTGTATAAAAAAGTGTGTCAAGAACCGCTGTAGGAGTTAAAGCCCTGTTCTCTATCAGAGGCAGAATGGTGTCTGTATCCAGCCAACCACTCACCTACAAAATCCTATTGTTTACGCACTTCCTCAGTATGGTTTTCCTCAAGAAAGAAGCAGAATTAGAGCCAATAATTCCTGTTTTCAAATGCCAAATAATCAATACTATTATCCTCTTTTCTGGTGCAAAGTTGAGGTAATTGATTGTAGCCGAGTTTTTTTTTTAACGTGACTAGAGTAGAGCAAGTCCCAGCTATTAAAAAGGCAGCTACTTGTACATGTACACTGTATCTGTTACATGAGTTGTAAAGTACATAAATTTATTCCATTCAAATGGTATCTAAAGAATAATGAAATGTATATAGTACATACATGTAGTTTTCACTAAATGTACCTGCAAAACATGATTAATGCTATCAAAGTACATGTATTGTCTCAATCAATTTATAATTTGTTCAAAATGCTCCTATCTGAATCATGCTGTTATTTTGTTCATTGAGTCGAACATGAAAGACGACTATTTATTCATGATTTGAAACTGAGATACTTTTATTCAAATAGGAATTGGCTGATAGAAAAAAATGGGTTAAAAGTCAAAATGTACATAGTACACTTTGCATTACATGTAGTTCAAAAATAATATACAGCCATCCATTATATTTCTCGCCTGCACAGCAGAAGTGAGATAGATGCCACTTTTTCCAAGTAATGATGGCGGAGAGTTGTCATCATTAAAATATTAACCTTAGGTTTAAGTTTGTGAATAACTAACTTTGATAAAAGTATTGTATTTCATGAAACATAGACATAGGGTATACATGTATACCTCATTGAGCATTTGACACAAACTGCAGGTCATTTGAGGTCAGTGAGATTTGGCCATGTTGTTGTATAGTGTACATGTACATGTATCAACAAAAAACAAACAAGGTAGTCATGAAAGCCAGCATTGGTGGCTCAAATCTTGTTTAGGTGAGTGTGTCTTTGTATTCTCTTTCTAAGTTTCTATGTTCTATGCTTATTCTCAATCCTGCCATTGATGAAATATTACGATACAACCAGAAAAGTGTCAGACATTGCCCACATTGACCCAAATAACAGGACTGCAGGGAGAAGAGCCATCAAGGAAATGAACTATCCAACTTCACAAAGTGGGAAAAACAGACTTTAACTCTGATTCTGATGATGAAACAATCTTTCATTCCTATGCAAATTCCCCTTTTCTCCCATGAATTGAAAGGATGGAACATGCATCATTATGGATATTCTTTTTGTATTAAAGTATCTACACATTTTCCAATGAAGATGCCTTCAGGTTATCTAGTTGTAGAAAATAAAATATCACACATGTTTTAATAGGGATTGCAGGGTTTAGAATTGTAGGTGCGGAATGTCCATGTATTGTTAAATATTTTTTTTATTTTTATCAAAGGGAGATTTCTGTCTATTGCTTTGTAATCTTTACCTAGATACGTTGACAATTTATAAAGACATAAAATTTAGGGTACCGCACCAGCTATTTCAAGTCAGCGACCTATTTATCTGTGTTGCATACTGAAGCAAGGGAACCTGTTATGAATAAAGTGGACAATAGCGTGAGTGCCATTGCATTGTAGCCAGTCACTGATGTCAGCAGCATGTGTATCAATTGATTATTATTCAGTTGATTGAATGAAGGACAATTCTGACGAAAAGATCACCCCTGATCTCAAAAAGTATTATTGTAAAGAAGTCATTGAAGAGTGCCGAGGTAAATAATGGAGATGACATGGTTGGAATGATAATAGACAGCTGTATTATGTGCAGACCTGTGGACATCCCTCCTTTAAAGGGGCTTTCACAATTGCTCGTGCGATCGTTTGCGATCATTTGGTCACAATGTATGTTGCACAGAATCGCAACGGTTAGAAGCAGTCGCGCCACCAATTGTGAAAGGGGCTTCAGGCCTGAATGTTTTGAAGCAATATCTTTTCTGATTTATTTGTTATCGTTTTAAGTATCCAATTCCCCAACAATTTCTTTTAAGAATAGGACTATGGTACAAGGTTTATTGTGTTGAAAAGTCTTGAAAGGACTTCTAAAACCTATTGGCCTATGTATATGTGCATGTGTAGTCCGAGGGGGGGGAGCAATTCCATTTAGGAGTGGACCATGCGTCACCAAAAAAAAACCCACATGAAAAAGGATATCTTTTTTGAGATAGGGCACGTTATTTATGTAACGTAATAAGGGTGTCAAAAACACTAAAATAATGAAAAATGGGTATATTAACTCCTTAAAAAAAGTTTGGAAATCTGACTTTGATCGATAATCCCTCCTTGGTATTAGTAAATATCAATGTGTGATTAATATCAGTGAATGAATTGATCATAAAATAATGCTCTTTAAAATGATACCCTACAATGTACATGATATGATTATAGTTCTCATGGAGGTTCCAGTGCTTTGAAATGTGGGACAACTTCAAAATTCAAAAGTTGCAAAATGACACAATATTGAAAGTCAATGTTCTTTTTTCCATGGTGATGAGTGAGTTTCTCAGCGGTTTCTAATTTCATGCAGGTTAAAGCCTGTGTATAGCTCTGGTAAAGGGTCAATAATGTGATTGATAATCGAATATCATCTAATATGACAGTCTTACTGAAGCGTAGAGACCGGCACTTTTTCCAACGGCACTTCTCTGAGAAAATTTCAAATATTCAAATCTTGGATATATAGCGCCCTCTCTCGGCGATGCTTGTTTTAAATTAAAAAAATGGGCATTCAAGCACTTATCTTATAAATTTAGAGATTAGATATCCAAAAGTTACAGACAAAGAACATATCTTGAAAGTTTCAACCCATTCCATGATTTGGAATAGGATTTAATTGAAAGACAAAAACACACAGATATTTTAATTTGATCGGGTGACCCGATCAAGTTAAATTTCCTTGTAAAATCGCAAAATTTATCCTGTAAAACACATTTTCATTTCATATCCTCCACATCATAACTGTTATAGGGCATATCCATTCATATTAGCTAGCAATGAATTGGAATAGTGATAGGTGCATTTTGGTGGATTTACCAAAACTATACACAAGCTTTAACATCAACAGTAACATGCAACCAAACATACCTCTGCACAAGCAAATACATAATAAACAAACAAACATGCATGGGCATTTCAAACCACAAACTCAAACCATGTTATCTCACAGAACTATCACTACATAAACCACAACAAAAACGTAAAACATGAAGAAGCAGAGGCTTGATTTGAATGGATTTTCATATCTATGGACACAGACAAAAAAGAATCATGTTCTGTATTGACCCTTCATGACTATTTCTGCTCGTTTCGCAGCTTTTCAATTCAGACCTCATCCAACACTTTTGAATCCTGTTCTTTTTTTATGCATGATCATAACAAGCTTGGTTTCATTTTAAAGAGAATTAAATGATCTTTTGAATGATATCAAATATGCATTGTGTAAACTTGGGAGTTGGGAGAAATTAATGGCCAAACTCAGATTACCAAACTTTTTTTTGCTCGTTTTGCAGCTTTTCAATTCAGACCTCATCCAACACTTTTGAATCCTGCTCTTTTATTGATGGTATGATCATAACAAGCATGGTATCATTTTAAAGAAAATTAGATGATCTTTTGAATGATGTCAAATATGCATTGTGTAAAATTCGGAGTTGGGAGAAATTAATGGCCAAACTCAGATTTCCAAACTTTTTACGAGGGGTTTATTTCGCTAGGAAAACTAGCGCACCAATTTGCGAGGGTATAAAAAGATGTACTTCTTGCCCCCAACACTATGTGTTTAGGGTCCGATTTGAGCGAGGTGTGTGGGGGTGGTACTAAACCCAATGAAAGTAAAGGTAAAGCGACGTCTGTGACATAACAATTAAGACATCGTTGTACTTGTTTAGGGGTCAATTCAGGGAATACTTGTCAAGAGTACTGTTTTGTTTGAAATACTTATTAAGGGTAGGGTTTCACATGCCAATATTAGGGGTGCATTTTCAGAACATGGAAAATACTTGTTTTAGGGGTGCATTTTTAGAACTAAAAATAACTTGTTTAATTTTAGGGTGCTACAAAACACCACGGTCATGCATAGTATTCACTCGTCAGTGGAAGTGCCCCCCCTCAGATGTGTAGTGTACAATGTAAGTTGTGCAATCTACATTTTAGGCCTTTACATGTAGGCTACCTGTAAAAAAGAACACATGTGTATGAGCAGTACACTGAATTTTTAAGGAAAAGTTTAAACTTTTTCAAACCTGTACATTTCATATCAACTGGCATTTTGTTATTTCATGAACATTATTATCACATTTCTTCAGATCTACATGTACATCTCCTCTAAATTTTACTGATGGTGCAATTAGCTGGCTTTTTTGTAGCTTTTAGTTGGAGATGACCAGTATTTTACAAGCCCAAGTCATTTGGGGTTCAATTTGTAAATGGTGTACATGTACATGTACTAGTACTTTGCAAACTAGCCTGCTCTTTTGCAGATGAAGATGCACTTTTGTGTTAATAGCTCCAAATGAAAATTGATGATACCAGTCTACAATGTATGTAGATTGTATGCTACTGGAAACGAGGACCTTAAAGCTCCCAATGTTGTATTTGATGCTCAAGTTCTAATGGCCCGACTTTGCTAATGCCAGGAAACATGATTTTGAAAATAAATTGGACGTTATACCCTAAAGATAAAAGCAGAAAAAAACATAAGTGGAGGTTTAGATGAAAATTCATTTTAATATTAAAAAAAGTATCATATATCTGGTAGTGTGATTTCTACTAATTTGTTTATTTTTGTGATTCATAATGAATAATTTTTATTTTGGTTTGAATTGAAGGGGTTGTGATATTATGTGTCCGATGATATAATGAATGTATAAGTATCATGATTGTCATTTCATAAGAAAATTACATTTTATGGAATATTATAATATGGGGAAGCTGCTTGTTTTGTAGCATCTTATAAAAACTTGAGAATTCATAAAACTCTGTCTTTGTTATTTTTTTTTTACAGATTCTTGGCAAACATAGATTTACGCAAATGCATTTCAATTGTTTTTTTTTGCTTTTATCAAAGTCAATTTTACCAATTGTTCGTCAGGCCGAACCCTCCCCCTTTAAGGACTTTATTTCTTCAATGGGTTGTTTGAAGAATGTCACGCTAATGATGAGACTGTTATTGCTTTAGCTCTAAAAAAACCCACAAACACCCTGTTTAGACTGTCTCTTCGTCAACCGGGACATCCCCGGAAAATCGACAGTCTGGACGGTCTGGAGTATTGTCCCCCTTCTCCCGGTTCTATCCCCAGGTTTTTCGAAGGAAGAGCGACCTTGGCTCGTAATCCGAGATCGCGCACCTGTTTCAATCATAGTGCGCATGCGGGAAATGTGGTGTCAAGAAAACTGCTTCCGCTCAGGTCGATCATGATATTGCATTTCCCGCGTTGTCATTTGTGGGCGCGCCTTATGTAACTATGCGGATGACCTAGCCCTCTCATCCACCCCGGTGCCAATCTCCCGGACACGAGGGGGGATGTATGGACGGTCGGTCATAAAGAGATAAGATTTCTCTCCCCCTTCCCCCGGGTGACAGGGGGGGGACAGTCTTAACGACCTGTATATTTTACTTGGTAGTAAATATTTCAAAAGTGATGAAATGTTGATGAAGATTTTGGAGAGAGAGACTACATATAGCTACTCCAACTAGAGTTTATCCCAGCAGGTGCAAAAAAAAAGACACCTTTCTCATTAGAAACCTAACAAGTAGTTCGCTGGAAACTGATTCAGGAAACCAGTTTGGTAGATCGCTTTGCTAGCGTTCCCATTTTTACACCTGAAAGTGGTTTTCAAAATGGCTTCACAGAAAGCAATCTTGTTGATATGGGTATGCTCTCAGTTTCACGCGAAATTAGAAACCGCAGCGTAGGCATTCTCCTCACGCCACAGTGCTAAGATCGCAGGAAAGCTCAATGAGTTATCACTCATTTATATCATCATGTTTAACGAAGCTCCCTGAGCAATTTACACATGGAGTACTTCAGAACTAATTAACTACACAGTTTGGAGCCGTTTACTTATACATGAAGTAATTGACATTTTCTCATGATGGAAAGTTCATTTTGCCTTTGGCAGTTGATGGTAATATGAACCGCACAAATTGAATTAGACATATTCCAAATGCATCAGTTAAAGATTCATTTAATATTCGTACATGCTACATGTACAATGTAAGCCATTTGTTCAGGTCTCTTTTCTTAGTTTTGTGTTTGTTAAAGGGATGGTCCGGGCTGAAAATATTTATATCTTAATACATACATGTAGAGTAGAATTCACTTAGCAAAATGCTGAAAATTTCATCAAAATAGGATAACAATTAATAAAGTTATTAAAGTTTAAAGTTTAGCTATATTTTGTGAAAACAGTCATCATGAATATTCATTAGGTGGGCTGATGATGTCACATCTCCACTTTCCGTTTTCTTGTGTTATTACATAAAATCATAATTTTTTCATTATTTCATACTTGTGTGAACAATATGCCTCCTTTATGATGAAATAAGTTTCAGCAATAAATATCTAATGCACTAAATCAGTTGTCAATCCAATTTTTCTAGTTATTGGAGGAAAAAAATTGAATAAACCTTATTTGTTATAATAAAATACAAAAGAACAAGTGGAGATGTGACATCATCAGCCCACCTAATGAATATTCATGACAACTGTTTTCACAAAATATTGCTAAACTTTAAAATTCAATAACGTTGTTATTTGTTATCCGATTTTGATGAAATTTTGACATTTTGCTCAGTGAATTCTACTCTGTTTATTAAGCTATACATACTTTTAGCCTGGACCATCCCTTTAATGATATTTTTTTCCTGAGATCAAGTTCTTATTCCATACAATGTTATTGTATAAACTCATGAAAAACAGGCTGAGTGAGTTTAATATTGAAAACAAAATCATGACTTTCAGGTACCCATAGAAATTATCTTTACTCTTTTCTTGTTTTTTATAATAAACTTTAGAAATATTAAATAGGAGACAAACAAAAAATATGAGTAAAAATTAGTGTATGCGGAGGCTAAGGTATTATGCAGAAATTTGTTGTTTCTTACAGTACACTTAATTATTGTAAAAGATTGAAAATATTTATTCAAAAATCAGGTCAAATACATTTAAGTTGTGAAAACCAATTATTGATTTTAAGGAGGATAAAATGAAAATAGTATTTTTCAATAACGTTTAAATATTCAATTTGAATTTTGCATTGTATCATTTGGTTTTTCTGAAAATTGTAGTTCAAAATAAAGAGTAAACGTTGTCCCCAGTACTTATAATCCTTTGAACCCTGAATTATTTTGGGCATTCATTACCCATATCGTGAATTAGTTGCACATATCCGCCACATTCATAAACTCCCATGATTCTAGCACCAGTTGCAAATTGTTACCTGCTAGTACCTTCATTGTACATAGCCTGACCCGGCTTAAGCTGTTAAAGGTAAATGCCAGTTTTGGTAATGATATCAAAATGAGTTCGTACAGAATCCAATGAAATGACCACCAAAGTGTCTGTTTGTGTAAATAAAGAATATGTGCCAAAGGATTCTGGAAGAAATTGTGTAATTGCTGAGAAATTAGCAAATAAGCACAAGATTTGGGTCAAGCATCGGGCACGACATTCAAAGCAATAATAATACACTGTCCCACGTGTGCTTATCTGTGTCGGTGATCTCCATTGTGAATATTTTTCAGCGTAGATTTCAAGATTTCACAAAGTTCAGTTTATGTAACTGTACCAGATCTAGATCGTCGATGATATACTGACAATTAAGCCTGGTTTTACAGACTTTCTCATGATATCAGTGTTTACTGCAACTACTGGCATTTCTCTGTAAGCTTTTTGTAGACCTTGTCTACAGGTCTTTTGATCTTTGGTGTCTGTTTTAGGCTCAAAATCACTGCTTTGACTGAAGAAAGAATTTATCCATACTCCATAGCTTCCCCATACTACGCAGTGTATCACCGCATATATCACACAAGCCCATACAAGCCTCTGCAGTATAGTAGACTATATTTTTGCCATTCCTTCCGAAATGAACGGCTGAAATTTTTACTGATATTCCCTACACGTGCTTGAAAGATGACTTTATGTTTAAAAGATCATGTCACATTTCGAATCCATGTATTTCATGTCACACGGCTTCAGGACGGTATTCCTTCTTAGTTGCTATTGCAAATTCACTGCGAGGTCGGTTCTGGTTCAAAGGGTTAAAGGTGGAATATATATGATTAGTGTGTGTGAAAGTTACTAACATACATGTAATATATTGCATGATACTAACATAATAAAGTCGTGAGAGTAGAATTTGAAATATACTGCAATGAACTCTAGCTGTAGTCTTGCTTTTATCAACATCACTAAATTATGAGCATGTTCGGGGAACCAAGACTGTGTGTGACCTTTTACCAATGCTCTAGGCATGCATGAGACAACCCTGGTTGCATATTTTAGGCAGTCTGTATGTATGCACATGCCAACTTCATTTTCTTTTTTACATGCCTTGATTGTTTATTATTTGAATGCCAAATGTTTGAGATTACGCCGTAATTGCATTTTCAAAGCCAAGACATTCTGTTACACAATTTTAATGAATCTTAGATTTGGCATTTGGATTGTAACCTCACAGGGTTGTTTTATATTTCAATAAGGCTTAATTTACAATACGTTATAAATGGAAATGGCATTAAATGTGCTATTACTATGCATGGGAATTTCATGTATTGTAAATAGGATTTGTTTTTTTAATGTTTTTATTTCTTTTTCTGTTATAGGGACTAATTGAAGTTAAAACAGGGGATTTACCTCTGTGTACATGTACATGTAGATCCTGATCAATAAATTCATGTATGCGTGCAGTTGTGGTTTCATTTATTTATTGATTCCTACATGTAGATCTATTAAATGATCTATCAGTTTATTTAATTATTTCATTCAATTATCCAGTCATTTATTTTTTAATTTATTAATTTGTTCAATCCCCCGTTTGTTCATTCATCTTTCCATCAAGTCGGTCAGTCTTTCAGTCAGTCATGTACTCATTGCACAAAACATGTATACAAACAGTACTTAAGAATGCTTCAAATTTGTTTTATGTGTTTTCTTTTGGGGATGTGTTTAATTTGATCAATTGGGAAATACTTTAACAGGGCCGTCGCCAGGGGGGGGTGCGGAGGGTGCGAACGCACCCCCCTTCAGAACCAAAAAAAAAATTAAAAAAATAAATAAAAAAAGAAAAAAAAGAAAAGAAAAAAAAACGGAGGGGGGGGGGGGGGGGGGTAAGCCAGTATCCTTCACAGACACCGAAACTGCAGTTAGGAACAATAGGCATGTTGACCAGTATGTACTTTCTATATCCATTCTGGCCGGCGGGCTATATAACTGCATGAAATTGAGTTAATATGTTGTTTTTTGTGTTTTTTTTTCATAAAAAGCACCCCCCCTAGAAAAAAGCTGGTGACGGCCCTGCAGATGGTTTGATTATCAAATTCAAACTTTGTATACTATCTTCAGAAGATATGGACTTATTTTCAATGCAGTCTTTTTTGTGACAGATGTCCTGAACATCAGTTCCAACTATTACTTGCATGTAATATTTTTATTTGATGAGAAGGTGCATGTCAATTCTTTCCTCTACCTAATGATGCATACATGTGCAGAGTACACTAGTCTTGGCTTCATAATTTCTGCTTTCATTAGTAGTTGGTTTTGGCCTTGCTCCCATCTGGTTATTAGGGCAGACGTGAAATGAAAAGATTTTTTCTTCAAAATTTTGCTGAATTCTTTATGGTGAAAGCAATACAATCTTGAAGAACCAATTCAAATTGTAGACATACTGTACATATATAAAGAGAATTTGATGAATTTAAAAGCACAATCATGCATTTTCTACAATTAAAGCTAAATGAAAGTAGTTGCAGTAAAAGACTGATTTCGTGAGAAAGTCTGTAAAACCATGGTTAAGTATTACTATATCATCTTGGATTTAGATCTGGTACAGTTACATAAAGTGAACTTTGTGAAATCATAAAATCTAAGTTGAAAAACGATCACACTGAAGATCGCCAACACAGATAGTCACACATGGGACAGTGTATTATTATTGCTGGAATAAAGACCTGACGGAAGTGACCGAATCCTTATTTTGCTTATTTCTTAGCAATTTCACAATTTCTTCCAGAATCCTTTGGCACATATTTTTTATTCATACAAACAGACATTTGGGTGGTCATTATATTAGATTCTGTAAAAAGGCATCTTTAGATTGTTACCACAACTGGAATTTATATTTAATACTTGTCACTAATTGAGTGGAAATCATGCCGTGTACAAGAGTTTCAAGTTTGGTATTTGTCTTGCTGGCATAGCAAACCATGACTATAAAAGGCGCCGCTTTTCCGACAGCGGCATTGCCAAGATTGAAATCTTGGCCAAGGTTTTGAAATGTCATTATAACTGAAAAAGTACATGTTTGTGGACCTAGTTCATGAAATTTGGATACAAGGGTAATCAACTATCACTGATCATCTTGCATAAGTCTCAGGTCACATGGCCCTGGCCGAAGGTCACAAAGGGTCAAAGAACTTTGACCATGTTGGGGGTATTTTTTAAAATGTCTTCATATAAAAATAAATTTGAACGATTTTTGATCTAGTTCATGAAACTTTGACATGTCATAATAGTAATCAAGCATCACTGATCATCTTATTCTTGTTTCATCTCACATGATTAAGGTCAAAGGTCATATAATCAATGTTATTTGACCAAATTGGGGTATCAACATCAAAATCTTAACCAAGTAAAAATTTTTTAATGTCATAACTTATACAAGTATATGGACCTATTTCATGAGACTTGGACTATGTATGTTCATGTACATGTAAGAGAAATGAAGTATATCAGTAATTACTGACCATTTTGTACAAGTTTTTGGTCACATATTCAAAGTCAAAGGTCATTTAGTGTCAATGAATTTTGTATTCTATATGTGAATGGTGTTTTTTGTGAAAACTTATTCATCTAAGTTGTTTTTCCAAGTCAGAACTTTTGCTATGAATTGCATAACACAGGTGAGACTGCCAGAGGCATTCCCCTTGTTATATGCTTTCATAAAGTTTAGCAGGGAAATCCCTGTTCATTCTATAGCTTGTTAGAGTTCGCATTATATTAATATGTACATGTAGAACAGTACTTATTATAAAGTAAATGATATTCATTTCATGTTATTAGACATAATCCATCAATTGGAAAATCTCTTTAAATACTCACTGAATCCAATTTACATTTTTAAAATTTAAGTATTCATTTATGGAATATACAAAAATGATTATCAAGTCTACTCTTTTCGAACCTCTTCTGGCTTTATATGTCCGCATAAATCCATTCTCCATGAAAGATTTGATTTGATTGATTTTCATCCATGCCTATCCTTCAGCTTTACTCAAATCACAAGAAAAATGGTGTGTGTGTATGGGGGGGGGGGGCTGTTGGAGGAAAGCGATTTGGTAAATGCCACTGAGCATGATGAGAAAAACTTGTGCACGATTGCTTAATACGGGAGCAGTAATAGGGTGTGAATGATAGCCTCACAGCGAATAGGAGATATAGCGTGACATATTCACAAGTAAACATTGCCACTCACTGCTCTGACACCTCTATTATACCAAACACGTTTGACATGTTACATTGAAGTAGATTCACTTTCTCAGATAGTGGTTTCCTAAAAATCTTTGTAATAAAAATCTGGTATTGATACATGTATATTGGCAAGGGAGAGGGATAGAGCAAGGAATGGGTATTCTTGGCATGTCAGGAATACATGCAGCTCTGCTCTAGTGCTCTATGTGTATTTTGTGCATCGTACATCGTGCATGTATGCCAGTGTAAACTTGCATTCAAGGTTTTCACCAGAAATTTATGTAGGCTAGTCTTGAACCTTGAAGAGTAAATCCTTTTTAAAGCAGCTCTAAAGCTATCCCGGCATGAAAACATTGTTATCTTATTGTTATTGTTGTTTAAAATAGGCAAACGGGTCAGTTTTGAATAGTGTTGCCTTGCTACATGTACATGTAAATTGCTTTTTCTTTTCACAAACTTAGTTGTTTTAAATAAAATTACCAATAGTTCCATAAAAATTTTCTCTTTAGTATATTTGCTGTGTGTGACCTATGTTCCAAAAACACCTAAAACATAGTTTGAAAGATTCTTAGCATTGTCATTATTCATAGACTCGAGTCAATTTTATTGTACATGTACACTGTAGGCAAGAATGTGTCTCCTGTATTTTAACATCTAACTTAGATTATAGAGCACACAGATCTGTGCTATTCCTGTTTTACTGTATACTGAGAGTTATACCTACCCTGCACTGTAAAGTCACTTCAGGGTCCCATCTTACAAAGAGTTGCGATCGATCCAATCATCCTAAATTATATGGAAATCCAACAATGTCATAATTTTTTTCTTCATGAAATTTCAAGAAACCAATGAATGTATGATTATACATCACATCTAGAAAATTAAATAGTTTGAACAAACACGCATTTAGATGTTGACTGTGCTGAATTTTCCTTAGTGGCGGTTGATCGGATCAATCGTAACTTTTTGTAAGATGGGGCCCTGATACTTAAATGCCTAGAAATGTAATGCCTAAATGCCAAAGTGGCCATGGTATGGTTAGCTACATGTATTAGAGTAAACATTGAACATTCAAGATTGATATTTCATTCCTGATGGGTTTTTTCAAAGCTTATTGTAAAGTTACAAGCGATTTATGCAGGACGGGAACATGTTCATAGGTGCTTTGTCAGTAAGGGTCCCCAGTTATGCATGAAGACATTTGTAACTTGTGAACAGCTTTATGAAACACCCACAAGGTGAATATTTCATGAAAGTTGTCAGTGCTGACAATTAGTTAAATCTATTTCATGAAAGTTGTCAGTGCTGACAATTAGTTAAATCTATTTCATGAAAGTTGTCAGTGCTGACAATTAGTTAAATCTATTTCATGAAAGTTGTCAGTGCTGACAATTAGTTAAATCTATTTCATGAAAGTTGTCAGTGCTGACAATTAGTTAAATCTATTTCATGAAAGTTGTTAGTGCTGACAATTAGTTAAATCCTTCCTTTTGATTGGCTAAGAAGCACTGGTCTCTGACTGTTACTATGGTAACTGTCAGAGAATGACAGATTGTCAGTGCTGACAACTTTCACGAAAGGGTCGTACATGTATATAGTAAAGGAGTGATGAGCAGAGCTTATCATTCATACACACAGAAGTGAGAATGACCATCAGAGATTTTATTAAGAAAGATATGCATAGAGTTGATTTTAAAATGTAATCAATGACAAGAGGATCATTAGGAAAGAGATACTCTTGCTGTCATTTTAACACCTGCAGGCTAGAGTTGATTCAAGTGTCTTACAATCAAGAGATGAGTGGGTTTTGTAGTTTCATTTGATGTCCGTTTTGTTTTCCTCACTGAGGATAGGCCCCAGTAGGTTCATTTCAACAGCCCACATTGGAAAACTTTTTGAAAGATGAACTATCATTGGTCTTGAGTTGTAATCTGCATCGTGAATGGGTGAATAATTAATAGAGTTGAAAAAAGTTTATTGCACATGAAGAAGATGGTTGTGCTTCTTTTACAGTTAGATGCATTGTAAATGTAGTGTAATGTAAGTTTTGTAAATGATTGAAAGAATGTGATTTGATGATAGGAAGCTACTTGTAGTCAAACTTGTGTATTGACTGATTATCACTGATTACAAACTGTAGACAAAAGCCTACTCAGTCTAGTCATGAAATTTCTGACTAATCAATAGTCAAGCATGTTGAAGAATCACTCACCTGGGAAGTAAATAGCTACTCTGTCTCTGTTCAATGTTCTCTCTCTCCATTTTCCCTCCCTTAGTCCCTTTAATATTCATTAAAATTTGAGGCTCAAATTTCTATAGTCCCGATTCCTTAATAGTCAACTAAAAAGATGTTGGACATCGATCGTGATTTCAAGAGTTGAAGAAGTTATTGTTTGTTTAATGATTTCAGGTGAATTGCAAATTTTTGACAATATAATTCCCTCTATTTTTTTTTTTTGGGGGGGTGAACTATAAAGAACTTGCGCATACTAGTACTTCAAATTTTCTTCTAGATTAATACATGTGAATGAATATGGTTAGAATGCTTTTTTATTGTCATGTCTATAGGGAGATTATATATTGTAAAAGCACCACTTTTCCAACGGTAGTGGCGAAGGCTGTGTTGTCAACATAAAATTCTACCAAGGTGTAGTTATCATCATTACTTAGAAAATGTGTGGACCAAGTTCATGAAACTTGGAAATATTAAGGGTAATCAAGTATCACTGATCATCTTGCATGAGTTTTATGTCACATGACCATGGTAATTTATGGTAATTTTGTGTCAAACTTTGACCATGTTTTTGGAATTGACATTGGAATATTAATAACCAAGGTGAAGTTTTTGGAATATCATAACTTTTAAAGTATATAGAGTAGTTCTAGTTAATGAAACTTGGAAATAAGAGTAAAGGTATTACAGTATCGCAGATTGTCCTTCATGAGTTTTTGGTCAAATGAATTAAGGTCAAAGGTCATTCAAGGTCAAAGGCCATTGACCATGTTGGTATGATTTGAAATATCTATGGATCTCATTCATGAAACTTGGGCATAAAAGTACATATAATCAAGTACTGTATCAATGATCACTTTGCACAAATTTTAGGTCATACAATGAAGGTCAAATGTCATGAAGTATCATTGAACTTTGACATTGTCGTGGTATCACTATCAACATGGAAATCTTAACCAAAGTTAAGTTTTTTTAATTTATCATATATGATCTATTGCATACTTGGATCCTAGGGGTAATCAAGTAGCAGTGATCATTTTGCAAGTGTTTAAAGTCACATGATCAAGGTTAAAGGTTATTTAGGGTCAATGATCTTAGTAATTTATTATCATATGAGTGGTGTTTTTTGTGAATAATTATGAATTTTTGTTGTTTTCAAAGTCGAATGCGTAATGCAGGCGAGACTGCCAGAGGCATTCCACCAATTTTGTCCATTCCTTGATAGCAGCGTATATTGTTTATAGGTTTTATTCCTAAAGCGAGACTGATGACATATTATTGCCGATTCAATGACAGAAATTAATGCCACTGATAAAACAAATCAGGTCAACTGGCAAATATGCAAATGCAGCAGAATAAATGAAATTATGATGTGGCAGCATTGATCCATAGTGAAACTCTAATGGACGTTGCCACATCCAATTTGAATGGATGAGTCAACACAGAGCTCTTTCTTAATTGCTAATTAAGTCTGTTTGTTTTTCTCCACATGGTGTAGTCATTGCTTGCCTGTGAGTTTACGACTTTGACTAACACCCCGGTCACATTTGCTCTACGGCGGCTATACAGCGGGTCAAAAACAGTTTTTTTATCATTTCAATCAAACCACCTATATGTAGCTACATGTATTTATTGAAACGGCTGTTTTCGACTCGCTGTACAGCCGCCGTAGAGCAAATGAGACTGAGGTGTTAGATTGCACATTACAAAAAAGCCTCTTTCAATTTTCAAATTTTGCTATCACTTTGTATCCGTTACTGTTCAAATTGGTATATGTACATTTTAAAAGTGAATGTCCTACATGCATACATGTATACACCCATAATGGGTGATACAAAATAAAAACTTGGATAAGAGAGAGGCTGAAAAGATTCAACGGCCATTATACATGTACTTTTAATATAAAGATTGTAATGCTAGCTGTGATATAGAAGGTCAAGGGGTTGAATTACATGTACATGTATAGATTATGGACGGTTTTTCTTCAGCACAAAAATTTATCCACATTGTGCTGCACTTAACCCAGGTGATGTGACCTGGTAGGATTAATTTCCTGAATGCACAGAAAGTGTTGCTAAGGTAGTGACAGCTCAAGTTAAAACCAGGACAATAAACACTTTCTATCCTCAGGGGAAAACATGCTTTATGATTCAATTTTCTGGGGGTTATTGATCATAACAAATCATTGACCCTTATAACCAAAATTTATGTGGGCAATTTCTTTCAATAATCGAAGAGCTTTGTAAATATGTAGGTACATGTATAAATTTCATTACCAAGAAAATGAAATGAAATGTTCACTCTCATTTTTAAAAGTAATTTTGCTCTATATACCATAATAAATGAAAACTGCATGTAACGTATCTTGTGTACGTCAGCATTTCTGCATGACTCTAAAGCACACTTTATTCCTTTTGAAACACCCCCCCCCCCCCCGTTGTAGTAATTCCAATGCTTGTGCAGCAATTGATTGTATTGCTATAACCATGTACACCAAGATGAAATGGGAGATGGTAGCTTTTGTAGCATCTTGTTTCCATGGCAACCTTTATCATGTTATAGGTCATGTCTATTGATGTTCACTCCTGATGAGATGATATGGCCCCCTGTAAAGGCGGGGCCCCCACCAAGATGTTAATCAGGATCCATGCCATATGGGGTCTGACTCTGACCTCCAAGTTCATATCATAATGTATTTACTGCAAATACAAATTCCTCCAAAGAACACTTGACCTAGCTTTTCAGTCAACATGTAGTATTGGAAGAATTGTTTTGCCAGACTTGCTTAGTAATATGAATGCTGACAAAAAAATGATTGTGAGTGTAGATTTCAGGCTTGGTACATGTTGATTTTAAGGAAGGTTTGTGTAATAATATGGCATATTCATGTTGTTAGGCACAATATTGTGTCTTATGTTCTACATTCATGTGTCAAAACTTGATGTTTCTAATACATCAAGGTTCACCACATGCAGTTTATAATACATCAAGGGCAGCACCACAGGTGGAGGGGGGGGGGGGGGGGGCAGGGGGAGACTGCCACCTTAAGATTTTGCAAACAGGGATAGGGGGAGGGGAGAAGATTTTCATAGCATGATGCCATCTTTGGGATGTCTTGCCCCCCTCCCCATTCAAATATTTTGACGACATTCATGCATGCTCTGGTCTGTGTTCACTTCAAAGTTACAGGTCTACACAGAACACAAGTGCTTAGATTAGAAATTATTTTTTTCAATGCAAAAATAACTGCATTTGTTTAAAAACAATTTTCATAGGGGGAGGGGGTGATGGTTACTGAAATTTCAGAGAAAGCTCTTGATATACATGTTTCAGTACTACTTGCACAACTTCACATTTTTTTTTTCGAATTATGGCATGCGGTTTACTATTTGCTGAATCTTTTCTATTTATTTACCCATCTTTATTGGGCAGATAAAGAGGGTCGAACAAATAGCAATAATGATCAATCACAACGACTGTCCTCTTGACAATAATCATTGTGTCTACATTGATGATTATGAGAGGTATTGGATATGAAATGTTGACAGACTACTCGAAAGCCATGATTGATAATAGGTTCATTGCCCCCCTTTGTCTAGTAGGTCCATGCTGTGATATAGGTTGGGATGAAACCAACATGTTAAAGGGGAAGCTCACTCTTGGTGATAAGTTTGTTTTCACAAAAACAAAAAAAAAAGAAAAAAATTAAGAGAAGTGTATTGGTGAAGGTTTGATGAAAAATCTATCAAAAAGAATAATGGAGTTTATTATGAATCATCAATGTAGACATAGCTCTTCCATATGCCATGTGATATAAATTCCCCAAAATACCAATTAAAACCCAAAAAATGAAAGTGTTATGATAGAAATATTTGTTTTCATCTTATCCCCCCCCAAAAAAATGTATCTATGTTATATAAATGTGGGGAAGCTGCTCGCCTATGATGTCACAAATCTAAATCTTAAAAAAAGAATCACAACTCTTTTATTCTTTAATGGAATTTCATCAAACTTTCACCAATATTTTTTTTTTTTTAAGTTTTAGCACTGAGCAGGGTGAGCCCCCCCCCCCTTTAAAAAATAATGAAACCTTTGGAACAAGATAGCTTGTGTGAAAACAGAAAAATAAAAAAAACAGATCAACGAAAGTTTGAGAAAAATTCGGACAAATAATGAGAAAGTTATGAGCATTTGAATATTGCGATCACTTATGCTATGGAGATCCTCTCATTGGCAATGCAACAAAGTTATGTGATGTCACTTGTGAACAACTCTCCCCATTCCTTTAGTATATATTTCACTTAAACTGCCTCTTTTATCACATCTTTCAATAGATCATATATTCTTTCTATAGGAGGGCATGAAATACAGATTTTTAAAGAATACATTATGGATAAAGAGTTTGTATCACCATAAGAAAAAGCAAAAAGAGACATTTTTGGGGTATTTTACAGTCCATCATAGGGAAAGTTGTTCACATGTGACATTACACATCTGTGTCGCATTGCCAATGGGAGGATAAAAGCATTAGTGATTGCAATATTCAAATGCTCATAACTTTGTCATTATTTGTCCATTTTTTTTCAATCTTTCTTTGTTCTTATTCTTTGATTTTTCTGTTTTGACACAAGCCTACTTGTTCCAAAGGTTTCATTCCCCTTTAAGTGCTCAGTGCCATAGTACTTAGATGAGATAGAGCTTTTGTACTCAATTGAGATGGGAACCTTTACAAGGAAATGAAGCAATTCTTGCGATCATAAATCACCAATTTTAGTGCCTCATTCTGACTGATAAATGTTTAGTTTTATGATTTGCTTTTGTATAAGGAAAGTAGAATATCCACTGCAATAGGGGAAAGCATAAATTTACAATGAATGCAGGCAGAGAAAGTGACAAGACGTGTATTTGATACTAAATGACGACAAATATGTTTCTTGTCTTTTATTCTTTGTGATTTAAAGATCTTTAAAAAAAATAACTTGATATTTGTGAAAACTTAGAACAAAAAACTCATGTAAAATCAGTAAATTAGTGATAGGTCATTTTCTGTGTTTGCTCCAAAATATTGGAATACATTACCTCATGAACTTAGACAATGTCCTTCTATTGATGTGTAATAAGAAGATGCTTAAATTTCATTTGTTTTTATATTGCAAGTAGTGTTTCATTTTGTGTAGTTTTGTTTTAAGTTTTTACTGATTGTATTTGTTTCGTCATTTGTATAGCGCTCTGTAACTTTTGAAAAAGCGCTTAAGGCCAAGTAAAAAAAGAAAGTAGTTGATCGTCCGGGTTTTTTGAGAGCGGTGATGAGGGAGGTCCTTACTATTTGCTATCTTACTATTTTTTTTTAAAAAAGGAGGCATTTTCTCTGCCCTTTTTTTGACATTAGTGATGAGGGAGGTCCTTACTATTTACTATTTTTTTGCTATTTTTTATTAAAATCGTTGTCAGGCCATGTCAAGCTCGAAATATGTGATCGATGAATGCTCAATATTAAAAATAAATGAGTAGAAATGTATATATATATATATGCATAATATACAATTGATTGGAAATCTATGGAAAATGTATTATGTGATAAAAATCTATTTAAGTAGTTATACTGATGTATACCGGTACTGTATTGTAAAACAAAACGTTCATGTCAAGTGAATGATTTAAACATTATTCTTGTAAAGGTAAAAAATGCATGGGGGGTGGGGTCATTTTATTACCATGGAGCCATGTTTAGTTTTCCAGAGCCAATCTCTTTTTTTTTTAGCTCTGGGCATGGTTTCGCATCGCAGTTTTCCAGCTGCTTGTATATTCATTTACATGTTGTTTAATACTGTTCAATTTTTATTCATTTTTAATTGATATCAAATGTTAAATGATGATTGAGTTAATTGTTAATTGTTCACATAGGCCTAATGTTTATTATTTTCATGTTTGTAACTGTAAGTGTTAGATACTAATTTTTACAATTTTCCATCAAATTGAATAGCTCAAGGAAGAATAAAGTTTATCAAATTTGAACAGAATTGGCACTTCTTGGAATCCCATTTAATTATTTTCAATCTTCATAAAGAATGACCCACTTGAAATTATTTTTTTGAATATTCATTGCACTGCCTGCTGACGTTAGAAAATTCAATTCATTTCACAAATTCACATGTTGCGCCAGCACAGTCAATAACATCATCCCAGCACACAAGTCATGCATTACCCAACAGAGTCACAACAAGCAGTCAATCACTGTAACACACATCGAAGTACAGGTGCTATCACTCACCAAAAACCCGCCGAAATACAAATTTACGTCATTAAAATTGATTTTTCTGCGCCATATTTCCAAAGCATGCGACGGATTAGTTCAGATTCAGGAAGCGGGGTCCCCGAAAATGCACTAAAAATGAAGAAATCCGTGATCTTCCCCGAGTTTGCAAACTTTATTTTCACGCTAATTTATGATGGTATCTTCAAAATTCCAATAGAAAAACAAATCAGAATTTTTTTCTTTCTTGCAGTTACGGCGATATCGGACTTTGCAATTGTTTTTGAAGTTGCGAGAGAGTTCCCAAAGCACATGAGAGCAAATCGCTCGCCAATTTTGTGATTTTTTTTCGCTATTCAGCAGCCATAAAAATAGTAAATATCAAGAAAATTGATGCTGCAATGAAAAAGGGAACATCAAAAAAGGAACATCACGATTTTTTTTTTTTTTTAGCCAATTTTTGAAAATAGTAAATATCAAAAATTTCCATGCGGCGGCCAAAATAGATGCGCGCGAGGACGATCAACTACTTTCTTTTTTTAACTTGGCCTAATAAAAAGTAATTATTATGATCAAATTCATGTTTTTTTTTCAAACGTATAATTCCTCTATGAAATATATCATGAAAGTATCTCTCATACCTCTGTTAGTCTGTTGGGCAAGCCCTCCACTTGAGTAAAGTGTCTGAATTGCAGCCTACTCATGCTTTGTGTACTGAGTATTGAAATACAAAGTTTTGTATGTGCTACTCTTTGCATGGAGGCACACTTGGTAATCAAAGTTCCAATGAGGGTCTGTGCCTGAAGACTAAGCTTCTGTAGTATGTTCATTTTCGATTCGAAATAAAATGATATTCCTGAATGTACATATCAATTCGCCTCAGCATTTTAGTGAACATTGTATGGACATTTCTTAATAGTTTAAAATGCAAACAGCTATGCTGAAAAAGACATTTTTTCTGTAGGAATGATGAAATGATCTTTGACAGCAGGAGCTAAATCCAGGGTAATATACCGTGCACCATTGAATAGGAAAGCAGATAATCAGTACCCCATAAATGCTATATATACAGTAGGCCTATATATTATATTATTTTTAATCTCAAGTTTGCCCAAGGGTTTTCACACATTATGGACCACCTGAATTTCTACACAAATTTCTCATTACAGCAGTCATAAGGTGGTTTCAAACCGCCTCGATCACAAGAATCCCCGTTAAATTGCGAGAACTTTTTTAGGCTAAAAAATACCCATTAATTATTCTCGCATTCACACCGCCCCATAACATACCTTTCGGGATAAGTTCCTGAAGTTACGAGCATGCGCAGTATGGTCTGATAAGCAGGCAAGGTGCGAGATCAAAATCACTAGCCCAGCAGCAGCCCACAGCGCCCGCGCCCAACAACACGCTGGGCTAAAAGTTCCCGTAAATTACTTTCACATCGCCAAAATACCTGCGACCTTGGAAAAATCCCCGCGAAAGTTCTCGTAATTTCGCCAAGTGCCTACTATTTAGCGGGTATTTTCTTTCGGGGAAATTACGCGTGGTTTGCTTTCACATTACCAAAATACCTGGTATTTTCTGATGGGGTAAATTTCTGGATCAGAGAATACATGGAACTGACGAACTTCGGGGCGGTTATAATTGTAGTTAGCCTCTGTATATCATCCAACTTCTGAAGTATGCTGTCCCTGATTGACCCACCACGAGAACTGCCACTCCATAATTATGATTGCTTTTCAATATATCTGTTCCAGTTCCCCCTCCTCCCTTATCATTATGCAATATGCGTGTCCTAAATATTCTTTGATTATTCATTTATCATTCCACATCTCGTCCCAATCTGATCAAGGAGAGATGGTATCTTCAAATTGTAGGCTTTCAGCATCTAAATCATCGTGTAGATGGGATAATGCACCATACAGTTGCATGGGTTAATCTCTGTAGCCGATTGTAACAATCCATTTCCTATGTATACTGTATATTCATTATAATTATGATTTATATAGTAAGTTGCACACATGCTAAATTTTCAATTTTACAAACCCTTTTAAAATTTGCCTGCTGAAAATTTCTTTTTAAAGAAACTTGGTGATATGTGTTTGATTATGCTTTGAAATTGTTTTAATTATCCTACTGTATGTATGGCAAAATCAAGCTACATTTTACAGATTGATGTCTCCTTTTATAGATGTAGATATAGATATACCGTGTTTACACATTGACTCGACTCGGGTGTTGAATCCGCGAGCCGGGTTGAACACTGCGAAGAAGGGATCAGAGATCGCGTTTATACGTACATATAAAAAGGCGAGTTCAACACGGCTCGCGGATCTCGAACGGAAGAAGAATTATGACGTTGCAAATTAAACGTGGGAAATTCACCGCCGGAATCGAATCTTGTCCGTGCGAACAACAACAATGCCAAAAGTGAAAGCGTGCGCAGTGACCTGGTCAAGAGAGTTCGACACGGCTTTCTGTTTACACACGAAAAAATTGCCGAGTCTGACTCGGCTCGCGGGTTGAAACCTACGATTTTGGCGGATCAAAAAAGCCGTGTTCGACACGGCTCGCGGATCACACTGATCGCGTTTACACAGCATAAAATTGCCGTGTTGAGCACGGCTCGCGTGTCGAACCCCCGAGCCGTGTCACTGTGTAAACACGGTAATTGAAAACCACCTCGTGATGTGGTTTGCCATGTTACACTGGTTTAAGCATAGGTGAGGACACAACTCGTCGGCGGTCATCCGAACCGTCGTATCCACATACAACGGTTGTAAATCCATTTTAGAGAAATCGACTTCAAAGTTTACTATAGTTTTTACACTTAGTTCTCTGGCCTTACAACATATTCATTGCTAGAAAAATACATGGTTGGAAAGACCAAGACAATTGCTTGACATGGTAGATATATTTACACAAAACCAATGATAATAGAAAAATATTGCAAAAGAGCTCCATGCTTGCAATTTCTGTTTGAGTGGTTATATTTCTCCTGTACAAAAGCGCCATAGGGAATACAAAAACCCTGACCGCGATTTCAACGCGCGTTGTCAGTCAAAACGTATCGCTTTTCACGTGCAAAGTCAATGCAGTGCAGCTGGCCGATACGACAGTTTGGTTGACCATGCGCACTGAAATCGCGGTCAGTCAAAGTGCTGTATCGCTCTGCTACAGTACAGTGCTACGTTTCCAATGGGATTTGCGCATTTTATTTTAAAAAATTGTGTGGCATCGCCATGAAAATCCCTTCATATCTCAGAAACTAAAATAAATTGCTGCCGAGAAATTCATTTATGAATAGAATAGGACTTGTACATTCATTTTCTGCAAAAATCTTAAAATATTTTTTTTGACCAAAATTGACTGATTCGACGGTTCGGATGAACGTCGACGAACTGTTCTCTAGGAAGCGATCTTTGCCAGGAAGTATGAGAGCTTGTGCAGTTGGGTGTGCTGCCCAGTATACACGGTGTGTAGAATGCCTACTGTACACTGCGGTTTCAAATCTCGTGTGAAAAATGTGACTTAGCATCAATACCTTTGGAATAAGTGGTTCTGGAAACCAGCTCACGAGATTATAATGTTGTGGTGATCTTCTAAAAATCTTTTTTCAATCTGGTTTAAAGGGATGGTCCAGGCTGTAAATATTTATATCTAAATAAATAGGATAAAATTCGCATGGCAAAATGCTGAAAATTTCATCAAAATGGGATAACAAATAAAAAAGTTATTGAATTTTAAGGTTTACAAATATTGTGTGAAAACAATTATATGCACATCGTCATGAATATTCATTAGGTGGGCTCATGATGTGACATCCCCACCTTCTTTTTTCTTGTGTTTTTATATGAAATCATACATATTTCATTTTTACATACATGTACATGTGTAAATGATGTGTCTCTGTTATGGTGAAATAAGTTGTGGCAATAAATCAATCCAGTTGTTTTAATTCTCGGTAGAAAATTTTTGAATAAACCTAATTTCATATGATAAAATACAAAAGAACAAGTGGGGTTATGACATCATCAGTCCACCTAATGAATATTCATAAAGACATGCCTACATCTGTTTCACCGGAATAATGCAATTCTTTAGAATTAAATAATTTTGTTATTTGTTGTTCTGTGAATTTTACTCTATTAAAGATAGAAATATCTCCAGCCTCGACCACCCCTTTATTGGAAACGAGTTCAAGAAAGTACATGTAGGTGAGAAGGGGTCTTAACTGTATGGAGCATGAAGCAGTCTATACTGCAAATTATTCATCTGTAGTCCCAGTTAACTATATGAATAAGTTTATAGAACAAGTTTTAGAATATGGATAATCATATTTTTTCTTTCGCTTCCCAACAATAAACGCAAATTAAAATTTTTTCTTTTTTCTCTTTTTATATAGGATTCTGGGTCAGTAGAACAGAGTTGCCTCTTCAAAGTTGATGAATATGGATTCTTCATCTACTATAAGAGTGAAGGCAGGGTAAGTGTTATAATAATTAATATATCTATTTTGCATGTATTTCTTTGTATTATGTATCCCTTTATCATGACATAACTTCTTTGTTTTTTGCTTTGGGGATTTTTTCGTAATCCATATATTCCAAATATTTTCTGTCAGAAGATAACGCTTGGCATTTGATGAAGCTGATTCACAGTGATGCCCTATAAAAGAAATTAATTTGGGGGATCCATTTACAGTAGTGTATTACGCTGTTTGTATTGATATATTTTAGAGGAAATGTGTACGGTATTTGACAATATTACATACACTTTAGTTGTATTTAATTGTGTCTATACAGCTCTCTTGTATACAGAAGACACTACCCTGTTCTTGGGTAAATAGAATGATTGAATGTAGAGAATTTTGACTTTGTCAAGTCATATAAGCAGTTAACATATAAAAAAATCAAAGCACCTCCATGCAGCTTCATATATATGAACCTTTCTAAAGTGTCCATGAAGAATGAGTGATTGAGCTAAAATTGTAATTGCATTATTACATGCAAGTATGCAATGGAGATGCTCTGTTAAATAATGGGACACACCCAACCTGGCTTTAGTTGATGATGGAGTGAGAGAGAGAGAGAGTTTAAAGGAGAAATATATCGATTATGAATATAGCCTTATTATATATCAGTGGAAAGATAATGATGTGGGGATTATCAAAATAACGAAAATAATACATAAGGTGGAAATCGCCAATTAAAAAGTGCTAAAATGCCTCTCCGAAATATGTTTTAAAAAAAAGCCTTCACCAAAAGTTGCTAAAATTTCATATTGTCTCACCTGCATAGCAGAGTGAGACTATAGGCGCTGCTTTTCCGAAGGTGGCGGTGTCAACATCAAATCTTAACCTAAGGTTAAGTTTTTGTCTCACCTGCATAGCAGAGTGAGACTATCGGCGCCGCTTTTCCGACGGCGTGGCGGCGGTGGCGTCAACATCAAATCTTAACCTAAGGTTAAGTTTTTGAAATGTCATCATAACTTAGAAAATATATGGACCTAGTTCATTAAACTTGGACATAAGGTTAATCAAGTATCACCAAACATCCTGCATGAGTTTCACGTCACATGACCAAGGTCAAAGGTCATTTAGGGTCAATGAACTTTGGCCGATATGGGGGTATCTGTTGAATTACAATCATAACTTTGCAAGTTTATTGATCTGACTTTTGAAACTTGGACATAAGAGTAATCAAGTATCACTGAATATCCTGTGCAAGTTTCAGGTCACATGATCAAGGTCAAAGGTCATGTGAGATCAATGAACTTTGGCCGCATTGGGGGTATTTGTTGAATTACCATCCTACATGTAGCTATCTCTGTAAGTTTATTGGTCTAATTCATAAAACGTGGAAATAAGAGTAACCAAGTATCACTGAACATCTTGTGTGAGTTATAGTAGTTTTCAAAGTCAGCACTGCTGCTATGTTGAATCGCGTGATGCAGGTGAGACGGCCAGAGGCATTCCACTTGTTTTGCATCTTTAATTCCATGAAATGGTTATCTGTTTCCATATTTCCTTGGAATTGTTTTGATTTGGTTCGAAATAAACAATCAAGAAAATGAAGAATATTCAGCTCCTTCTTGACTCTGAAAAAGATTGTTTTGTATGTTACAAAAAAACAAAACAAACCCAAACCCTTCCCCAAAATTGGAGTGGCTAAAATTTCACATTTTAGATCTTTGAATCCATGAAATGGCCATTCATTTTCCAATTTCCTTGAAATTGTTTTGATTTAGTTGGAAACTCAAGAAAATTTGAAATATTCACCTCTCTCTTGTCTTTTCTTCATCGTTTTATGATGTTACACTCGGTCAATTTTTTTTTTTTTTTATTGTAGTCCCACATGTAGAGACTTCATGGTATTGCAACATTATCTGAAAGCAATCGATCGTTTTTGTCTCACCTGCGAAGCAAAGTGAGACTATAGGCGCCGCTTTTCCGACGGCGGCGGCGATGGCGGCGGCGGCGTCAACATCAAATCTTAACCTGAGGTTAAGTTTTTGAAATGACATCATAACTTAGAAAGTATATGGACCTAGTTCATGAAACTTGGCCATAAGGTTAATCAAGTATTACTGAACATCCTATGAGAGTTTTGTGTCACATGACCAAGGTCAAAGGTCATTTAGGGTCAATGAACTTAGACCATGTTGGAGGAACCAACATCGAAATCTTAACCTGAGGTTAAGTTTTTGAAATGTCATCATAACTTAGAAAATATATGGACCTAGTTCATGAAACTTGGACATAAGGTTAATCAAGTATCACTGAACATCCTGCATGAGTTTCACGTCACATGACCAAGGTCAAAGGTCATTTAGGGTCAATGAACTTTGGCCGAATTGGGGATATCTGTTGAATTCCCATCATAACTTTGAAAGTTTATGGATCTGATTCATGAAACTTGGACATAATAGTAATCAAGCATCACTGAACATTTTGTGCAAGTTTCAGGTCTCATGATTAAGGTCAAAGGTCAATTAGGGTCAATGAACTTTGGCCGAATCGGGGGTATCTGTTGAATTACCATCATAACTTTGAAAGTTTATTGGTCTAGTTCATTAAACTTGGACATTAGAATAATCAAGTATCACTGAACATCCTGTGCGCATTTCAGGTCACATGACCAAGGTCAAAGGTCAATGAACTTTGGCCGAATTGGGTGTATCTGTTGAATTACCATCATAACTTTGAAAGTTTGTGGATCTGATTCATGAAACTTGTACATAAGAGTAATCAAGTATCACTGAACATCCTGTTCGAGTTTCAGGTCACATGATCAAGGTCAAAGGTCATGTAAGGTCAATGAACTTTGGCCATGTTGGGGTTTTTTGTTGAATAACCATCATATCTCTGTAAGTTTATTGGTCTAGTTCATAAAAAGTGGACATAAGAGTAACCATGTATCACTGAACATCTTGTGCGAGTTAGAGTAGTATTCAAAGTCAGCACTGCTGCTATATTGAACCACGTGATGCAGGTGAGACGGCCAGAGGCATTCCACTTGTTTATTGTTTTACACTTGGTTAACACCATATAAGTCTACATGTGGGACTGCGATAATTAAAAAAAAAACATTTACATTATCAGAAATCGGAGTCAAGAAAGAGCTGAATATTTTTCATTTTTCCGGTAGTTTCCAACTAAAAACAATTTCAAGGTAATGTGGAGTGGAAAATAGATGGCCACTCCATGGATTTAAAGATGCAAAGCGTGGAAATTTAGCCAGTTATGATGTTGTTTTTTGATGTTGTTGGCAGTTGTTTTTCTAAAAGATGTCACTAATGAGACTGAGACAGCATATAATGATGTGATAACGTCCTTAATCTCAGCTTTGGTTGCTCCGTAGTGACCTTTTCTTCATAATTAAAGAGAAATACCAGTAGTTGCAGTAAACACTGATTTCATGAGAAAGTCTCTAAAACCAGGCTTAATTGTCAGTATATCATTGAGGATCTAGATCTGGTACAGTCACATAAACTGAACTTTGTGAAATCTTGAAATCTACGCTGAAAAATATTCACACTGAAGATGCAACACAGATAAGCGCATGTGGGACAGTGTATTATTATTGCTTTGAATGTCATGACCGACGCTTGACCCGAATCCTGTGCTTATTTGCTAATTTCTCAGCAATTACACAATTTTTTCCAGAATCCTTTGGCACATATTCTTTATTTATACAAACATACACTTTGGTGGTCATTTCATTGGATTCTGTACGAACTCATTTTGATATCGTTACCAAAACTGGAATTTACCTTTAATGAAAAGTTCTGCATGGATGAGAGAATGATACATTTTAAAGCAACTCCCAGAGAGATTATTATTAAAGGAAAATAACAAATGAAGATTGTTTTTCCCAATTCAGAAATATATTAGAAGTTATAATAGAAAAAAAAAGTTAATGATCAATAGAATCACTGGAAAATCAATTGAAATAAAGAAGAAATATAGAAAATGTGTCATGACATTATATTCGTCATTGATTTTACCAACCGGCCGAAACCGTGGCTGGTCTTCAAAAAATAATGTTCTTAAAAATGGACATAACAATTTTTCGACATGCACACATGACTCATCAAAATCAAATTGCATGAATAAACAAAATATGTTTAAAAAAAATTGAGATAATTACGCTTTAATAAAGGAAACCTGAGCAATATTATACCAATTTAGAGCATAAGTTCTACCATTTTGTAATATGCTAAATTTTGTTCACAATTCAAGTATAAATATTTCATTATCTGATATGAAGCACAGGGATGCATTTCAGTTTTTAGCGTCGCATACCATGGTTTACACTCCATGGATACACACAATATCTAGGGCGGGATTAAATTGACCGCTGTGTGTCACTCAGGAGACTGATTTTAATGATTTTAAATCAATGTAAGTTGATTGACTTGAAGACATGCAACCTGCAAAAAATCAATTACAAAAAAAAAAATTAGGTTTATTCAGGTTCGTATAGAATCCGTGATGATTTTTACTCAGCGTCCTGTCATAATTTGATACAGACCCAATGCCTTTGGCACACCAGCATCTCTCCTTAATGTATTTCTGAGTCTGAAGTCTTTCAAAATACTTAATTGAATCATTATATAGAAATGGCACATGACAGGATTTTTTTTATTGCACGAAGCCTGCATTGCAGCCAGAGTAACTAATAAGTGCAAAGCTGAACAAATTTGTAAGTGTCTTCTTACTGAGTATATTATGAACAAGCATCCCCCAACTTTATGTTTTGTATGATCTCTATCCTTGATGAGGGATAGTGGACCAGTGATATGGTCAGATTAAAGGCCATTTATCATGATTATCGTTATTGTGTTGAAAGAAGGTGAACCAGGAGGATGTTGCTCATTTTGTCAGTCTTGTAATTGGCATGATGACCTTCTCTTCATCTTGAAATCGGGGGAGTGTTTCATGAAAACGAATAATCAATGATTTGCACTGACACATCTCTCAGCCAATCAGATGCAAGAATATCAGTAGCTTATAACAAGAAGTCAGTGAAAGTCACTGACTTTTTTGTTTCATGAAGTGCTCCCCAGATTTGTTTTCATCATTTATGTCATTATCTCTCTTTCTCAGTCTATGTATCCTAGCCCCTTCGTACCTTGTGCCCCCCCCCCCTGGCCCATATATGTGCCTTGTTTTCCACACTATTCACTGCCATGCTGTTCAATCTACATCATTATTTCGACGTGTAGCAGCTGAGCAATGGGAGTTTGCTACAGCCGTGATGCTATTATTAACATAATAATTAACCTAATGACCATGTTTTACTGCAGATCCTTCACACAGCTCAAATGGGAGGGGTGATTCTATGCTCATTACAGCTAGGATGTGCATGTACTGTAGGATCGAGGAATACAAGGATTGATAGTTTCAAAATACTAATGCAGAGCCTTTATAATCATTTTTCCCAGCATATTATTTATGATCATAGAAATTATCATACGTCCGTCCTGACGGGACGTATTATGGTATCACGCTCGGCGTCCGTCCGTCTGTCTGTCCGTCCGTCTGTCCATCTATCCGTTAACTTTTCCTTGAAAACGGGATAACTTCAATTTAACTTAATCCAGGCTCATATGATTTGGCGTATTTTCCTTCAGCAAGAAATTTACCCATATTGTACTGCTCTCAACCCAGGTGAGGTAAATGGGTACCAGCAGGAATTAATTCCTCAAAAAGCTGTGCAAACCAAATCGGTAGACTAGCTTAGCTGGGGTAATACAGGAGCACCTTGAGCACCTGGCAAGGTGGATACATGCGCTATACAAATTCTATATTATCATTATCTCTCTGTATCTCTCTCTCTGCCATTTGCAGTTTAAATTTACTGTTTTTTTTTCCTCCTTTCAGATGAGTACCATCCCAGCTTTGTACGCTTTTTAACTCTTAAATTTTATGTTGTATCATAGTGAATAGGCCTACATAGTTACCGGTAGCTTACCTTGGTTGTAAAGAAATAAATCATGTATGAGTACAAACTTAAATTGCACGTTTCATTTTATTTCTTAAGTGAAATAGTGTTGGAATTTTCTTTGAGAGTGGAAGGAGGGATAGACCTTAAACAAAGCCCTGTGTCTATTGTGATGATTAAATCACATATCTACCGACTGGAAAAGAGATTATTTGCAAAAATTTAGTATGTGCGAGGATTTCGAGCTCAGTCACAGGGCCTGTAGGAACCCAATTAGGATTTCTTATGTAAACCATTGTTTCCGAATTGGAATCACTACCTGAGAGGTAGCGGCCATGTTCGCATCAATGAACCCCGTATGACCCTACAGGTGCCACAGAAGCGAACGAACCCGGTCCCATGACGTCATAGACACCAACGGTGCAGATTGGTGCATCGGCATGCTCGTGAATAATTCAGTTATACACGTCTTCACCAGATTCCAAAAGGTCTCGCGACTAAAGTCGCTTGCTCTCGTGCTCACTCGGGTATCGCCCCTTCTCTTTGTAGGCCGCTAGTCTCGTCTCAGCCATCGCTTGACGAGGAATAGAGCCAAGTCGCGAGGCCTTGTCGAAAGGCTAGTGGAGGGGTGAGTCTAGTCTGAAGGGAATAGAGAGACAGATAGAGAGACTTAGTCACACCAGCGAAACCGATTCCAGATGGACCAAAGCTATTATGCTATATCCAATGACATACCATCAGTTGATTTGGAGTAATTTTCGTTGGTGTGACTGGCCCGTAAGGCAGGCGCAGATGGGTGAAGGAAAGGGCAATATCTTGCACATGACAGAGCTTCCAATAGCCAAATCTCCTCCCAATCGAATGTAGATGAAGTCACCATGAACATGATGATAACTTCTCTTTTCCCATTTTTTTCGTTACAGGAGGGGCAGGTGTTGGAATTATCCCAAATCAATGATGTACGGAAGGGTATTGCACCAAAGGTATGTTCTTATCATTTGTTCGATCCTATGTTTGCTAAGTGATGCGTCATACTTTTATATTTCATATAGCAGGTGTAATTCTATAATGTATTTCCATATTATCCACCTCCATAGCTTCCTAGTTTGAAAGTACTGGTAAGCATCGAGTTTATTAAACGTACATGTATATTCATTATATAAAAATCTGTAGAGTACAGTCATTGTACTATTAAAGAGAGGAGATGACAGTTTTCTCTCCTTTATTCAGGAATCCAATATTGTAAAAATTGTCAAATTCAAACCAACTTTTTGAGGAAAGCATAAAAAACACACAGAATAAATCAGGATTTATTTCGCTCAGATTTGAATCCGACCCGAGGATTTTTAAGTCAATACGGCAATTAAAATCTTAGCTACTCATTTTTGTCTCGCCTGCATAGCAGAGCGAGACTTAACCCTATATACCCGGGGGGGGGGGGGGGGCCTAATAGGCCCCCCTTGACACCTTTTCGCGATAATTTCTAAATGCAAAAAAATAATACGCTAAAATTTCATGACTTTTTTCTTTCACATCTCCCGCACATTTTGAGACCCTGTTTGCGAAAATTGGGGGTACACTTGTGGAGATGTAGCAATGTCACCGAAAATGGCAATTTCCACCTACTTTTGTGTGTACAATATATGGGTTTTACAAGAAGTGTTGTCAGATGAATGTTTTTTTTTCTGTTTTTCCTCACATTTTGAAACACGGAAGGAAACAAGAATATCATCGAGAAAAATTAGCATATGCGCATAATTAATTACTATTATAATCTAATAATTATACAATTTCAAGACAGTTGAGTGAGCTGTCTTTTAGATTACATGACTGGCTACTAACATGCTTGATTCCATTGCATTTTCTCAAAAAATGGGGGAAAACTTTAAAAAAATGAAAATTCCTTTAAAAAAATTGAATATTTGCATAATTAATTATATAAATAAAATAAAAAACGCATTCTTGTAAAATACATAATGAGACACCCACAAACCAAATTTGGTCGCAATCGGTCAATAAACGGCCGAGATCTGAGGGGGGCCTAGTAGGCCCCCCCTGCGCTATGCAATTTCAAATTTGCTTTGGCTATTTGCTTTTCCGACAGGGCTGCAGCAACTTTGAAATCTTAACCAAGGTTAAGTTTTTGAAAGGTCATCATAACTTCAAAGTGTATGGACCTTGTTCTTGAAACTTAGACATAAGGGTAATAGTGTATCACTGAAGATCCTGCAAGAATTTCAGGTCACATGACCAAGATCAAAGGTCACTTAGGGTCAACAAACTTTGGCCATGTTGGGGGTATTAGAGGAATCATCATCATAACTTTGAAATTTTATTGATCTATAGTTCATGAAACTTGGACGTAAGAGCAACTAATTATCCTTGAACATCCTGTGCGAGTTTCAGGTCACATGACCAAGGTCAAAGGTCATTTTATGATCAACAAACTATGGTAATGTTGGGGGTATTTGTGGAATTGTCATCATTACTTTAAAAAGTTAATGGACCTAGTTAATGAAACTTGGACATAAGAGCAACAATGTATCCCCGAATACCCTGTGCGCGTTTCAGGAAAATGGCCAAAATCTATTCATTTAAAGGACAATTGATTTTCTCTGGCTGTGTTGGGAGTATGTGTTGAATTGGCATCATCACTTAAAAGTTTTATGGATCTAGCTCATGACACATCGATATAAGGGTAATCAAGTATGAATGATTGGATGCACATGTCTTACACTATAGGTCGCATAATCATGGTCAAAGGTCATTTTGGGTCAATGGACATATTTTATTATCATATTAGTGTTTACTTCTGTAAATAGTTATTCATTAACTGTTATTCAAAGGCAGTACTGTTGCTACATGTATATCGAATTGCATGATGCAGGCATTCCACTTGTTTTTTAGGGTGTCTGTGCTTGTTTAGTACGTGATCTTGAATTTAATTTTTTTATGCAAAAAATGTTGATACACACACTGGCGTTTTAGAAATGAAATACTAGGAATTATTTTTTATATCTTTTTTTCAAACTATCACATAGATTTATCTTGGAATTCTAGAAGTCAAGTGGAGTGACCATTTATCCATTCTGAATATTTTTTTCAAGACGTGTAGGTTTTGTAAGTTCAGATGAAAGTGACACTCGTCGGCAGCATGCCATAGGTCTTGGTAAAGATTTTTACATGATGTGACGTGTAATTTGATAAGAGCATGTTCCACTCGCGAGTCAAGCTTTTAAAAACATGTGCTCTGGGTGAGGGGTACAAGTTATTTCCTTCCAAAGGACCAAGATTTGCTCACCAAATAGCATCATGATGATGACATTTGCCTGGGAAAGAAGTTGAGGAAATACTCCGTAATGGGCTTATGTAGTAAGAACAAACACTGATCAAATAGAGAGCGTGTGGAGACTCCAAAGCCGGGCTCATGACTCCGGGTCTGTTTAGCCCGTGCGTTGGATGCCTGAATTGAGCAAACACTCTACACAATAGTGGTTATTTGGGACCACAAGTTAAACTTGATTGGTCACGTATTTCTGGATGTAGTTTTTGGCTCATTTTTTGTTTGTGAAAGTGCTTGCTGTTTAGTGATTGTTAGGTGTAGGATGGAAAAGCTTTGTAAATAACAAGTACTGTACATAATACTTTTATTTTGGGATAATTAAATTTTGAAGAAAAAAAATCATGAGTATCGTTGAAGACATGTGGGAATAACGAATCATGCATGCTTGCTGGGGGTTTAAAAAAATTCACACAGCAGCAAATCCATTTTTTTTCTCCATTGAAAAAAAGCCCAGATATTGGATTCAATGTGTGATTTTCAAGAAATATTTTCTGTAATTTTTCTTGAGTGAAGAATGAATCGATAGTACTACAGTTTAAATATTATCCATCATATACATGTACTTCTGCTTCATTATAGTGAAGTCCCTTCCATGTTTCACCTTGCATGAAAAAATGACATGAATCTGACAAATAAAAAATGCATGCTGTACTTCACAATTTCTCGACACTTAGGTTTTTTTTATTGATGAGTTTGAAGAAAAGTAAACATTGACTGCAAACTTTGTAAATGTCATTGCGTGCTATCGATTGTGGGGAAACCTGCTGCTATATCATTGATATGCATGCACCTTGAATTGTGGATGTTTATTGATGCCCAGGTATGATTATTTATGAGGAGGTAGTTTGCGATAAATGAGAGGCTCGACATTTATGACTTAAATGGAGATGGAGAATGGATGAGAGAGAGGGAGAGATGATTAAGGAGGCCAAATGAGGAGTGGTCAGCAAAAAAAAAAGAAAGAAAAAAAGAGACATTTCATGAAAATATTAGTCATCTGACTTGGCCAATCGTATGCAAAGATTTCTACATGATAGAAGAGTCGACAGTGAAAATCACACACTGTTTGTTTTATAAAGTGATTCTCAGTTCACACAAAATGAATGATTTATCCACGTTGCATGCCATATTAGGTGGTTTCAGACCGCCGCGAAGTTCGTCAGTTCCAGGTATTTTCCGATCGGGAAGTTTACCCGATCTGAAAATACCAGGTAATATTGCCAATGTGAAAGCAAATTACGCGTAATCTCCCCAAAAGAAAATACCCACTAAATAGTAGGTACTTGTTAAATTTTTTCCAAGGTCGCAGGTATTTTGGCAATGTGAAAGCAATTTACTGGAACTTTTAGCCCAGCGTGTAGTTTGATTTTGAATCTCGCGCCTTGCCTGCTTATCAGACCATACTGCGCATGCTCATAACTTCAGGAACATATCTCGAAGGGTATGTTTCATGGCGGTGTGAATACAGGAATAATTAATGGGTATTTTTTAGCCTAAAAAAGTTCTTGTAATTTAACTGACCACCTATTGTGTGAGGTTGATAGTGTTGAGTATGATATGTGTTTTATCATAATTATATCAAGTAAAGGCTCCTAGAAAACAAGCAGTTCAGGTATGTTCCTGGACTGCAAAAAATATTTCTCAAGCAAAAGATTTCTTACTGAAATACATGTACCTGGGGGAAAAAACGAACTTTGTAGGATTCAATTTCTAAAGAATCATTGATTCTTACACACCGAAATTGAAATGTTTTTTATTTCCCGTGTGAAGAAAGTTAGAAACTCTCAAGCCAGCAAATTTGGGATCAAGAAAATACAATCAAATGCCTTGTGAAGCAATTGAAAGTTTACCTCATGATTTTCTAAGTTTCATGTATTTGATTTGATACAGGGTGTGAGAGATGATTTTTTAAAAATGTTTTCAGCTCTCCTTGATTTTTATTTTCAGCTATTAAAGGTTTAGCTTATTGTAGTTTTCCTCTGTACAGAAGTATGGAAGGCTTGGAAATTATTTCAATTTCAGCTTTTTTCAGCTCTTGTAATTTGTGATAATATCAGCATCTTAAAGAAACAGACCAGCTCTACAAGCACAACATTTTTATGATATATATCAAATATATATCTCTTTGAAAATAAAGAATAACCAGCCTTTTTAAAATCTACTTGAAGTAAGCGCAAATTTCGTATTCCTGTATTGAAAAAGGAAACTACATGCAAGGAGAGAGCTAAAGGACATACAAACTTGATTTGCTGGCATAATGCCAAGATGAGAAAAGTCCACCAAAAAGATGCATTCCTTTGAGTTTACCATGTTTGCTCAGTGCAGAATCAAATTAACATTTTGACATGTATGTGACTTGAATGAGGACACACGCTGCAGGGTATAGAAAAAAAACCAACATGTCATGCTATTTCAAATAAGGTATCTTACAAAAATATTCTTCTAAAATGCATCTCCCGCTCAGGTATACTTTTTAGGGCTCAAGTCCACTTAAATAAGAAGGGGGCACTACAAAAGGGAAATGTGTAAATGGATGCAGAAGATATCCAAGGTCAATAAAAGGGGCATTCAGGCATGACCTTGAATTAATTAATTCCCTGACCTCTTTCTCAGCCCGATGTGGATGAATTTATTGAAATATAATTTCTCACAGTCTTTACCACATGACAGTTTTTGTATTGAAAAAAAACCAACATTTGTGTATCCATTTTTAATTTCAAACGTAGAAGCACAATAGCTCCACTTGTTGATACATGCACAGTAAAAATGAACATTTAAGATTTTATACAATGCTGTTTTACTATATGACTCTAAAGTGTAACAGTGTAAACAAAATTAATGTAGATGTTAGAAATTAAACTTAGTTGTATAAGATTTTAAACACTTTTCCAAAAAAAGTGTTGTGTAACAATGTTATACAGCTTCTACATGTACCACGGACAAATCCCTGCATGTGCAACAAGAGGAATCATTGCGCTTCTCCAGATAGCACAATAATAGTTCTATTTTATGAAAATAAATTGTTACATTTAACTATTCCAATTACAATATCAGATCAGTATACATGTAGCAGAAATGGATAGCATTCCTTATATCAGATATCAAAGTTAAAAAGGTTGACCAGATTTTTTTCACACTCACACTAATTCTCTCTGCTGTGTATTTTACTGTTTATTTATGAAAAAAAAGACATTTGAAGAGAAATGCTTTTATCTTAAATGCATACTATTCCATAACCTGATTACTTTGTTTATAGCACAAAGTCTTTAAGTTTGATTGTAAGACCAATATTTGATCAATTTGACCATTTGACATTTTAATATCTTTTATGTGCAATGTTATAATAATAATAGTATCAATGGTATATTTACCAGGGTAGCCACTTCAGTTCCAAAAACTGTTCTTCCAGCGGGTCCTGCTATTATTATTACCTGGCCAAGCTAGGCTACCTGTTTGGTGCACACAGCTTTTTGAGGAATTACTTCCTGCCGGTACCTATTTACAATGTACCTCACCTGGGTCGAGTGCAGCACACTGTGGATGAATTCCTTGCTGAAGGAAATTGCACCATGGCTGGCCATGTTATTGTCTTGAATGCCTGCATTAAAGAAGCCAGAAAAGATATTGTCATAATTTGTCAAAAAGCATTTCAGAAAATGAAAGGTAAAGAAAAAGATATTGTCATTTGTTATAAAGCATTGCAGAAAATGAAAGGTAAGAAAAATAATGAAGAAAAGATAAGGAAAAGAATAACATTGGCTTTCAAGGAATATCTTCAAGAAGCGAAGATGAAATCTAATAATAAGCACAAGGAAATGTACTAACCCAACCAGACCATGAATCTTGTGGTCAGGCAGTAGGTATTGGGGTGGCTAGGTTCTTAAATACACTTCAACATCAATAATTGAGGGTTACATTATTGGATTGGTTTATGGATGATGGTAGAATGCATGGTTTGTACAGTGTGGAGAGGATACGAGAAGGCATGTACAGCAAGTATGAAGTGCTTCTTAATTTGATTTTTTTGTAAATGGAATTGTAGTATGGAATGAAGTATATCTTACCTTCGATGGTATGATGGACTGATACCTTTTTTGTATTCTTAACACCCAGTGGCACGGGGGGGGGGGGGGGGAAGGGGAAGGGGTGCCCTATGTGTAGATGCCACTTTCTGAAGAACACGAAATGGTATTATTGTCTCACTCGCGTGGCAGAGCAAGACTATAGGCGCCGCTTTTTCAACGGTGGCGGCGGCGTCGTCAACATTGAAATCTTAACCAAGGTTAAGTTTTTGAAATATCGTCATAACTTCAAAATTATATGGACCTATTATTTGTAGGAGGATATAAAAGAGAATTCTTCCTGGTTGTACATAATTTACTGATGCTTAAGATAGAAACTACAAGAAGGAAATTAATAAAAATTGTAGCTAGTTGTAATAAGAAACTCTAAGACAGATTAACACACCAAGTGGAAAAAGGCTTGGTGCTGGATTGAATGCGAAATGCAGCTTTCAATGATCAGCCATTTACGTTGGGGGGGGGGGGGGATTCCCATAGTAACTGAGTGACAAACAACGTTGGAGATGTTCTTTGTAATTGATTTTAATGAGATATTTATAGTGTTAAAAGGGGGAATCTTCAAGTTCAATCTGATGGATAACAATTCAAATATAATTTCATGTAAGCCATTGATATCAGAACTTGGAAGTGGTGCATATTCCTGGGCCCTGTCTTACAAAGAGTTACGATTGATCCAATCAATCTCAACTGTATGGAGATCCATCTATACCATAATTTTTTTATGCAGGAAATTTGCACAATTTCCTCAGTAATCATAGAGAACTACACTGAATCTTCAAGAGAACAATTAATGTATGTAAATACATCATATCTAGAAAATATTTTGAACAAATTTGCATTTTAGATGTTCACGTTGCTGGCCATCCATAGTTGTGGTTGATCGGATCAATGGCAAATCTTTGTAAGATGGGGCGAGGTGTCATGTTGTTTGTGGTGCGATTTCTTGGCCTGACCCCTTAAGAGGATGTACATTAGTGCTAGCCCATGGTGCTGGCAAATCTGCATACCAAAATAGAAAGTGAAATGGAAGACGAAAAAACAATATTTATGAAAATATCACTGCATTTTAAGTTGTGCATTATTGATGCAGGTGGGATTTCTTCTAAGTCCAAATATCTTATTTTAATAGCGCTGAATCAGCAGAAGTTATGACACTATCCTGGCATTTCATAGAGGGCACTTTTAGGGCATGGTTACTATGGGTTACATAGAAATTGAAAAAAAGGTATTATTATTAGATTTTTATGGAAATAATGCTTCTTGGAAAAAAACACCCTTAATAATGAAAATTATGGATAAAATCAGTCAAGTGTGTAATTTGGAAATTGCATTTTCAGTTTATTTCAAAATATAAAAAAAGTGCAAACAATACATTGTACACTCAAGACCCTATATACTTTCCTTAAGGAGGTCCATATTTATAATTCTTTATCTTTCTCTACATGTACATTCTCTTTCCAACCTTTTTATGCCGTTTTTATGCCGTATGTTTCGATTTATATTCCCTATTACAATTTTTTTTTATTATGTCCATGTTTTGTTTTATTTCAACTTCATTCCTGAGCAATAAATAGGGTAATGAAAAGAGAACCACCTCTAATTCGTTATCAGAATATTACTCCTATGTTGACTTCTGTCCTTTTGGTGTGTTAATAAGAAAAGAGGTTGAGAATAAGAGTAAATGGAAGCATTGCCCTCTGGCGTGCAAACCAGCATGATCCCTGACAGGAATGATAAGTCTTCAGTTTTCAAATCCATTAGCATGTACCAGAATATAGCACCAAGTAACATGTGACAAATCACTTGTAATAGGCTCCAGAGGCAGTAGCCATTTGTTATATAAATGATCTCTGATAGAATAGAGTCTCCACATCATGCGCTGCATCTCATCTTCGTGTCTCACTGTATCCCTGAGTCTTAAACCAGGAAGAAAATTTACAGTTTTTGTTTTCGAGGCTACTTTTCACAACTTACTAAATCTGCAGTATTGGATAAGCTTTTAAGTTGATATGAATGGGGATTTCCTGGGCTCTTTTGAGCATTTCTAGGGGGCCAAATCGCTTCCAGCCCTCGTTTATTTTTTCCTTGTCTTGGACATGTATACCGGTTCGCAGACCTGTATTTAGCATCCAGTTGCAGAAAATTTTATTCTATTTTTTTTTGTCTACTCATCGATTTTGATTTAATTGAAAAAAAATTGTATGTGCTGAATCATTTATTTGTTTGATCACTGTTGATCATTCAAAATATCACTTCTTACTCAGGATGTAAGAATTTTCTCATGATGAATGATTTTAGAGTGACAGCAATTTAAGGGGAACTCTGATCTTAAGGGACATGTTCTTCTGGAGAATTCAACTATAAATTGAGAAGTGACAAGTAAATGAATTGATTTATTTTGAATGTTAGGATGTGTTTTACATCTCAAAAGGATTCATATTCAAATCTTTTCGCTTTGAATTATAATCCACATGGTTTAAATAAAAGTTATGTTCATCTGGTTACTATTCACATGCAGATGATCAGGTTTTGATTTAAATTCCTTGAATTTAGTGCGTAAAGGAAATTCTGAATGAAAAAGCTATTAAAAATACTTAATTTATGTAGAGACAAATGGACATTCCTATGGGCCAAATCACAATCGCTCAAGCAAATTATTAATTCAGAGATTTGCATGACCGTTCTCACATGAATATATCTTTATTTTATTGTTAGCATTGGTTCAATTTATTGTAAATTTCTGCTGTGTTTTTAGTCTCAGTAATCTTCATTTTGTATTGTATGGATTGAGAGGTTTTTTTTTAAAATGTTCATCTTGTATCTCAAAAAGGCAGACATGCAATCATGAAATGTTATCTTGTTTTTCTTCTTTGTGTATTTACTTTGATTTTCCAATTGATGTTAAGAGAGATTGAATGAGGGATATATAGAGAAAAGGGGAGGAATAGAGAAAAGGAGAAAGACACAGAGAAGAAAAACAGAGAGAGAGAGAGGGGGGGGGGAGTTAGTAAGTAAAGCTCTCAATCTGCAGTGAACAGCAACTTACCATAAAAGCTACATTAAATTTCATGCCTCTGCCAGGAGGTAGTGAGCAGAGCTGCATAATTGAATTATCCGAATCTGTAATTAGAAACGAGAACTGCTCAATTTCATCCCAAACTTGTTATTCTTATCAATTATAGCTGCGCTATGAGGGAAACTATATGGCCTCCAAGACCATTTTCCATGCTCCTATCCCAAGTTATTTTCTCCATCCAATTGGTGCTTACGTCTGTTTGCGTTTCCTGTACTTTCAGGAAGAGAAAATTGAAGAAGAAATTTAGCAAAAATAATTAGCATGATGAAAATTGAGTGGATGATATATTTTGTATTTTGCCTTTGAATTAACAAGACAATGCTCAAAATGCTTAATCACGTTTTCTTTGAAAAATTCTGGTGTAAAGTTGGTTTTAAATAAAGCAGAAAAGGAAAGGGATTTTAACCCTGATAAATATCCAACCTTTCATTATAAGTTCGCAATAATATTGATACTGCCCTGACTCGGGGAAAATATGGAAACTATCTTTGCAAACAGTTTGATGTAATGAACGACTTTAACCCATCATCTACTATAGATAGGAATTAATATTCCCCTAAAGTAATTCATTACGAAGAATATCTTGTGAGAAGAAAGTGATAGTCTATAATTATATGAAGCTGCATTTGATCTACATAAACTGACTTTGTAAACTCTCCTGTATGTCCCCCTGCAGTATATGACTATTACTTCTGCATTGTGTAAAAGATGCCAACAGATGGATAATTCCCTTTGAAACAGTAGTTAGACAAGCATTGAGCATGCCCATCATGTAATGACTTCCAAGCGAAGTGGCTGGAAGGAAATTAGATTATATCCTTTACAAGAGGTTTGTGATCTATATAGGGTTGCTTGCATACCAGCAAATTTTCATTAGAGCAAGATTCCCTCACAACCTCATCTATTACACATTTTTTCATGTTCAATTGTTACATATTAGGAATGTGCAGAAGTTGGTTTAAAACATTTCTCGGAATGTCTATGGCAGCGGAGATGAATAAAAATGTATGTGGTGTGCATGGCTTGAAAAATAATTGATGTCAGCTAGTCAGAAAGTAATATCTGCTTGCAGAAATAAATGTTCATGCGAAATCATATCCATTTTGAACGAAGCGTTAAGTCAATAATGTGAAATGTGACAGCGTGCTATATTGACATTGTAATTGACATGATAGCACTTGACCAGTATCAAGATGTAGTTTGTTCATGTTTTCGTGGGGACAAGTTTGATACGATTAGGAACAATCTCCATTTCTTGTAGGATTGGATAAGATTTCATATGTGAATAGGACCTGTGCTGTCATGGAAAGGAAAGTGCATTAGTGGCACATACAGTTTGTTCCAGTTGAATGGGTGACCTGCTCAACCATTGGGAACAAGAGGTTCAAGGCAATCTGTCGACTTCAAGGGCGTTCTACCTTTTGAACAAAAGCCAAGCTAAGCCTCCTGCCACCTATTAATAGAAATGTCATTCCTTCTATACATGTACCTTATTGTCTGACCTTAAGAGGCAAAAAAAAGTTTGAACTACAATGACTACTACCTGTACAACTATTCTACTACTACTATTGCTACTACTACTTCTACTACTACTACTACTACTACCACCACCACCACCACCACCACCACCACCACCACTACTACTACTACTAATACTACTATTTCTACTACTACTACTACTGCTACTACTACTACTACTACTACTGCTACTACTACTGCTGGGAAAGCTTTTTAAAAATCCAGAAATACATGCACCTACAAGGAGAGCAAATTGTTTACCGGTGTCTGCGTTTAAAAGTTAAGGTTCCAAAGTTTCATCCCGTATCTTTATATTTTCTTGAAGTTAATTATTTACGCCACAGTGGGCATCGTAACAGAGAAGACGGTTTGTGGAATAGATATAGTGCTTCGCGATTTTACTACTACTACTACTACTACTACTACTACTACTACTACTACTACTACTACTACTACTACTACTACTACTACTACTACTACTACTACTACTACTAGAGAGATTTCGATTGTCTGCGACTGCAACGTATTCCTAGTTCACCGGAAGTGGTGACACCGCTCGTTCAGTATCACGTTCGTACATTGATGAAAACAGTTTCGATTTAAGTCGACGTACCCGTACCACGCCACAGCATATACCAGCGTGATAGCGAGCGGGCCGTGGGCCGATGCTTGGCCGGAGAATCAGGCGTAGCATCACGCTACGAACCAGTGGGGCGACTGTGGGTGCAATATTTGCACTCTTGCGCAAAAAGCCGAAAAACACGGTTGTTTGGAAATAAAACATCAATTACCTATCGGATATGTAGTGTCTGAAAACAGGACACACTAAATGTAATGGAAAAGCTGGTAACAAGCAGTAATTTGCAGTTTACCAGCCCTGCTGAATCAACGAAACTCGAGTGTTGATGCGGCTTCATTCATTTTTGCCAAGCTGGGATGACGTCATCATGTACGAACTAGCGCTCGTTCGAGCACTATGACACCGAACGTCAAAACCCTCAAATACGAGTCACAGATTTGGTCAGTGGACGAGAAGGCTCGTCACAGATTACTTCGCGCATGCGCAGTGCTCCCAAAATTCCTTAATCTCGTACGTCCACATGGCACGTCACAGAAAACGAAAGGTCTCAACTATCTACTACTACTACTACTACTACTACTACTACTACTACTACTACTAATATCTACTTCTACTACTACTACTACTACTGCTGCTACTACTACTACTACTATTATTGCTGCTGCTACTACTACTACTCTTACTACTGCTATTGCTACTACTACTGCTACTACTGCTACTGCTTCTACTGCTACTGCTACTACCACCACCACTACTACTACTACTTCTATTCTCTTACTGAAGTATTACCACAGAATTACTGTATACTATTATCACTAGTTTTTTCCTGTGTCAACTTCTGTTGCTTCTGCTTCAGGAATACAATCTTTGGAAGATATGAACACATTTTTGCATTCTTGATACATAATTATATTTTTACCTGTTTTGGAAAGAAATTAAAAATTGGAGATGAGTAAACCATGATCCTTTCCCTGTATTCTGCTTATATTTATCTGTTGTCGCGATGTCTCGTTGTCTCTGTCTGTATGTCTCTCTCCCTCGCTCTTAGTTGTCCCCTCTCTGTCTGTTGATTGCCACCTATTGCTATTTCTTACTCTCCACCTCTCTGTTCACCCATCTTCTTCCCTTTTCTCTCTGCCTTTCTCTATTTTACCATCTTTCCTGTCTTTATTAGTTTTTATGTCCATGCTGCCTTGTCAATGTCCACCCCCACATCATCTTGAACCAAGGACAAATGTTTTGTTTCTACCATGAAGACGAACACTTAAAGAGAAATGCCAGTAGTTGCAGTACACTGATTTCATGAGAAATTCTGTAAAACCAGGCTTAAATGTCAGTATCACCATCGAGGATCTAGATCTGGTACAGTTACATAAACTGAACTTTGTGAAATCTTCAAATCTACGCTGAAAAATGTTCAAACCGAAGATCACCAACACAGAGGAGCGCACGTGGGACAGTATTAATATTGCTTTGAATGTCGGCCCTACGCTTGACCCTATCCTGTGCTTTTTTGCTAATTTCTCAGCAATTACACACTTTCTTCCAGAATCCTTTGGCACATATTTTTATTTATACAAACAGACACTTTGATGATCATTTCGTTGGATTCTGTACGAACTCATTTTGATATCTTTACCACAACTGGCATTTATCTTCAATCTTTTCGGCTTGCCCTGTCTGAATCTTGCAACATATTTGGTCTAGCATATCTGAATTTGTAAATTGCATCAACCTTAGGTAAATCCAGGAGCCTAAACAACTTTTGGCAAGATTTCAAGTCATAGACCGAGAAAAGGCTCAAATTCTGATTAACAAAGACAAAAGACCCTCACAGTTTAGACGCGCAGTAAACAAATCCCAAACTGGAGAATGGAGAGCTGTCGGTGGGATGTTTATTTACACATGGTTGTTGAAAAGCCATTGGTGGAATTGACCCATTTTCGTTTCTAAAAGGCAGAGCTCAAGTATGGCAGACGTTGTGGAGATAGCCATCTGTAGGAACAGCACTTAATCTGTCACACCCACACCCGTGCAATTACACATGTGAAAAGTGCACACAGCCAAAAAGCCATGTTCACAGTTCTAAATGTCATGATGAAGCCTTGATATCTTTGTTGAAAATCTCCCAACCAGTAAGGGTATGTGGTGAAAGTAGTGTACACAAAGTTAATTTAGAATATTGTTGAAGTGTTGGGGGGAAAAAGGCATTTTGTTTTAAAATATTTGTTTCACTATTCCACCCCCCCCCCCCACCAACCAACCATGCAGAGCTTGAATAATATTTGAGAATGGAATCAGCAACTACAGGAGGGTTTTTTTGTGTGTGTTATCAGTGTCTAATTATATATCATATGTAATTTATCTAGTTGGACAAATTGAAATCTTTGACCAACTTAAATGCATGAACTTAGTTTATGTACCAGTATTTTTGTAGTGCTTGAAAGTAGTAATTGTAAATGTGAAAATAGAATTATCATCAGCAGTACATCCGCTAATATGATTTACTTGATGAGGTTTGTTCGAAGCTTCTTCTCTCAAGTGCTTTATACATACAGCTTTGCTCTGATATCTTATTTTAGAATCCACACACAAGCATCTCATCCTCATGCCCAACACCTTCCTCAAGCAAATACTGCTCCCCCACGCACTCACCAAACCCACACTTAAACACACACACACACATGCAGTCCTTGTTGCTCAGACATGCAGTCCCATACATAGACGATCGCGTTCTTTAAACACACAGACATACACAGTGCACATAAACAGGGCCTGTTTGAGCTGCATGGTGATGTGTTCTGTCGTTATCATGCCCTGCTGATCAAATTCAGATCAGGTTGACGTCACACCAGGCCTGCCGGTCTCACTAGGCACTGCTGTATATACAACAAAATGATTGGGACGTACTGTAAGGACAAAAGTCAATAATATTTTCTTTTGTTTTGCAGGTTTGATTTTCCTCATTGGGTCACATTTGATCACCTCCACAGAAAATCTTCCAAATTAACAATCCATAAGGTTCCCATTTGTGAGTGAACTCCTTAAAACAAAGTTAACTGGATTTTATTCAGATCATTCTATGTATTTTTTCATCACTCGATAAATAAAAAAATATTTCACAGAGAATAGTAATAAAGTGTGATGTGTGCGGGAGCCGGCGACATTGAATTTTTTTCAAATATATGGTGCTATGCAAATGCTCTTCATCATCATCGTCATCATCATCATCAATGGGGTAATTCCATCAATGGATGTACATGTAGTATATTATAAAGAATAGGTTTGAATTAAAGCATACCAGATATACACAGCTTCTATGCATAATGATGCATTCAGCCATCTATCAAAAGATTCCATCCTAAATCTTGATTTTGTCGAGGATGTCGTTTAGAAGGCAAGGGACCTCTACTGCCCAGGGACCTTAGAGTGCTCATGCAACAACAAAAACAGGATACATAACATCTATCCTTGCAATGATTAAATCAAGAATTCTGCGAAGTCTTGCCCATTTGACATATTGACGTCATTCATCTTCCCACCAGTATATTGCTTCCCAATCGCAGGGTTTTCAATCGAAACGCTCGCTTGGCAGTGGTGGCTGTGCATTGACTCTCGTCACATTCTGATAAAAAGACAGCCCGGTCGGTCCGGGGAGGCAACACATAAATTGTCCTTTTTAAAGGCTTCCTTTATCTACACTCTGGATTGAGGCATGCATTCAATGTTATGCTACATTTCACTTTATTGGTAGTGTACCAGTAGTGTGGTTGTGATTAGGATTTTGATATGGATGAGGGAGCTTATGCAATATTTATCACATTTGATGGATTGCGTGTGATTGGAAATTCACACGGGGATCCAGTGATTTTATCTTGAAACAATGAGAAATAATCACATTGTACAGTGTGATGGAACATTAGATGATTTTACAGATATCTAGGGGGCTATTATTGACTTGCAACAGCATGAAAAAAAATGTTGTTGAGAGATTAACATCTGCTTAATTCATCCCTGATTGCCCAAAGTGACATTTGTTAGGAAAAAAAAATATTTTTTCAATTTTGAACTTTCTTTGCCTTTTTTGGACATCATCTTCACAAAGTCTGAGTCCATGATAATGCTTGAGTGTGATGTTATGTTACAACCGCAAACAATAGAAGGAAAAAATTAGGATTTTCTGTTCTTCTTTACACACTTTTCTTTCTTTGCTGAGATCCATCATTTAGTTAAAATCTCTAAAACTGAGCCATGTGGCTTTGTGTATATGCTATGAAACGATGTTGTAATGTCCCATGCCTTTTGCACAGAAAAGTTTCTGCAATCTGTCACTTCTTGAAAAAAATTGAATTATGAATTTTCACAAAGTGATAGTTGTATTTAAAACTCATTGTTTCAAACATATTGAGAATCTTGATAATAAGCATATACTTAGAAATTAACCATGGAGTATTTCTTAAACTGGAGATGCGAATTCTATTCCAAATGGATGATGGAGAATCAGGTACAGAGTAGACCTAAAATAATTAAACATAGTTGCAAGTGCTTACGTTGATCCAAAACATGGAAAAGAAAAATATGTGTAAAAATTGATGCTGGCATAACAGATCCGCACTTAAAGAGTAAATAAAAAAACAAGGACACTTCCATTTTTGCCTGAGCTTCTCTTACAGCATGGACCTTCTACATGCTTACGACACCCCTCCCTTCTTGCCCTTCTTGATCCTGAATAATTATCCACCCAATTTCACACAATTTTATCCAATCTCTATAGATGAATGCACCTCTTTCGATCCTTTCTCGGCTCTTATGTCAGTCGTTCTGTTGGTTTCATGCTACATTTCTTTTGCAGCCTATAGATATGCCTTCTAAAAACAGACAAAATTTGTGGCGGAAAAGAATGTTGTATTATCCCATCTTCAATAAATTGTAGGTGTCGACTGAAATACTTAAATATGTCATAGTATGGAGACAGCGAGTTCATGTATTCGCCTACATGTATAGGTGGTTTCAGACCGCCTCGAAGTTCGTCACTTCCAGGTATTCTCTGATCTGGAAATTTACCCCGATCAGAAAATACCAGGTATTTTGGTAATGTGAAAGCAAACTACGTGTAATTTCCCCGAAAGAAAATACCCGCTAAATAGTAGGTACTTGGCGAAATTACAAGAACTTTCGCGGGGATTTTTCCAAGGTCGCAGGTATTTTGGCGATGTGAAAGCAAATTACGGGAACTTTTAGCCCAGCGTGTTGTTGGGTGCGGTGCCGTGGGTGGCTGCTGGGCTTGTGATTTTGAATCTCGCGCCTTGCCTGCTTATCAGACCATACTGCGCATGCTCGTAACTTCAGGAACTTATCCCGAAGGGTATGTTTCAGGGCGGTTTGAATGCAGGAATAATTAATGGGTATTTTTCAGCCTAAAATAGTTCTCATAATTTAACGGGGATTCTTGTGATCGAGGCGGTTTGAAACCACCTTATGTGTGTGGTTCTGAAATACTGTATAATTGATTCATTGTGTGGGCTCGAGAAAATATAATAAATCCTGAGTGATATAGAGACAGGCTATTCAAATACAAACCTGACATTTAGCAGACCCATTTGGATTGCATCATATGCTGTTAAAAAATATAATGCTGAAGCACTGATACAGCTTCTTTCTTAAACCTTGTTATCTGACAAGGTTTGTAATATGTGGGTGGAATGGTTGCTTCATATAATCTCCCCTATTGAAGCCATGCTCTGTTAACCTAACCTAAATTGAGTAGTGTTTATTATTCATTGTTTTTTTTCAACTGTGGCTTACCACACCCTTGTTTGTGTGTGTGTGTGTGAGAGAGAGAGAGAGAGGGTGGGGTTAAATGATATTCTTTTTGTGGCACCCTTTCGATTATATTTTCAAATGAATACTTTTAGGCTACCTTGATATTTATATGAACTACAATATTTTCATCTCGACTGAGATGGAAAAAAAAGCATGACCTCAATCAACAATTCTACTGGTTCGCAGGTGATATGAATGTCGTTCTGAATTTCAATCAACCACCACAAAACCCACCAATAAAATCACACCCGCTCGTGGTTTTTCAATTACAATACTGGTATATTCTCAAAAAATTTTCTTGATGTAATTCCAAATTTTGAAGCACAAAACATTTTTGCCTGTTTCAATTTGTTCTGTAATTAATATAGTATTCAATTGGATTTTCACTTGCTTACAAAACCCCCTGATATTTCACAATAATAATTTCTTGAAAAAGAAGAGGATGTCTGTGTAATGCGGAGGTTTAGACTGTAACCTGATTATTCCGTCAGTTAAATTTATCTTTTAATTTTTTTTTATATAACAGGTTGAGCCTTAAGACTTTGAGTATTTGAATGGGCAGTAAAATTCTATGCAGTTTTCATAGATTTTTTTAGGGGATCATTTTTCTTTTTGTTTTAGCAGAATAGTGACCAGTACTGTCCTCTTTGATGAGCATTGTATACAGTATATGTCAACACTAACCCTTAAATGAACTAATTTTTAGTTGTTTATAATGTTATATTACATTTTAAAGGCACTTTGATATATCAATCTTCTCAGTGGAAAGGTGTTTTGTTTACCAATATGCATTATGTTACAAGAGATACCTTCTCGACCGATCTCTTGGCAATATTTTGCCAAGTTGAGGCATTTTGCATGTTAACTTGTTTTTGTAGTCTACTAACTTTGATCTGTTGGTGTCTACTCCACTACAAGTTTAGGGGAGCATTTCATGAAGAGTTTTGTCACTGACTAATTTCCTCTTAGCCAATCAGATGCAAGGATTCACAGTAGCTTATAACATCGATTGGTGAAAATCACTGACCAAGATCTTCATGAGATGCTCCCCTGGTTCAATTGAACGTTATACAAAAAGCGAATAGGCATGAGTGCGTTGTTGCGAGATTTCGCATGAGGTGAAAGAAAGATGCAATGCGTTGAATCTTTATTGTTACAGTGACGTCACCTTTTTCTTGACCCGTCGCGACCCGTGCAACGGTGCATTATGGACGGTGCATGTTGGATGATACGTCGTGTGCAAATGAACGAATGTTTGACATTCAGCCTTTCATTTGCTCACGTACAAGCTAAGAAGGCGATGTACAATATGCAATGACTCATAAGGGGTAATTTGTTGAGGCTTTTAGCTATTTTGACTACGTTCACATCTGTATTAGATAAGGTTCAATGCACCTATTACAGCCATTGTCTGCAGGACTCATTAGCAGGATTTTAGTTGGGGCTGGCAGTTTTGAGTCACATGGCCACTTTAGAAAACGTCCTCCCAATTCCATTGACTGTGTATGCGTGATTTTGGCAGAGGCCAAGGCCAAGGCTGGCAAAATGTGGCCTCGAGGCCAGTCTTGTCTCCCCCTTGCTCAAAATGTATCAAATCGGAGTGTGTATGTATCGCAGTAATAGTAGATGGTCGTGATAGCTAAGTTATCTATGATATTGAACTACTATCCCAGTGGATGAATAGGCAAATGTTGATGATCTTTTCTGGTCAAGTATGCCCATCCAATACCAGCGTCAAGCATTTTCTTACACTCACATGACAATATCCCTCAATTCTATAGGAGAAATGCACTTTTTATTTTTCCACCCACGATCACTTCAACTGTATGTGCAATGTGAGGGGTGTATCTTCTTATTGCTCTTGCTTAACCTCCCTCCGGGTCACAGGGGAGCAGATTCGCGCCCCTCTCCACCCCCGAGGTGCCAACGGACTGCTTGTATGTCTTTTCATGGAGGCAAACATATTAAAAACCTGGCATTGTGAATTATGGATGCCTAACCAGGCTTGAGGAAAATGTCACTGAATCTATCAGCCTCTGTTGTAAGCATTGGCCAATTGGTTTCTTTGAAATTGTCAGTTGGAGTACACTCAGACGACAAGTTCATGTCCAGTGAAATTGGATGAGTGACCCCATCTTTGATAATAGATAATTGAACACCCTTCAGCTGAAGGAAAATTACATTACAATTATAATTTCAAATCTTGATGAAATTAAGGAATTTGTTTCAATTGGTTGTTGTCAACAGAACACACATAGATTTAACTCTGATGCTATGTGAGCCATGACTCAGGTTATCATGGACCTACTACTCTGACAGAGTACTAGTAGTAGCTCTATGGTTTTAGACCTAATTATAATGGCCCGTATTCTGAAGTCGGGTTTAACCTAAACTCAGGTTTAAAGTTGTGGTTTAAGTATGGATAGCCAATTGTTGCATAAATCACTAATTATAGAGAGATCATATGTCAGCTCATTTGGCTCTCAAATCATTCATAATTGTCTAGGAAGTATAAATATATGATTGTCTTCACCATCAATGAATCAGGAAAGAGCACAGTAAACGTAAGAATCATTCAACTTAATAAAATTTTAACACTTTTGTCTTCCCATAATTTTAGAACAGAGTTAGACCATGGTCTAAGTTAAACCCGGTTTCAGAATACGGGCCAAAGAGTTTTTTACCTGTTTTTTGTTATCATCATACACCTTGAATTGAAAACTATTCTTCATCAGATTCCTCTTAACTCAACCTCACAATCACCAGCTTCTTTTCTCCACGTTATGCAAGGAATTTCTTCCATGAGGAACAGGAGATGGGCATATTTCCATTGATGTAAATGAACTTATCTTCAATTCTGATTCTTGTCTGTAATACCATGGTCACATTCACTCTAAGGCGGCCGTACGTCGAGTAAAAAACAGCAGTTTTATTCATTTTTATACATACCACCTGTATGTAGCTCGTACATAAAATGTGAAAACGGCTGTTTTCAACTCGCCGTACGGCCGCTGTAGAGCAAATGTGACCAAGGTATAACTTATCATGCCTCGTTTGTTGTAAGGACGATATTGAATCCTGATTCTTGAATGTAGTAAACACATTAACAATTATCTTTACATTCTTCTTTGTCTTTTATTAACAGGATGTGGGGTACTTGGCTAAAGTTGGTTCCATCCTTGACCCATTTGGGAGGGGGAACATTGAAGATCGCACCATTACCATCTGCAGTGGCTTGGACTTTGTCAACATTAACTACATGCACATGGTTGCAAGCACACCTGAGATAGCACAGGTATCAAGTTGTATTAATTTGTTTATCTATTTTTTATTTATTTATTTATTCATTCATTCATTCATCCATTCATCCATCCATCCATCCATCCATTTATTTATTCATTCGTTCATTCATTGATGGATGCATCCATCCATCCATTTATTTATTTATTAGTTTGTTTTTCTTATTCATTTTGTATTATTGATGTTTTTCATTTTGTTTTATACTGCAGAGTTGGCCTGCTTTACAAAGGCACCCTGCAGTCTGTTAAACAGATATCAATATACATGAAAATACAGAGAAACATCATAAACTCCCAACAACAAATCATCAAATGTGGATAAATGGTAATCTAGGAATGAGATACATGAGTAGCACTGTTAAAATGCTACTGAATCAATATGAAAGGCTTTGAAGAGATGTTTAAATCTGTATCCACCTTGCTAGTGCTCAAGGCGCTCCCTATCTTACCCCGGCTAAGCTAGTCTACCGATTCTTGTGAGCACAGCTTTTTGAGGAATTACTTCCTGCCGGTACCTGTTACCTGAAGATTTGTTTTCTAAAATAATCATGTTCAAAGTTTGGATGTGTTTCTGAAGCTCGTAACTTTGCACTTGAAGGAAACCAGAGCAATCATTTATACCAATTTAATTCACAAGTCCTATCATGTCATGATAATTATTATTGTTACATTTACATAACATTTCATACTTTTTTTCTATGCGCTGTACATTGCAATTATCATCCCGGTCATAGGATTCTTCACTGTTCCACACATAAAGTGCACCATCTTCATTGCCTGGGGAGTATCCCGGCCAGGGATATTTTCTAATGTTTGCAAAGTTCTGCTGCAATGCAAATTTATCATTTCATTATGAAAAACACATAGGCATTTCAGAAAATTGTGAAAATTGGGTAACTATTTGTTTCATGAAAATGCTCCCTTGGATTGGAGAGCTTAGGATGTAGGATATACTTGGAGGAGAGGTGCCAGTATCAATCTCTTCATAAAGCACCAAGGAAACCATTTGGTGGATTGGGATGGAGCAGAGAGTAGATAGATGATTGGAATGCTCCTCTTTCTTAAAGTGTTCTCCAAAGGTGCTTTCGGACCGACCTGAAGTTCAAGAATACCCGGTTGGTGTTTCATAAAGCTGTCTGAAAGTTATGAATGATTGGTGACCCACTCTTCAAAAGCCTAATCAACGCCAAAGAAAATGTTGGGGATATATCCTCCCATACTAAGGTAGCCTTTATACAAGGCTATGTGCCTGTTATGATGTTTATATAAAATACCTACCGACTGAAAACAAAGATGGATGCGAGTGATGTGAGCCCAGTCACATTGCCTTTAGGAACTATACTTGATGTCCTATGTTAACTATTGGTTCCGACTCGTGATTGCTACCTGAGAACCCTGTATGACTTCTGTGCCATAGAAGCGAAAGGACCTGGTCCCATGACGTAAGGGGTTCCCCAGTTGTGTGAACAGTCATTAATAACTTATCAACAGCTTTATGAAATGGCTACCAGGGGGGTGTTTCACAAAGATTTAAGTATGACTTAGGTCGCACTTAAATGTCGACGCGTACAAGATATGCAACGCGCAATCTTATTGATCAATACGCAGTAGTGCGCGTCCTCTTGGCATGATCTGACCAATGCTGTCATGCCTTTTATACTGCGCGCAACTAGGCATTTAAGTGCGACTCTAAGTCATACTTAAATCTTTGTGAAACACCCCCCAGGTAATCTTAGATCAGGAAATAATTTGCCATGATTTACCCTGATCACTATCAAATACCAGGTTAAGTATGCCATTGCGTGAAAGCAAACTTATATTAAAAATTCCTGAAAGAAAATATTAAATCATAGGCACTTGTAAAAAACAAAAAAAAATTTGTATGGATTTTTCCAAGATCATGAGTGTTCTTGCAGTGTGAAAGCAAATAGCATGAACTTTTTTATCCCTTACACTGGATGTGGGTTGAGTTGTTGGCTTGCTGAGCTTACCGTTTCAAATCGCTTGTGAGCTGAGAGAGAACTTACCTTTATAGGGTCTCACAAGGTGGTGCTGCACCATCCTGAATTTGCTCAATCTCAAGATTTTAGCCCGATTGGCCCTCTTCGCGATTAATCTCAAGATACAAGAAAACTTGTCTCCACCATCCCAAAGAAGAGCGTTTCCTGCTCGAGTGAGGCATCGATGCATTATGGTCTGACCCGTGAATAAATAATCCTGAGTGCGTCTGCACCTGCGAATTAGCGTGATAATTTGTAAAATAGTGTGCTATTTTGCAAATAATCCTAAGTTGACTTGGGATTGCAATCTCGAGATTAATCCTACGAACTAGCGCGATAATTGCATCTCCATTACAAATAATCTTGAGATTGTTCAGATCGGGATAATTTGCCGGATCAGATATAGCGCGCTAATTTTAAAACTCGGGATGGTGCAGATTTTATGTTCTCATGCTTTGACAGGTATTTTGGTGATGGAGTCAGTTTGAAAACATCCGATTATGGGGATGGCGTTGTGGGCAGCATCCATTATCTGATCTATTTTCGGGGGTGTGGGGGAAGACAGACTTTGAATGGGTCTGGATGGTAACACAGGCAGGTGGCACCTGCAATGTGTGTTTGATCAAATGTAATCATATTAGGAGAGTGGATGGGAGACCATGACAACATTAGGGAAATGACTGAAGTGGGAAGGAGAGATAAGGTAGGGAGAGGGTGAGAGAGACAGAAAGATACAGAGAACGACAGACAGAGAGAAAGAGAGGGAGGTAGAGAGGAGAGAAAGAAAAAGAAAAAGGGAGAGGAAGAGGGAAAGGGGAATTGTGCTATAGAAGGCAGTATGAGATTGAAAAAAAGAAGTTCATGGAGAGCACATGACATGGATAGCAAATCACATGACATGGATAGCAAATCACATGACATGGATAGCAAATCACATGACATGGATAGCAAATCACATTTACAAAAAACAAATAGATTGATAGTAAGGAAAAATTGAGGAATGACAGTTGAGGATAATAAAAAAAAGGATAGCTTTGGATGAAAGTAGAGTAACAAAGTCTGATACAGGTACTTGTTGTACTAACACATGAAGGCATGTGATACGGTGTGAAATGAATACTTCTTCTAGCAAGGAGTGAATGAGAAGCCCGGGGGGGGCACTCGACCAAAAAAGTGGTGGGGGTGTGCCGCGGGCGAGACAAAAAACGGGGGCCTTGGAGCGGGCTTATTGTAAAAAGGAGGGTCCTCGGAACGGGCTTCGGAACGACAAATGTTTGTGAAAACGGGGGTCCTTGGAACGGATCGCCAGCGTGTGAGTGCGTATGCATCCCTATGGAACGGTCATGTGTGCATGATGCAGCTAGCGCGGCCTCCGCCGGGGAGCTCTGCGGCCGCTTTTCACCAAAATTGCGGCTCATTCAATGCGATCGGAGCGGCGTAACGAAAAATATGCGAAGCTTTGGAGCGGATTTCTCTCTTCTTTTTTCTCGATAAGAAGAAAATGCTATGCCTTGGAGCGGCTTTCTTTGTTCTTTTTCTCAACAAGGCAAAAATGCTATGCCTTGGAACGGAAATTTGAGTGTGAAAATGGGGGTCCCCTCCGCGGCACATACCCACTATGCATTATATACTGAGTGCCCCCCCCGGGATGAGAAGAGAAATGTGACACTTCCATGTCAATAATTGCTACACCCATGAAGGGCACTGGTGCCAGCTCCTCCATGCCTACCCACACGCGTGATATTTGTTTTTTTGTGTGTTTTTTTTTAAACTTGCTTAGCTCAGTACAATGACAATACATTGGAATCTACATTTATCATTGTCTTCGAAACTGTCTACCATCTTATGATATACAGTCAATGGTTTAAAGTGCAGGTACTTGAATTACAATAATAATCACCCCTCTTCCTACCAATCTTTCTTTTTGTATTTTTTTTATTCTGTTTTTCTATCTTCCATTATCTCTTCTTTCCTTCTCTTCTCTGGTGTCTTTTATCTTTAAATGCCTCCTTATTATTTGCCTCACTCTTTCAAACTGTCAGCTTGAACCAAAGTCAAGAGCATCTGAAATCAATCGTCTATGATATAGACAGTCTCATAGAACTATAGGCATGATAGGATTGAAGTTTCCCTCTGTAATTTGAAATTCAACACCACCTTATTTCACCCTACACGAACCTTTCAGGGGAAGGTTATATGCATGGTGATGATAAATACCTTGTGTGGAAATGTGGAATATGATGGTTTGTTTATTTTTTTCAATAAACTGGAGTGGAAAGTTTCTTTTTCTTCTTCTTTACTTCAATACAAAATAAACAATGACTCTGGATGACAATTATTCTAAAGACTAAAGTGTGCTTTCAGACTGACTCAATTATCAGAATACCTGTAGATTTATATTATAAGAATTTTGTTCAGGCCTTGATACTTAAAGGTTCGTTCTGCATTCATACCCATGCAAGCTAGACCATGCTGGGGTGACTTTAAGAAGTTATGAGCATGCAGAGTATGCAGGAGCCACAGAGTTGGGGGGGGGGGAGGGGGGGGGGCTTCAGCCCCTACTTTTTTCTGAAGCCATGTACAAAATGGAAAAATTGACCATTTGATTGTGATTTTTTGCGTGGTCACTGCCCCCCACTTTCAAAACTGTTCTGCGGCCCCTGGCATGGTCTGAATATAGTGGAAGAGGCACCTCATTCAAAATCGCTAGCTCTTCAATCTAGCGTCCCTAGCACCATGGCACCCATGCCAAGTGTATTTGGTCAGCTTTATGGGAGAATACCTGCTATACCTTTGAAATATCCTTGCGAGTGTTCTTGTAATTTGACAAGTAGCCTACCTTTGACTAGTCTACAAATGTAGACCCACATCTGCAGTGTGTGTACCTCAGCTGATTCAACGAGTCTGCATAGCAGACTAGGTCTACTGAGGCTGCAGAAGTGGCTGGTTTGCGAAAACCAGTAGCAGATCCCACCTCACGAGCCATTCAGAGTCTGCATAGCAGACTACCTTTGACCACTTAGCAGGTGTTTCCTGTCATGAATTTTCAAGAAATTTTCTTCCACACTGGCAAAAATTCCTGGTATTTTTAGATAATGGTAGATTGACCGTAAATAAATTTCCTGATCAGAGAATACCTTGAATTCTCTGTGTTTGAGTTGATCTGATAGCACTTCTAGCACTTGGAAGCATTTTTTTCTGTTCAGCATGTTTTACTGTACCGCTTTTGACTCTTGCCTTGTAATTAAATTCCTTTAAGGCATCAATCCATACTTTGTCACTCCCCACCCAGATGTTAAATAGGATCCGAGACACCACTTTTGAGAGGCACAATTAAAATTTGTAATGTAAAAATGCTGTTAAAACAGAAGTAGTGTGCCCTGAATGGGAAACCAGTAGGAATTTTTTGAATGCTTGAGTGCCTATATAGGCAGTGTAGATAAAGCTGGGCAAAAAATGATGATACCAAAGAAAATATGAAATTCACATGAAAACGGGAATATAATTGGCAAAGAAAAATCATCTTTTTTTCAATCAAAAGAGATTGGATCATTTCAGTTTTCTTGCAAAGGGGTTAGGTCCACAATGGTATATATATATATTTTTTAATGTATAGAAAAAAATTGAAGACTGGTAGATTTATTTCATATACCAATTTTAAGTTCACATGATAGGGTAGTGGATCCTGACAATTCAGTTTTTCCGATAAGAATATTGCAATAAGTGCGAATAAAAAAACACGTTTTTCTCGGAATGGTCCAAAGTGGACCTATCCCCTTTTGCAACCAAACTCGTCATATATATCCGTAAATATAAAAACAGAATATATGTTATCATTATGTATATACTGCCAACCAAGGATAATATTCAGTGATTAATGGTAGCATCATGACAATAGAGGTTACAGCTCTAAAAGAGAGGATATCCAGGAGATAATTTGCATTTACAATAGATCATGCTGACTCAATAATCGATCTTGCATCCATATACAAGCTTGCGAGCCTGGACATTGTATATCCCAGACTCTATTCCAGTAATAGTTGATTCCCATTGCACTGGATGCCACATGAATGAAGTAGATTTGGAGGTTCATTTTATTGATATCTATGAAACGCAATGCAAAAATAAAGAGGATGCCAAATTGAAACAAAAAACAAAGTTATGTGCCATTACTCTAGTTAATTCTTCAGGTTATCACGCTGTATTTTGCTGAAGTAAATTTTTTAATTCATGAATACATACCAGTAATTTATTATTCAGTAAAAAATGAAATATTGCATAATTCAAACAATAAAAAACAAAAGAAATAGTGAGTGATGGACATCATCGACTCTCTCATTTGCATATCACTGAGTTGTGCATATAACTGATTTGAGAAAAATAGGTGAAACATTAAAATGTCATAACTTTCTTATTTCACATCCGATTTAGATGAAATTTTCAGTGTTAAGCTCGTTAGATTTTTCTCTTTTGATTCAAATCAACATTTTTCTGAGGTGGACTTGACCTTTTAATCTAGATATGGAGTAAATTTACTTCATTACGAATATACACTGTACTTGAGAGTTGCAATGATTTGTTTGTGTGTGTGTGTTACATGAATTCTAAAAGTAGTTCTAACCAGCTTGTCTAAAATAATACCATGCTAGTATAATACTGCAGTCACACAGACCTATCAAAGGCCGTGTTTATGCTTCCACTTTTTAGACCAGAATCAGCATTTCCATACGTGATTAGTCCAAAACACTTGCGTCCATGCTCACTTTCATTTAAATGACGTTTCAAAACACTGATCATAAACTCACAAAGAGGTGGGTTTGTAAACGTCGTTTGACCAGAATCAGGCTTTCTGGGGAAGTATAAACAGAACCACAATCGTAAACGTGTTTAAATGACGTCATTTGGTACATGCTTCCGTTGAGATGAAAATCCGCGGGCAAATACCGACGCATTGCTCCATATGGTCGCATGTTATCTCCACGTAATAACAACACTGAAAAAAAAACTTTTGAAAAAAGGCGCGCCCAATTTGACCTCGCTTTCCTGTTCCATGAAAATTGTGATGCCAAGTTGGCTGGAGATCATGATTTCCCCTCTGTGAAAGTTAAGCATAAACAGCACTCCCAGAACCATGTTTGCGATCAGCGTTTTGAATCGACGTTTGAAAACGCTGATTCTGTCCTCGCAATGGAAGCATGGACACACCCAAAGTTTGTTAACATTATTTCCAATGACTTACCATCGGTCGGGATCATAGACCAGTGAAGTAGCAGGTGTTTGTAGACCGCATTGATTTGATGTGAACGGCTCTGGCAAGCTGTCTAACTCTGTGGCAATTTGAACAGGTAACCCAAGATGCATGACATTTACCTCATGGTGACTCTCATGCTAATAAAGAAAATGATACTCGCATTTCTTCATTATCGGCGCAGGCAAATTGTGACAGTCCCGAATGGCAGTGATCGAATGCAACTTTATCGGGGACGCAGTCATTGTCGGAAATCTGCGAGATCGAAAGCTAAATTGATCTATTTTTAAGTTATTGTTTTGAATTTCGGGATAAATGCCGTAGGCTACCTGCTGATTGTACATGTAGGTTAAGATATATGGAGAGCATAAAAAAATCAAGAGTTGGGAATTTGGAACGTGTTCAAGATCATGAAGATGTGGTTTTGTGTCGCTGAGGGAAAACTCCCAAAGCTTGAAACTTTTCTCTGATAATTCAGACCAGTCTCATTAATTGTAAGACTTCAAGATTACTGACAATTCAGACCAGTCTCATCTAATTGTAAGACTTCAAGATCACAGAATATTGTAAGAGGCTATATTTCAAGTCTATTGAGGGTGTGCTTATTCAAATTTCTTTGATGATGCTGTGAATTATGGTTCAATGACATTTGCTCTGGCGACAATCGATCCACTGTGAATTCCACACTTGGAATGGAACTTCAACCCTAGATTTAGCACTATATCCTTTCCTAAAATTAACCCTAAAACTTAGAGGACAAATCCACCCCAGCAAAAAGTTGATTTGAATAAAAAGAGAAAAATACAACAAGCAAAACACTGAAAATTTTCATCAAAATCGGATCACATAACAGTTATATGCACATCCTGGGGGGTGTTTCACAAAGATTTAAGTATGACTTAGGTCGCACTTAAATGTTGACGCGTACATGATATGCAACGCGCAATCTTATTGATCAATACGCAGAAGTGCGCGTCCTCTTGGCATGATCTGACCAATGCTGTCATGCCTTTTATACTGCGCGCAACTAGACATTTAAGTGCGACTCTAAGTCATACTTAAATCTTTGTGAAACACCCCCCTGATCTGTAAGGCGAATGAGGGGACTGATGACATCACTCACTATTTCTTTATATGTTATCTGAAATATGAAATATTTTCTCCTCATTTGTCCTATAAAACAATGTTTTATTCCTCCTTGAACACTGTGGAATTACCATTGTTTTACTCTTTGGTTCAATCAAGTTGGTCCTTATTGTCAAATATTTATGTAAAAATTGAAATATTGTATGATTGAAAAAAAAATAGTGAGTGAGGGACATCATTAACCCTCTCATTTGCATGTCACTGAATTGTGCATATCACTACTTTGTGAAAAGTTAGCGAAACTTTAAAATGTTGTAACTTTCCTAATTTATATCCGATTTGAATGAAATTTCAGTGATATGCTTGTTTGATTGTTCTCTATTTATTCAAAAGCAATGTTTTTCTGGGGTGGACTTGACGTTTAGATAAAACCCTGTTGTAACCCTAGCCCCATACCTTAAGACATAGTAAAGCATGGAGCAATTGTAGCAGGAGCAAATGTTGTGTCACAGTGAAATATAAGTGATGGGATAGTTTGATCAGCCTCTGGCAATAAACTTGCATGGGTCATTACATCACTGGGTCAAATAGTTAATTAAACTTCTGGGCCCTCGTCTTACAAAGAGGTATGATTGATCCAATCATCCTCAACTGTATAGAAATACGTCCGTACCATTATTTTTTTTGCACAATCTACCAAGTAAACACAGAGAATCGCATTGAATCTTCAAGGGAACAATGAATGTATGAATATACATCATATTTCGAAAATATTTTGTAGAAATTTGCACTTTAGGTGTTGATGATGCTAGTCGTCCATAGTTGTGATTAATTGGATCAATCGCAACTCTTTGTAAAACGGGGCCCTGATTGGTATATATCGTTGGCGGTCATCCGAACCGTCGTATCCACATACGACGGTTGAAAACCCATTTCAGAGATAATCGACTTCAAAGTTTACTGTAATTTTCACACTTAGTTCTCCGGCCTTACAACATATTTATTGCTAGAAAAATATATGGTTGGAAAGACCGAGACAACTGCTTGACAATGGTATCCTTACTTTTACACAAAACCAAGGATTATAGAAAATATCGCAAAAGAGCTCCGTGCTTGTAATTTCGGTTTGAGCGGTTTAGATTTCCCCTGTACAAAAACGCCATAGGGAATACAACAACCCTGACCGCGATTTCAATGCGCGCGGTCAGTCAAAACGTCGTATCGCTTTTCACGTGCAAAGTCAATGCAGCGCAGATGGCCGATACGACAGTTTGGTTGACCGCGCGCACTGAAATCGCGGTCAGTCAAAACGTCGTATCGCTCTGCTACAGTACACGTTTCCAATGGGATTTGGGCATTTTATTAAAAAATTGTATGGCATCGTCGTGAAAATCCCATCATATCTCAGAAACTAAAATAAATTGCTGCCTAGAAATTCACTTATGAATAGAATAGGACTTGTACATTCATTTTCTGCAAAAATCTCAAAATCGATTTTCTGACCAAAATTGACTGATACGACGGTTCGGATGAACGCCGACGATATATATACTCTGCTTCATACCACTCAGAATCAGCATTTTAAAATGCCACATAGCGAAATAAAAAAAATCTACAACAGCATGTGCATTTGGCTAATCCAGGAATATCTCTTTTTTTCTTATACATGTAGTTTTTTCTCAGAATTAAACTATCATTACAGTACTCCAAAGGGGGGGCAAATGAAATGGCTGTTCTGATAATCATTCCCATTCATTCCAGGACTATGATTTATTCATTCCAGAATAATTAAATTGGTTCATTTTTAGTTGTGCATATCTTTAGATTAAGACTTAAGCAATATTGAACTGCCCTGTCCCGTACATGTATTAAGGGCTTATCACGAGGTTAAGATTATTAGTATCAATGCTGAAAACAATATATTAGAAACCCTTTGGGGATGTACCTTGATTGAAAATGCACATTTTCAACTTTCCTAGGGATCATAATAATTGCTGCACAGTCGAATAATACCCCATTGGACAACTCGGCATCTAATTTTTCAGCAGGGCTCAGTTTCCAAAGTGCCTAGTTTTTCAAAATATTTTTAAAAGATTTATTTATTCATTTTTTCCCCAAAGTGCCGAGTTGACCCGGACCCTCTAATTTCTCATATTCCCCAATCCAGTTTTGGTACAAACAATTTAATGGCAAGGATAGAAAATGAAATGACCTTTCATTACACCCTTCCACAGATATACTCCAAAATACATATTGTCCTTTTTTGCTTTCCGTAGTTCCGTTATGTTAAGCCACGTTTTAATGTAATATGAACCTATTGATATCTTCCTGTTTGTTTCTTTTTTTTATTTCTTTTAGGTGTGGTTTGATGGATTACTTACAATCACTCACAATGTCAAAGCCAACAATGTGTGTCCAATGCAGAGTTTAAAGAAACAGTAAGTATTTAAAACAGTATGTGACCAGCCAATCCAAACCAAGAATAAGTCAGTCGCCTAGTAGGAATTCCATGATTTGAATTAAGCTTGAAAAATCACAATTTAAGCTTTAAAGACGCATACATATCATGCCAAAATTGATCAAGAATGACCATTCTAAGTATTTGAAACAATTTAAAAACAATTCAGTGAGAGTTTCACATGCAGTAATAAAGAGACAAAAAATGTTTGAAGTTAAGGGTTCACTCAAGCATGAGTTGTGCACACCTTACAATCTCAGTGAAACTTCCTAACAATCCAGAAATCTGTACTATATTGTTTCATTTAAAAAGCATTTACTCATTTCTTTCATACTAACCGTAAGTATAACCATAAAAGGAATTATCAAAGCATTCTCAAACAATTTTACAGTTGAAGGAAATTCTCTGACAATGACTTAGAAATGACTGGGTTTGATATTATGAACAGTAGACATTGTTCTACCTTATTTTATAATGTTCCAAAATGTAATTGCCTCTTCTGGCTTGTTTTTTTTATTGGTAGGGTGACTTTTTTGAGCACTTGTAAATGATTTAATATTGCGATGCCATGGAAACTGCAATCTCTATTTGCCTCCCTCCTCTTCCAGCTGGATGAAAATTTGCTTTCAAGTCAACCCCAATGGCAGAATACCAGTACGGAATCTCACAAGAACGTTTGCATCGGGCAAGACAGAGAAGATTGTCTTCAAGTCGCTGGATGAGCTAGGACTTCCCTCGGGCAAGGTATGCATATCAAATGAAAAGCTCCCCCATTGCCAAAAGGATGTAGATCCAATTACACCATTCAAGTGTCAGAGTTTTTTCGCATGAGTTGAACTCGAAGGGTGTGCATTTATGATTTGCCCTTATTTTTTTTTCTTTATTTCATAGAGAAAAGCTGGTAAATGTCAATCTGACCCGACCTGGCTATCATCTTGAAATGATGAAATCTACTTCTTCCTAGAACATTTGATATGTGTGCATGAATGGCAGCAGGATATATTGATGAGGGGGGTGGATGGACATCTTTTTTACAATCTTCTATCTTTGGCCTCACTTTTCTTCCTCTTTTTTGTGTACCTGACAAGTCATACATGGGCAGTTGCCCATGCCCCCCCACCTGAAGCATCTCCCTTGTATGTATGGTATACAGGGTGGGGGGGGGGTGGGTAGGTAATCCTACTTACTCTAGATCCACATGTAGAATTTTATGGGTGTGTTTGGGGTGGGACTGGGGAAGGATTTGTGGAAGAGGTTGAAAGCATTGACTAAGTATTCTACATCATGATCTCGGCGGCGTAACCTTTCGAGTTCAAGAATTTTATATTCTTATACATGTATAATAAATATCAAATGGAGAAGCCAAGACTATTGGGGGAAAAAAGAGATGGTTTGCAATAAATGTGAAATGTGTGATAGATGCAACCTGTATGAGATTCATCCTTGATAGGGTAAAATGAACTGTAGATGGATGGATGGATGGATAGATGGGTAGATAGGTAGATTGAAAGATAGACAGACAGACAGACATAGATAAATAGATAGATGGGTAGATGGGTAGATAGGTAGATAGATAGATAGATAGATAGATAGATAGATGGAGTGAGAGATATTGAGAAAGGGGATAGACAGGGAGGGGTAAACTAGATTATCCAGACATAAACAATGCAGGAGTTAAAGGATCAGCACACAGGATCATCGATCAGTGCTCAGACCTGTTTTCGTTGGGTCTCTTGTCTGCCATCTTTGTCTATCATTGAGAAGACTGTGATATATTTGGATTTGTTGTGGAGCCCCATTAGACAATCCAGTGAAGCGGACCGAAGAGTGCCCCTAGGATCTGATTTGGGATAGTTGAAGGGTGCTCGTGGCTCCACAAAATGTCATTTCAAATGGACCGTTCTGTGCTGGCGATAGTCAGTCATCCACATGTCAGATCCATATTAGGCAACAGTCACACCGAGCAAACTGCTCCCAGACTGACAAATGTTGATGTGTTATTTCCAATGGCATACCATGGTCGGTTTGATGTCGGTCCCCTTGGTGTGACGGTAGCAGCAAAGAAGGTATACCACATCTTTCACTGTGTTTAGATGTAAACTAGTGGCGGACTATATCTTGTATTGTTTACAAACATACTTCGTAGCAATCCATTTTCTTCAATGCGTTTTATGTCCTTATCCTTTAAAATGATATAATTTTCCATATGAAGCTCAATTGAAGCATCGTTCTTCCATTCATTCAAGAGGTTTTATGATATTGTAAAGTGGTAGCTATTTATGAAAATCTATTGAAAGCATCTGCAAAAATGTCATATAGATCATAATGGTCAGATCTTCAGAGAGAAGAAAAACCTCAAATGCACATTTTAGTAAAATCAACTGCACATTAATATGCTCTCAACAGAAGGAGTTTTTTTTTTAAACCTAGGCTTTCACCAGAAGCTGCTAAAGATTTCATGTTCTCCATAACTGCATCTGAAAGAGTTAGTTTGTGCTTTGAAGGAGAAGAGCACCATTGGGTAGATGATTATCTTGGCAGCCAGGCACCATTCATTTTCATATAAGCTATTGCCTGATAAAAATCAATGTAATTTGTAGTCATGTTACCACATACCTTGCCAATGCCTTCCCAGTTTGATTTTCCTGCCTCTATGCTGTAAAAAACAGGTTTTTCTTGATTTTCTGATTTCATTGAACACCATGATATATTTTAACTCAACAATTAAAAAAAAATACCCCTGAATTAATTAGTCTCTGAAAGACATCCTTATTAGTATGTGCAAATAATTTCACAGGAACGTTGTCATATAATTATACTAACTTACTTGAAGTATAGAGGGACAGTACTTATTTGCTTTGTAAAGTGCACGTGCCTTTTCTATATCATTCAAGACTAGCTGTGTATCACGAATTGTGATAGATTTGTCTGTCATGATATTGGATGAATTTATAGATGGTTGTACAGATTTTCTATTGATTAGAATAGATAGCTGTCTGGTACAAAAATGTCAAAAAAACATTTTCCTGTAGTTTCTCACAAAGCCTGTTATTCGAGTCTCCTTTATACACCTAGACATGACAGTGTCGTCTATAGAGTATGTAATTCAATTTTCTAATTCGGTTTGAAAATTAGGAATGTGGAGGTATGTGCAATAATCTCCTTGCAGTGCATAATATCATAGCAGATGATCGGTAATGAATTCATTGCAATGAAAATGCTCTTCAGAATTACGGAGCTCCTCCTCGAGAATGTGACCTTGGAAGGGATAGCCTCATTATCACACCCATTGCCCTGACTAGACTCCTCCGTAACCATGGCAACAGAAATCAAATCGTGATCATGCTAACGGCACGTGTGATTGAATTAAGCACTCTCTCATTGAGGTTAGACCTTGGTATTTAACTGTAAGGGATTGCCAAGTGCATCTTTTTTCCCTGCTCCTTTGTCTCATTAAAGGTGTCATTTACAAAGATGATATGATTATGAAGGCTTAGTCTGTAGACACAGGCCTTTGCTTTTTTTTGCAATTGGCATAGCACATAATGTAGAGTTTGAAGTAGTTAGACTAGATTCACCATATTCTGTGGCTGCCTCTACCTCTTATTTGACTTAGACAGTGAGTTTGGCATCTAGTTTCCACTCTAAACATGGAATAATTGGTTAAAATGTCAAATTTGACTCTGTGCCTGCAGAGAAATAAAGACTTGTGAGATTCAAAAAAAAAGAGAGATAATTTGTTCCATGTATTCATAATATCTTTAGAATCAGTAGGCAGGGATACGATCAAAAATTATTGAGCAGAGGTATTATGATATATTTAAGAAGTAGAATGGTAATAGTTTTATCTCTCAACCCGGGGGGCCGTTTCATATAAAGCTGGTCATAAGTTACAGTGTAAGAGCGACTGGTGGTCCTTTCTTAGGCACTAAACCATCGTCCATGGTGTATACCATTTACCAAAAGAAAGGATCACCAGTCATTCTTATCTTTATACGAACAGCTTTATGAAACACCCACCAGGTGTAGTGGTTGGGTACCCTGTAGGTAGGAATTCCTTGAGCGCTGTAAGTGCCCAATCAGGGTGGCCATGTTTTAAAAAAAGACAGGATAATAATATGCAGCATTCTAAAACTTTTGATTTACTGCTATGTAAATGCTTATTTTGATATTTGCATGATACATGTATTCATAGGCTGAAGATGTTTTTAGAAGGATACTATCTTTTTTTGCATGCATTAATTACTATGTAGACTAAAAGCCACCCTTTCAGTCATATATGATTTTATGCATGAGCAACTTTAATACATTTTTTCATTGAAATTATTTGAACAGGAATCATTCAATTCAATTTCAATTCAAATTTATTTCCCTATCTGATTAAAAAGACAATTACAAATTCATGCAGATAGATATATACAACAATAAAACATTAAAATGAAACATATTCAGTTCGAAATCATAATGTGGTGGGAATTGACAAAGGCTGAAGGCCTTTCAGGGTCATTCCCAAAGGTAATAAAATTTACATCAAATGTTTCTTAAGTATATACATAATAACGTGTTTAAAATACAAAACATTCAGAAGTATAAATGTAAATAGAATAACAATTGAATACTAAGAAGTGTTAACATGTACATGTAGGCCTGTTTATGTTTTTTATAACAAAATGATATTGCTTCAAATGATATTCTGGTTATGTTCTTGTAAATAGAATCAACTACTGTATTTCTCAATGAAATCTTTTCAATGAAAAGTACCTTTGGCATTTCAAAAATGTATTTTGGCTTCCACAAATTTTGTTTCTTTCATACTGGAGAAATGAAAATGATGAATTTTCATCTCTAGATATATTATTACAAGTGCTGATATTGACTTGTGTTTCTTCAGAAGGTTTTGCTGTGGCTAAAAATAGAACAAATAGAGTCAGCACAGCAGAAAATTGGAGTTTCCATCATGAAATGTACTGAAGAGGTAATAACTTGATCAAAGAGAAGGTGCTTTATAGGTATATAAAAAGAACGGAGGGAGGGAGGCGAAAAGGGAGTACGAGCTCAGGGAAGAAGACATTAAAAAGGTGAATCAATTCATAACAATGCATGTTCCTTAGCATAAGTGTGTATGGTGCCTGGGATTTTATCATTAATATAGTTGGCTTCGATAGAGTCCTTATGAGCAAAATGCCGTGAAGTTCAAAATCATTTTCAGTCACCTGTCCATCTGAAAAAAAAGGGAATCTGCAGGTTTTATTTTGATTATTTAGCAATAAGTTGAACCCTAAAATATAGCAGTTGGTGTGGATGGTTGACAAATCAATTGGTTGATGTATGTCAATCTAAGGGAATATTTTTTTGGAAGAACTTTAGTTGCACATTCATGAATTTGAAGCGACCTTTCGCAAAGGGTCAAAGGTAAGTGCATGACTCCATGTCACTGGGAGATGGCGCTATTGTGCAAGACTGTGTGTATATTCCAGTTGCGATTTAAAGACAAAGTATCATAAATCAGGTAGATTCATGTAAATTATTGACGTGAATATATTTTGATAACATTTGAATTCTTATGTTAGATTGAGATAATCAAATAACAATTTGTGGATGCCTTTACAATTGTATTTAGTTTTTCATATTATTTTAACACATGTAATATACCATACTGAAATGATGCATAGTTCAATTAGTTCTCACTCTTACCAGCATGTGTGTTTGATAATGCTGTAATCAAAGTGCTATAAGATGTCTGGCTTGTTTGCAGTTGCCTGGTGAGCAATCTACACCCGTTGTGGAATGTTTGGTTAAGATGGTGTATGAAAACTATATCATTCTTTGTCTGGTATATCTTTCCATGGATGAAATCCTTGGGAATAAATGTTGAGGTTTAGCGTAACCCTGTCCATTTGGCTAATTTTCCCCATTTCCCCATTTTGCTAATTGTTCAAGAGAAAAGTTTGAAAATAAAAAAGTGAAAATTAATTTATAACAAAATTAGAGATAGATTTATTACATAGAAATAGGCATTATCCGATCACTCAGATTTTGATATAAATGTAACCATTCACAGGCTATGTTATATAAAATTTTATTATTTATCTGTTTGCAGCATTTATAGATCTTGTCACAGGGATGTTTTAGTATTCAGTGCTTGTCACATCTTCAGCTATTGTTTTCTTAAACTGGGTGTAAGTTATGCTTTAATAACTTTATCATTATTCTGAAATATCAAGAACAAAATGGGAATCTGAATTATTATGTACAGGAATGAAGTTGAATGTGATGAATAATGACACTGTTATGAAACCTTTTTTTTTCCAGTAGAGTGCAGACTCAATCAAATGAGAAACCATTTTGTTCCCATAAAATTTGATTGAAAATTTTATTATCAATGCAAAGTACCTAATCCTCATTGAAACCAAGTGAAATATGCAATTCTTCACAATTGTACTCATATTCCTCTTCAAATTGAATTCTTTAATTGCATTTTCAAATTGTTTCGAAATGATAAAGAACACTGTGTGCTTCTCATTGATTAAACTCAATCATAAACTCATACTGAATTTAATAAAGAATTTTTAACTGTCATGATGTGTCTTGCCAGTTGTTTCCTCTTTGAAATTTCCTTCCACCAATCAGATACAAGTATATCATTCAGTACCTTATGACAGTCGTCAATGAATACCTCTGACATGTTGCCTCTTTCAACTCTCCTAAGGTCTTAGAAAAAAAGGGTAATGCAGCAATGAAATAGAGATATTAGTTGGTTGATTATTTATTAGACCCAGAGAAGGCTTCCGTGTGTTTGTTTTCAAAGCCATTATGGATCCATCTTCTACTCTTAGGTAGAGGTGTTATTGTCCTGTTATATTACAGCGTTCTGCTCTTTGATGTGCTAAATGAAAATGCTTTTCACCCCAAATTGGATCATTCTGTTCCTTCTGTTTTCGCTTTCCCAATTGTGTTGAGGCAAAATACATAAGGTATATCTCCATTCCGGATTGTGCAAATATATACGTCCCGAGGTAGTTAGTTTTGGATTTTCTTCATTGTACAGTTTGCCTGGTTTTGACGGGGTGGGGGGGGTCAGAGATTGATGAATAAAATTTTGATCAATATTGGATGAAAAGTTATGATTTTTTTAAGTGGAATAAACTTTAAATCACTTCACCATCCACGTGGATTCAAATTTGCCACATAGTAAATGTTAACGTGATGTAGCGCTAATTGACATTGATCAATAATTTTTTTGCTTATGAACCAGCTATTCTACAGCGGTGTTTGCCACATTAGTAATTCTGAATTGTACATTGAACAAGTCCTTTTTATAACCATGATAACGAGGAAAAGTAGAGGACAATCCTTTGCAGCTATAAAAAGGAGTTAATTTCCTGTTTCTCCAGGAAGTTTACCCACATTGAAATGCATTCATTCCTTATGTATATTAAACTCTAGCCCTGATCATTATAGAACCAATCAATGCAATGCGCATTTTACCTCACATTTTTATGTTAACATGTGTATGATTGAAGGTTACTTGTATGGTTGCGGTTTTTATGGCGAAAGCAGTTTAATGTACTCACACCTTTCTCCTGTAATGTATATCATAGGATCTTGTGGTTTGCAAACTCACACAGCAGGAAAAGGTTGCGTGTACTCCCCTCCTTGAGAGCAGGCCATATTGCGTTGGATTTTGGTGACCGATTTAAGCATACCACCTTTACTTAGGTCGACATCAGGTTCCAAAAGTGCATTAGAACATTTTTGTTTTGCTGCTAGAATAAGGTTCACTAGTTTCCTGTACTTTAGTATACATTTCCAAAGAAACCTAATTCTGTTTTTCAAATAAATGTACATCTATGTCAAAAAGGTGAAAGAAGTATAAAACTTAGTTTACACTCCTTAATGCTGTTTTTATAATATATTTAAAAAGGAAATTGCTTCTTTACATCATTCATTTCCCTCTCCATTTAACAAAGAAATGAAAGATTATTGACTGAGATACCTTGCCTTTTCGTATTGATTGGAATTGAGAAGGTCTGTCTGAACTAAAACATCTAGGAAAACGTACCAAGTGGGCGTTTCACGAATGGTGTGTTTCTACAGAGAATCGTTTATAACGGTAATAGCTGTGTAAGTATTCAGAATTCCGGAAAACTTCCCTGAAGAAACAGATGTGATGCAGTTTATTGATGAATCGCATCACGCAAAATATGGTTTCTCATAACCACCTTTGGGAGGTGGTTAGTGCTGTGTTTATTTGGGACGCAGCATGTGAGTTAATCGTATTATTTGCTCTGTAGAAAGAGGTTGATTTAAGGGCGATACGGTTGTAGGATTGTAGAAAAAGACAAACCGTTTTTAATGATTCTCTGTAGAAACATGCCGACAGAGTAAAGTGTGACTTAGAGTCGCACTATAGTTTTATGTAAAGACATCACAGCATTGGTCATAACATGCGGAGATGACATGCGCTACTTCGTATTAATAATCATTATTACCCGTATCAGACATCTGAGCTGGTCATTTACAAAACCGTATTGCCCTACATTTTCTGAATATCGGGAAGGGTAGGTATATTGTTTGTATTTTCCTCGGTCTCAATGCACATATTTACTTTGCATGCAGAGACGATGCAAAATATACCTTTGACTTTTCCCTGGTCTCACATCCGGGCATTTGAGGATGCGTATAAAGAGATACTCTTCAATAATAAAAACAATGCTGGATCTGAGCGCTTGCAAGTACGTCATAATGGTGCAGAGCCTAGACTGATATTAACATGACACAATAGATCTCTATTTTTAAAAGAAATATCCCCATTATCATGATTTTTGCTCTAGATATCTGATTTAGATGATTATAAAAATATTGACCAGCTCTTCTTTTGGGGGAACATCAAATATATTGCCCTTAAATTACCCATATTGCCCTCGTCTAAAGACTCAGGCCAATATGATTCTTTTGCTGGCAATATATTTGATGTTCCTCTCAAGGCCAGTCAATATTATATAAATATTGCATATTATTACGCATCGTGTTCGTGTCAGTATTTAAGTTTGACTCTAAGCTATGCTTAACTCGTGAAACAGTGGCCCGAATTCACAAAGGTAGTTTTTAAAACCCACGGTTGAATCCATGGATTATGCAGATTTCCTGTATAAATTACGCTTAATTGAGCGCGTATCGGGCGCATGTAGGAACGATGTCCAATGCTCATGCGCGCTTTTGTCATAGTGCGCCAAATCGACACCTGTTACCATGGTTATCCATGCTTTTTTATTCATGAGTCCACTTTTTAATAATGAGTCCACTCTTCAAACAGTGGACTCATGAATAAAATAGCATATCTAACCATGGTAACAGGCGTCAATTTGGCGCACTGTGACAAAAGCGCGCATCAGCATTGGACATGTTTTATACACGTGCCTGATACGCGGTAAATTAAGCGTAATTTATACAGGAAATCTGCATAAACCATGGATTCAACTGTGGGTTTTTAAAACCACCTTTGTGAATACGGGCCATAATGTTTGATTAGAAGCATCTTGTTACCAATTTGCCCAAGTCCTCTGAGGAGGTCTGTTTTGAAGATGTATAAGTTGTATCTCTTATCTGCTGGCTTGATGTTGTTGTGAATCTAGAAACAATGGTTTGTGTCACTTTAAAGGGAGCGCCCGCTCGAAATCCATGTACGATCAATTCCATTCGCTTATCATGACGTCAAGCCCGTACATCAGTGATCTTGGAGCAGCGAACAAACTTGCCACTGAGGATAGGAGAGTTTGTCAAGGGGCATGTTTGGTTTGTCTTTGTTTAGTCCAGTGCAAGCTGCATAGCCAAGTGCACACATATCATGCGTTGCACCTATCGCAAACAATGATTTTGCTGCCACTTGTCTATAGTGACCATGAAAACCGATTCCTGTTGTTTGTATGATAACCTGTCTATAGCACCTACCTGCCTATAAAGGCCACATTTTGTGCTTCCCTCGGGTGGTCACTATCAACAGGTTTCATTTTACATTTACTCTTTTTCATTAAGACATGCTCAAAGTATTTCACAGTACAACTTAACACCACAAATTCTACTCTCCAAATGCCCACATAAGGGATGTTATTTAGAAAATAAATAGGTATAAACTTGTATTTGAATACTTGTACTGAAGGACATCGACATGTTGAATGGGAGACAGAGCTTGATACAGAGAACAAATGGGGATCCTGAAAACCACTGTGAATCTTGCATAGTTAGGGGGGACCTGTGTAAGCAACATTTGTCAAGGTACCTTAAGGTGACCGTACACCATGCGATTGGTCTGCGACTCAATATAGGAATAAAACATAGTAGAATTTGATGCTTTTACTCTAAAATAAAGTCTTACAATCTGACAAAATTGTTATAGTAGTATTTTTTCAATTTCAACTTCCAATAAAATGGCATGTTCCATTCACATTTTTAGAAAATGAGCAAAATGCGATTTGTTCCAAAATCGGATCGCAAACAGTCGTAAGGTGTGTGGTGGCCTTTAGGAAATAACTGCTTAACCTCTAGGCCACTTTTTCCATTCTTGCAACTCTATATGGAATTCATTAATACTTTCATGGTAATATTGCTAGAGTCAACTGCATCTTAAATGTTATAAATGTTGTATCAGGAGAAAGGTGTGTTGTATTCAAGTTAACATCCATTTTATCTTTTAATTCCAATTTACTAATTTGGCAGATGGAAGAGATTGATCCGGCTGACTTCCCATTTGAAAAGTTCTATGAATTGTACCACAAGATCTGTCCGAGGACGGATATAGAGTTACTCTTCAAAGATATGTAAGTAACCATTCAGTCATCTCTCTCATTTATATTACGTATTAACATCCATTCCTACTTCACCACCGGATACATTTTGATTAAATTATATCAGATTTTAGACCTGCAACGCTCATGCAATAATGTGTTTTAGTGATAAAATCTTTCATTTTATCTCACCTTATATTTAAACTCTGATAGTATAATTTTTAGATTTCCTAATAATAAAACTTGATAGAGGCACTCAGCAATTAGACTACAAATTGCTTTGCATATGTATTACTCATCTTAGTGTGGCCTATATCATGCATAAAATATTTAATGGTGCGAAGAGACTTAATGGCAAAACTAGATGGATATGTCATACAAATTCTTGGAAAAATGCATATTCGTATGGAGGAACTGAATTTAAAATGCATTATGCTTAACAACTTTCCATTGTTGGTGTTATGCATTTGTAGGCCTACTGTCTCACCACTTCTGCCAGTTAGAACTGATGTATGTCTCTCTTTCTCTCTCTCTCTCTTTCTTGACAATATGATATTGTATGCAATTTTCAAAAGAGTTTAGTATACTTGAACTATCATCCACACTTTCTCTCTGTTTATCCAGAGGACGAAATGAAACGGAAGGATTGTCGGTGGAGAAACTGATTGAATTCTTGAACGACAAACAGAGGGACCCTAGACTCAATGAAATTCTCTTCCCAATGTATGACAGGGAAAGGGTACTACAAATCATTGATACCTATGAGAAAGATCCTCAGATGATTAAGAAAGGTAAAAGCAAGTCAAAATCTCTAAATGTGTATTCTTTTTTTTTTCATTGTTTCATATTCCACAAATTACAAATTATACCAAAAAAAATTATTGTTTGACAAAGAAATGTAATTTATGTTTGTATGCTTTCCAGAACATATTGATGATTTAAAATATTTGCCAAAAAAGCTGTTTAAAGGACAAGTCCACTCCAACAAAAACTTGATTTGAATAAAAAGAGAAAAATTCAAGAAGCATAACACTGAAAATTTCATCAAAATCGGATGTAAAATAAGAGTTATTCCCTTTTTAAAGTTTCGCTTATTTTCAACAAAATAGTTGTATGAACGAGCCAGTTACATCCAAATGAGAGAGTTGATGACATCACTCACTCACTATTTCTTTTGTATTTTATTATATGAAATGTGAAATATTTTTATTTTCTCGTCATTGTCATGTGAAATGAAGTTTCATTCCTCCCTGAACACGTGTAATCCCATTATTTTAACATTTTGTGCTTCAGGCAATTAAGTCCTAATCATCAAATTTGTAAAAATTGAAATATTGTATAATTCAAACAATAAAAAACAAAAGAAATAGTGAGTGAGTGACGTCATCGACTCACTCATTTGAATGTAACTGGCTCGTTCATATAACTATTTTGTTGAAAATAAGCGAAATGTCATAACTTTCTTATTTTACATCAGATTTTGATGAAATTTTCAGCATTGTGCTTGTCTGATTTTTCTCTATTGATTTAAATCAACATTTTTCTGAGGTGGACTTGACCTTTAGTAATAAATAACATGCATTATGAAAAACTAGTAAAGGTCTTAGGATTGAACCCTGTGGAACACCACTACTGTCATGGATCTAACATCAATCTTCATTGCCATTGCTTCACCTAAGGGTAATAATAATACACAGTCCTTGTGGAGTACATGTAAATTTATGATATAATGGACCTAGATATAATGACACTGTCTATAGCCTGAGTTTAATGATTTGAAAGGGGAAAAAATAAAAAAAAATGTAATTTGGAGGGAAGGGGAGTTCCAGAGTTGCAGAGTTTCTGTTCAGTTATCAAGACTACTTTGTTACTCTTGTTATTTCTGAATAAATTGGTTTGTAAGAATGACATCAGTTTATCATATAGCACATCATTTTTGCATTCGATATTTTCCAGAAATAAAGAATCTACCTTAGCATGCCACTATTGCTAATTAGCACCAACAAATGTGCATGAATTCTATAGGACTCCATTTATATGGCAAGATAAGATTTAAAATATGTATTCTTGCTGTCCTTAACACAGAACTTCTATCATCCGATGGGCTTTGTCGTTATCTGATGTCTGATGAGAATGCACCCGTATTTCTAGATCGGCTGGAGCTCTACCAAGACATGGAACAGCCCCTTTCACATTACTTCATTAATTCGTCCCACAACACGTACCTGACCGGGAGACAGTTTGGAGGCAAATCATCGGTTGAGATGTACAGACAGGTTCTGCTGGCTGGATGCAGGTGGGTACACACGCCAATATCCAATTGAAAGAATTTGGGAATCTTCAATTCAATTTAATCTGCCAGATTTATCAGGCATTCATGTGAAATGTGTCCCTCCCAACAACATTTGTGCCTTGTATTCTGCCCTCTCTTTGAAGAGAGATATGATGATGTATGGTAGGAAAGTTTTGTAATGACATGACTGTATTTCACATCGATGAATTTTCCTTGTTTTGTATTGAACCATATTGAGCTGAAGCTGATGTTAAACTCAATTCAGACATTGCAAGTTGATAAAAATGCTGCAATTGACATGGAGATGTACAGATTCTTGCAAATGATTATATTGATAAAAATCAAAATTGTAATAGCATGATGACAAAATGACATACTACTACTACTACTACTACTACTACTCCTTCTACTACTACTTCTTGTACTACTACTACTACTTCTACTACTACTACTACTACTACTACTACTACTACTACTACTACTACTACTACTACTACTACTACTACTACTACTACTTCTACTACTACTACTACTACTACTACTACTACTACTACTACTACTACTACTTCTACTACTACTACTACTACTACTACTACTACTACTACTACTACTACTACTACTACTACTACTTCTTGTACTACTACTACTACTATTACTACTACTACTACTACTACTACTACTACTATTACTACTATTACTACTACTACTACTACTACTACTACTACTACTACTAGTACTACTACTACTACTACTACTACTACTACTACTACTACTACTGCTCCTACTACTACTACTGCTACTACTACGACTACGACTACTACTACTACTACTACTACTACTACTTTCATCACCATCATTATTATCAGGAATTTAACTTTATAGTTACTTTATTTTTCATGTTCTTGTTTTTTTCATTTAGATGTGTTGAGTTAGACTGTTGGGATGGAAGGAGTGAAGATCAAGAACCAATCATCACCCATGGACTGGCTATGTGTACTGATATACAATTTAGGGTATGTTCTTTACGTCTTTTAAATTGTCATTTTCACATTCTTCTGCAATAAATTCATTTATACAAGTTTGATCCACTACACTACGGCCTGCTTCATAAATGTGTGTTCAATATGTAATGATGTCATCCCATGATGATTTTTCTCTTGACCAACGAAGCAAGTGACATCATTAGCTTTTAACAATTATACAGTTTAAAGGAGTTTTGTGAAAGTAAGACTGTACTTTAGTATCAACCCACCCGGCATCTAGCACTATTCCAATTCATGACTAGATTATATGAATGTGTTTGACCTAAAATGGTTATGATGTGGACAATATGAATTTACAGGTAGAACTTTGCGATTAATAATGATAATATCCGAATGTCTTTCTCATTTTGATGGAAAGCTCTTACAAATTTGGAAAGGGCTGAAAATTTCTGGATAAAATATAAATTTTGTTGTAGCTTCAATATATCCATTTACTAAACTTGTTGATAAGTACTCATAGAACCCTTTTTAAAGAAAAGATTCAAAATTCCAAATTTGAATAGTAATGAATGGCCGAAAGATACAATGTCCATTGTAATTTTGTAATATTGGAATTTTGAATGGGCTTGAAAGAGGGAGTTGATTCCCGGTGAGCATTTTATGAAATGACTGGTCGGACGTTTTATCCAACAAGTCCTGTTCATCCAACAGTTACCATAGTAACTGTGCTTCTCAGCCAATCAAAATAAAGGAAAGATGTCAGATCTGACAACTTGTCAGACAAAGATGTTGATGGAACAATCCCCTGAGGTGTTGGATATTTTTACAAATTCTCTGTTTTCAGGCTTTTTATAATTCAGGTCCAATTTAAATTCCTTAAAATGTAGCATTTTATCTTTCAGATGAAGGAAATGTTTATCATTTTCATCTTTTAGATGAAGGAAATGTATTGTATTGATATGTGTTACTTTCTTTCAGCAGTCTAGATATAAATGTCATAATTTGCGTTCAATCGTCACACAATACATGTATATGTATTTCATTTTGATTTGATTTTTCTTCTATAAACATAGAAGAAAAGAAATCCCTTTAGCATCTTCTGTGTACTGAGAGATGTTTTGTCTAAAATTTAAGTGAGCCCTTAAGAAGTAAATTTTATATTTTCAGTAAAAGCCCTGTCTCAATTTTGAGGTCTACCTACTCGGCTTTAAATCCAAGTACCGAAAGTAGAAAGGTAGAAACAAATGAAATAGAAAAGAAAAAGAAAGAATAGAGAGAAGAGGAAAAAAAAGAAAAAAAAAATCACTATTTGAATTTTGAAAAAAAATTTTTTTTCAAGAAAACAAACTTGAAGAATGTTTATGATGACAAAAATAGTCAAATTGACTAGCTTCCAAATGACAAGAAGACCCTTCCCCCACTTATTTAAGTCCAATGTAATTTTGTTAAGTGTGTTTACCCCATACTAAATTACTATCTGCAATGTATTAGAGTAGTTGTATGGGAAATGTAGGGGAATTAACTATTTAGTAGAAGTGTGCTCCATTCAACATATAATTTGTCATCAGACAATTAATAAGATGAGACAGACCATTCTCTTCTGTGCTCTATACTTTGAATAAATCATGAGTACCGAGTCAGGAAATCTGTTTAAAGGCATGTCGTGGAAGGCAATGATGTCATGTCTCTATCTGGGATTCATTCATGTGTGTATGTACTGCGGCTTATATAGCTGAATGAAGTCTGGATTAATGTTAGTTTTACTAATGAGTTTTTAATGCAATCATTCCATGCTTACCGTGTGTTGCCCTTGCCTACAGGGGGATTCAATTTACTGTATTGTTGACACAGAGAAAGACAGGCGTGGGTATCACATGATGGTGACATTTAAAGACCTTGTTGAAAATGAAATATATATATGTATATATATATATATAAATACAGAAGACGTGGTTGTCATCTATTCCATCTTGTACTCCACATATATATATAATATCAATGAAATATAAATTGTCCTGTGCCCTCTAAAGCTGCCAAGTAGTACTGATTTTCAGTAATTAGTACTTGAAAGTGAGAAGAATATTTATGGTTTCATGCAAAATACTGAAGTTTCAATATATAAAATTAAATAAAATATAAATTGTCCTGTGCCCTCTAAAGCTGCCAAGTAGTACTGATTTTCAGTAATTAGTACTGGAAAGAGAGAAGAATATTGATGGTTTCAAGCAAAATACTGAAGTTTCAATATTATGTGTGGTAGTCCTATGGTATTTCTTTGAATGTTCTTGTTCAGTTGGCAGCTCCGGCGGGCATTTCATCAAGCTGTTGGTAAGTTAAGAGCGACTTTAAGGATGACTGGTGACCCTTTCTTATGGGCTAAATAATCATCAATGAACATTTAATGGTGAATGTCATTTACCACAAGAAGTCACTCTTAACTTACCATTTTTTATGAACAGCCCGCTGGCCCTGTATTGTAAAGCTTGCCCATTGATTTAGGGGCTGGTTTTTTGTCTCACCTGCATAACAGAGTGGGACTATAGGCGCTGCTTCTCGACGGCAGCAGCGGCGTCAACACCAAATCTTAACTGAAGGTTAAGTTTTTGAAATGTCATCATAACTTAGAAAATGTGTGGACCTAGTTCATGAAACTTGGACATAAGGTTAATCAAGTATCACTGAATATCCTGCCTGAGTTTCATGTCACATGGCCAACGTCAAAGGTCATTTAGGGTCAATGAACTAAGACCATGTTGGGGGAATCAACATCAAAATCTTAACTGAAGGTTAAGTTTTTGAAATGTCATCATAACTTAGAAAATGTGTGGACCTAGTTCATGAAACTTGGACATAAGGTTAATCAAGTATCACTGAATATCCTCCATGAGTTTCATGTCACATGGCCTACGTCAAAATTCATTAAGGCTCAATGAACTTCGGCCGAATGGGGGTATCTGTTGAATGACCATCATAACTTTAAAAGTCTATGGATCTGATTCATAAAACTTGGACATAATAGTAATCAAGTATCACTGAACATCCTGTGCAAATTTTAGGTCACATGATGAAGTTCAAAGGTCATTTAGGGTCAATGAACTTTGGCCAAATTGGGGGTATTTGTTGAATGACCATCATAACTTTAAAAGTATGTTGGTCTAGTTTATAAAACTTGGACATAAGAGTAACCAAGTATCAATAGGCGGTGCTGCACCATCCCGAGTTTGCTCAATCTCGAGATTTTAGCCCGATCAGCCTCTTCGCGATTAATCTCGAGATTCAAGAAACCCCGTCTCCACCATCGCACGAAGAGCGATTCTTGCTCGAGCGAGGCAACAGGCCGATATTCCGAGCATGCGCACTTTCGATCTTGGAGTTTCAACGGCCCGCGCTTTTGAATAACTTCCCGCGATATGCAATCAAGTACATGTACTCTTTCGCCGAATTCGACCGTTGTTATGCAACAATCCTCTCAGCTCAGCCGCGCTATAATTATAAGCGAGTGAAGTATTCTTCGTTTAATATGATGGCGGACTCCGAGGCAACGACAGAGGGGGAGAGAGAGAGGGGGGAGGAAAGAAATGCTATTTGCTCACATTTTGCGAAGGAATAAGACGACAATGCTGTCAGTATTGTTATTGACTATGACCATCGTCGATAATGAGCGCCTCCCCCATCGGTCTGGTCTCTCCCAAAATCCATTCAAGGGGGGCTTGACACCATCGTTGCTGATTGGGGAATTGATGAACGCTATGATAAAGTTGACTTTCGCATGCGTTCGGTATAATCGCTGTTTATGTTTTTACCAAGGCGGAAATGGAACGCGAATTGCATTATGGACTGAAGGTCATGAATAAATTAACCCGAGTCCAAACCCGAGTGCGTCTGCACCTACGAATTAGCGCGATAATTCGTAAATAGCGCGCTATTTTGCAAATAAACCCGAGTTGACTTGGGATTGCAATCTCGAGATTAATCCTACGAACTAGCGCGATAATTGCGTCTGCATTACAAACAATCTGGAGATTTTTCAGATCGGGATAATTTGCCGGATCAGAAATAGCGCGCTAATTTGAAAACTCGGGATGGTGCAGACGGCCCTATAATCAGTACGTATTACATCAATGAACATCCTGTGTGCATTTTAGGTCACATGACCAAGGTCAAAGGTCATTGAACTTTGGCCATAATGGGGGTATCTGTTGAATTACTATCATAACTTTGAAAGTTTATGGATCTGACTCGTGAAACTTGGACATAAGAGTAATCAAGTATCACTCAACATCCTGTGCGAGTTTCAGGTCACATGATCAAGGTCAAAGGTCATGTAAGGTCTATGAACTTTGGCCATATTGGAGGTATTTGTTGATTTACCATCATATCTCTGTAAGTGTATTGGTCTAGTTCATAAAACATGGAAATACGAGTAACCAAGTTTCACTGAACATTTTGTGCGAGTTATAGTAATTTTCAAAGTGAGCACTGCTGCTATATTGAATCGCGTGATGCAGGTGAGACCATCAGAGGCATTCCACTTGTTTACAATTGATCTTACATTAGATCAATTCAATCAATCATAGAAATCAACCCCATGATCAATTGCTAAGCCTTATGTTACATGCCCTGAGGGTTGTTTCACAAAGATTTAAGTATGACTTGAGTCGCACTTAAATGCCGACGCTTACATGAATAGCAACGCGCAATCTTATTGATCAATACGCATTAGAGCGCGTCCATTTGCCATGATCTAACCAATATGGTGATATCTTTAATACTGCACGCAAAGGCATTTGAGTGCTACTCTAAGTCATACTTAAATCTTTGTGAATCACCCCACTGGGCCGGGATTCAACTTGATACTTAAGCCTGAATTTTAAGTATTTTACTCAGTATCTTAAGTAAAATGCTTTTCCATCTTTGGTATTCAGTTGCATTTTTCGGCCAAATATTTTGCTGAAATCTAAGTCGGCTGCCTACCAGTATGGCTTGGGTGCAGTTACTTGCTTAAAATTAATGTCACTATGGTTATTAGTAAATATTTTACTTAAAGTGATTGGTTAACATTGGTTTGACTTTTAAAAAATATGAGCGAGGAGCTGTGTCTGTGATATGTTACAAAAATGAAGCCCAGAAAAAATTGCATTCAAAAATAATTATTTAGTGCTTCAAAAATTGAAATATAAAGTGACCGGAAACTCCATCTTAATTTCATCCCATACACTTATGTGTACTATTTAGTAAGCCTGAGTCGAATCGATTTTAAAATCGGTGTTCGATCGATGTCATCGAACACCGGTGCAGATTTTGCAAAATCGGTGCATCGAAAAAAAAAAAATACGTCGGCCGGCCGATTCGTTTGGTTTACACAATCAATCATCAAAATATCAGTAATGTCCAACTTTACTACTACTTACTTGATTTCTATTGCCCCCAAAATGAAACCGAATGAGTAATTATGATGCTATTCACCATTAATTTGAAGTTTATTTCGATCATAGTTCGAGTCTTACTCGTCTGCTCGTGCCGAGATAATTTATGCACGATGAATTCATGAATGGAAGTCATGGCCATCGATCGTGTAAACGTAAACGTAAAATAAATCTTGCTTTCATGAACAATATTAAAATCATGACCATAGAACATTATTTAATCGTAATATTTAACAATAATTTGCATATGATAATCATTAATATGAATTTAGAGCTTGATGTGAAACGTTTGTATTTCGTTTCAATTTTCAATGGCGGACATCTCATGACGATCGACTTGACTTGAGTCGAGCTAGTGCACTTGTCTAAAAAAAATAATCATCACGTCAGGATTGATTCTCGAACATTGTCTACATGCAAAAACTCTGTTCAAGTTCGTAATATCACCATATAATAACATTTAACATGACAAAACAGAGAAAATTGCGTTTGATATTTTTTCCCATCAATTTGAAGCTAGTTTGTGCCCAACTTTGGGCTCTGATTTCATGAATGGGAAAATATGTCATACGTCATCAAACACGCATGCGCATTGTGCTTATTTTCTCGGAGCTTGGAGGAGACGTCCAGAGATGGAATAACAATAGAAATAATCCCAGTATTTCTTCCATATGAACATAACATACTTTGCTGACATCGTCAATATTCTTAGTATGACCATAAAATCTTGTTAAATCGTAATAATTTAGATGAATTTAGGGCTCGATTCGAACCATTTCGTATTTTATATTTTGATCGCATGCTCAATTGCGTCTAAGAAACTGGATTGTCATCAGGATTAATTCTCGAACATCGTCATAACTCATATTCCACAATCTTTCCTCACAATTGTTATATCAGCATTGAATAGCAATTCAAATGACCATCCAGAGAAAATTACGTATTTATTCCCATAAATTTATTTGGAGCTCATTTTGGATCCAACTACACAATCTCAGGCAAGTTACAGCACTCTCCGTTGATTGCACTTGTTTGCTGGCGCTGACGCCAAGCACGCCTGTCGTTTCGGGAGAGTGAGTGTACGGAGCTGCGGACGGGGCTGGTGAATGGACTGCGAATGCTAGTCGACCGAAAATCATTCAGATCGACTTTGCGTGATTCATGTCTTTATTATTGTTTCATTTTGAACTTATATGTTGTCATCTGCAAATATCATTGTTGAAGATATTTTGGGAAGAATTCTGCTTTGGTCCCCGGCCTTTTTTGTGTGTTTTGTGATCATGGAAAATACAAATGAACTTTGCTCTGTCATCTGCTTGCGCTCACCCGGCCAACGCCAGCGCATACCGTCATGCAGTGCATATGCAAAGCGCATCGCATCGACGCAAAAAAAAAGACTAAATTTTCCCCGCCTTCAATATTCGATCGAATTAGAGCTGTCGAACACCGGTTTTCAAAATAATCGATATGACTCAGGCTTACTATTTAGGTGTCTATAAGACGCTTATTTACAAAATCGGGGTTTGCCTTGTAGTTTTAGCTTTTCATTCTCAGTAATGGTTGTTTTCAGGGTTTAGTAGTTCTAATACATGCACTTGTACACATGTTTCATCTTGGTTTGAGAATTTTTTAAATCGGCTGCTCACGCATAGTTAAACAATACCTTTAAATTTGGCCTGATAAAGTGAAATATTTAGATGTGATAAATATTTTGCTTAGACAAGTAAAATGCTAGGTAAAAAAATACGAAATAAATACTTTCAACTGAATATTGGCCCTGGTGTCAATCACATTAATGAAAATTCTCAGAAATTTTAGAGCTCTGAAATTAGAAGTTGTGACACAGAAATTAGCTATTGGTATCCATTCATATAGAGAGTCTTATATTCACAATGACCTTGAATTAATTAATGCATGACTCCTCATCATTACTTCAGTTTAAATAATGAATGAACCAAGATGATGGATGTTTAGGTGTGCTTTTGTGTATGATGATGACGATGTCTCTCGGTGGGTGTGTCTGTGTGTAAATGAGCATATTTCGCTTTCCCCCCCTCTTCATGTGATGTGTACATATATTAATTACAGTATTCTTTGGAGGCTTCTTATTTTCAAGTGTAAACTTTTTGTTGCCCTCCTTTTCTTGTAATGATATTTCTATATACGAATGTACAATTTGATGTTTTAATCATTATCAGGAATAAATTGAATTTGAATTGAAATTAAATTGAATGAGAGGTACAAACAGGTCAATGTGTAAAAAGATTACTGTAATTGCATCAAATTTAACTCTTTAGTATACCTGCAGATAATCCATTTATTTATTTTTTCATACAAAACTGAAAGGGTACATTTTGTTTATAATGGTATTTACATTTATCTAGATTGCCATACAGAAATGATTTGTTCGATAAGCAACTTTTAATGATGTGGTCTCTGGTTGGCCTTCCTTTGCCACACAATGCAATCCCATAATAAGCTAGTTTTGTTTTGTTTTATTGTTGTTATTTGCACGTACTTGAGCAAAGGAAACCAAGGGTGTGAAAAGTAATTATTATGGACCAATGGTGCATGCTTTTGTGAAACATTCAAGCATAAAAATTGTGATTTACGCCAAATCAGGCTTTTCACACTGACATTGAAACTAACATAATCAAGTATTGCATTTCAGAGTTCAGGCCAAAGGTAATATTTGATAATAATGTCTTGCTGTGTTTTGGTGGATGGCAAATGTTATACCCTTGAAGGGAGCATACTGCCCTTGTCAAAATTCTTGAGATAATATTACGTTGTTGTGGACAGGCAACTTATTCTGTGTTCCCCGCGAGACCACTCATTATTCCAAAATGAGATATAAGATTTTGTTGTATAATGTCCACCTGAAGGCAATGTTCAACTGACTGATCTATGTTGACATTGTTAAAAAAAAGGGTGAAATTATGCATAATAATGTATTGAACATGTGTAAAAATGAGTCCAGCCTATTCTAGGGGAATCAACATCCATTATCAAGATGCACTTAACATGTAAAATTTATAGGAACTCTTGTAAGTGGCTTTCCATAGACTTACAAAGTATGCTTGACTGTAGATGTGATAGTATCTGATAGGGCCAAGGATTATCAAGAATACTGAAGCAATTGTTGAAAATCTGGTTTTCAATAGACTATTCTTGTTTAACTCTTGCATCTCAGATTGTGAATATTGATGGTGTTTCCAACATATCAAGAATGAAAATACTGTCATGTATGGCTATTTATTCAAATCCAATGACAAAGTGAGTGAAAACAAAAAAAGTGGATAGTAGTTACTATCTATATAGTGTGAAATGGGATGATAGACTCACTGCATGGTGAGTGTCAGTCATCACCTTTGAGGGGCGGTAATTATTTCTCTTCAAGATGATCTTTCAAATGTGAATGGGTCCAGCATTTTGGAGATGATGAACTCCCACTGTGAAATGAGAAAGAGGATTCAATTAATTTTCCAGCTGGAGAGATGATATTGCCTACTTTGTTTTAACGAGGCTTTCAGCCTGCTCCGGCTGTATTGTATAATAAGTCTACGCGTTAACCTTTTCCATGCCACAGAGGTTATTTACTTAAGCTCAAAATTATTGCACCTGTTAATCTGCACCTCAAGCCATAAAGTGAATTACAATAAGGCGTCTCCTGCTTATAATTCTACTTTTAGAAGTAGGAGAATGAAGGGTTGTCATTGCATCCATGTTTTTCCATCTTCGGAGTATTAACGCTAATGATAAGATGGGTCATCACTATTAAAGCATGCATTTAAAATGTCACATGTTTCTATTTGTGGAGGAGACAGCTTGATAGATCATAGGTCGCATAGGAAATCATTATCCGGCGATTTAGCAGTGTAAGGAGAGACCGCCCAATGTCCCTGGCTATTTCCACATCTAAGTAAGATGGTTTGGGGAAGGAATGAGTGGGTGGACGTACAGCCTCGCTCTAAATAAACATTCCTCATAGGCCTCGGCTTGTATACTCCTGCAGGCTTTATTTATTTTTACATCTAGGCCCAGGTATTGGCTGCAGAGGAGGGATGGATATATAAAGAGAGATAAATTGGGGGGGGGGAGGATGGGAAAGAGATGGGAGGGAAGGGATGGACGAAATGACGGGAGGGGGGGTTTATAGTAAGTAAAGGGGGCAAGGCACATGTATTTAGAGAGGAGGGCTGGGAAAGAGATGGGAGGGAAGGGAAGAAAGAAATGATGGGGGGGGGTTATAGTAAGTAAAGGGGCAAGGTACATGTATTCAGAGAGGGGGGCTGGGAAAGAGATGGGAGGGAAGGGAAGGAAGAAATGATGGGGGGGGGTTATAGTAAGTAAAGGGGCAAGGTACATGTATTTAGAGGGGGGGGGAGATAGTGACATGTTAGGGAAGGAGAGAGGGAGGGTTGCAGTGAGCATTAAAGCCCAGCGCACACTATACGATCCGATCGCGATATTTTCATAAATCGCCTTTGCAGTAAATATGAAAGTTCCGAGAAGTAAGATTATTTCATTTAAAGTTTGGCGTAATGTTAGGAATAATAAAATCATGATTTTTACTTTGTGGCATGCCCTGTGGTTGGTTGGGGTAAAGTCCAAATCGGCTTCAAGTCGCAGCAGATGATGACTATGATTTAGACTTGGATTTACTTTTTTTTTCTATGGGGAGGCTCGAACTAGACTGAATTTCAATTTAGTAGTCCCATCACTCCATTGCTAAGATTTTTTTGGTTTAAATGTCTATATCAAAGGGAGTGTGGAATATAGGAAGTGTTAAAATGACAGTAATTTTTACATGTCCATGCGTCATAGGGGACACTGGTCAAAATGCTTCCCTCCCTTTCTATTGAAAATCAAAACATATTACCCCATCAGTCACTAGAAAAAAATAGTATATGTAATTAATAGGCCTTTTTTTCTCTTTGCCCCATAATGTTTTATAGCTGGTTGGGAACATTCTGATGATTTTAATGCAAAACTGTAATTTGTTACAAAAATTAGACAATATTCCCAGTTCACTCCCTGAAATCCATATACTACATGGTATATGAGGTTGAGGTAACTGGTCAAAAATTTGATATTTATTGAAGGATTTAACAGTTAATCAGAGTAAAGCATTTCGCACCTCAGTGGTTCATTTAAAGCAAGTTGTGTCTCAACATATATGTATGTTCTTACATGGAATTGCCCACCATAGAGGACATTTTTCTCAATGAACATATATATGTGGATTTAAGATGATAAAAGTGAATGGCATGTTGGAAGGATAGTGAAGGTTTTGCTGCAGACATATAGGTGATTTAGTTTGCTCCCTTGGGAGTAGCTTTCAGAGCCCTTTATTTTGCAGTCAAGCTTATGATAAGAACAAACACGAGTGCTGATCTGAACTGATGGTGCTATTTTGTCTTTGAGTAAGGGTTTATTAATTTACTTCATGTTTCTGTGTACATGTTTTTTACCAAATGCACATCGTTAATTTCATTGTTCAACAGAATTTATTTTTATGTTTGAATATTCTTTTATTACATTTATGCCTTGATTGTTTTTTAATGAGAAACAGATAAAGAAAAACATAAGGAGTCTATAAAAAATCTCACGCCCCTTGTATTTGGTTAAAAAAATATATAGAGAGAGTTGAGCAATATTGTATAGATCTAACTTGGTGTAATAACATTAAAAAAAACTATAAATTTGACAAATTTAACAAAGAATAATAGCATAATTAATTTCTTACTGAATCGATTCTTGCTTTTGAATGAACACCTGGAACTAATAAATTGCATTCTTGTTTTTGTTTATCCAGGATGTGATCCAAGCAATCCGAGACACTGCTTTTGTGACCTCAGACTTCCCTGTGATACTGTCCTTCGAGAACCATTGTAGTAAACCGCAGCAACTCAAACTAGCGAGATACTGTGAAGAGGTCCTCGGCGAGTTCTTACTCACAGAAAAGTTAGATGACCACCCGGTACGTCCATTCATAGCCAAAGAATATTGCATTGTTGTTGTGTGCATTAGTGTCCATGTTCTTGTTTTGCTCTGTTGATCAAAATGCTTGGATTGATGTTTACTATGCTTTTTTATAGCAGTTTGCTGCAGTGTAATTTGTTTGAGCACAATAAACATGATTTATGATGATATGGTATGCATGCGAAATATTAATTCATCATTGTTTTGATGATCAGATGTTAGTGAATAAAACATGTTTGGTATAAAAGTATGTGTATTAGAATCATGTGATTGTAGGTCTATATTGCACTTGGTCCAATGCCTCCTTTCTCAGTCTAATTCCCATTTAGTCTAGTGCCAAGATGGTCTAATCTCCACCTTGCGTTCTAATAATTCTTTACTTTGTCAAATGAAACTTTGATCTGTCAACATTTCATTTAATCATGAAGACACTGCAAAAACACTAGTGTTGATTTTACACCAGTCAGGTATCTATATCAGAAAACACCAGGGAATTGTTGAATACTACACCAGATAAGAATCAAACCGATAATGGTGTGACACTGATTAGTGTTGTTTAAATGCCTATCATGTCTCCATTGCCTGAAAGTTGTGGCAACGGTGATCAACAGCCAATCAGAATCAAGGATTCCATTCAAGTTACCATTGCATGACAAAGTTACTATAAAGCCAACATTTATATAACGGGGCCCTGGTGTTAGCCTTAATCTGATGTGCTGTGTCAACACCTCTGGTGTTTTCTTATACATATACTGAGCTGGTATAAAAATAACATTGGTAGTTTTGCAGTGTTAGTGGTGTTTAATTAAATGGATAACAAAATAAATGTGTATATGTAGCCTAACTGGAAAAGAAAACCCTGCAAACTGGTCAGTAGATTTTTCATAAAGCTGCCTGTAATGTTAAATGTAACTCAATGCATGACTGGAACATGTTCTGAGGTGCTAAACTCAGCTTCACACAGATATATCACATACTGCAAGAAAGAGTTACCAGTCGTGCATTACGTCATTCATAACTTACAAGGCAGCTGTATGAAACGCCCGCCTGGTTATGGAAAAATATGATTATAATACGACGTGGAATTAGACCAACTGGAAGGAAGATGGTATGTGGTGGAAACCAAGTGGTAATTTATGTCTAGGGGGGGGGGGGGGTGTTGCAAGAAACTATTTGTGATCAATTGCAAATATCCTGTTGCAATTTTACAACTGATAGACCAACGTAAGCTGTAGCAAATCAGATTGATCTTCTTGTTTCATGGATCAGATAAGCAATCAATCACTAATTTGCAATTAACTGCAAGACACATATGATTAGGGACCAAAAATTGTCTTGAAATTGATCGCAAGTTTCTTGCAACACCTCATAAAAGTACCATCCATCTTAACAGCATTGAAATGTTATTCATTTTGTTTGGTTACAGTTGGAGGCGAGTGTTCCTCTTCCATCACCTAATAAATTAAAGAGGAAGATTCTTATCAAAAATAAGAGGCTGAAACCCGAAGTAGAACAGAGTGAGTATAAACTCCCATTGCTTAAACGAGAAGTATCGGTCATAATTTCATCCCATACTTTTCACCAGCTTATAAAACCAATGCAAGATAAATAAGAATACATGTACATCAAAAGGAAGCATACATAAAGAAGCTTTATCAGTACCTCCATAATCAAACAGTAGTGATTTCAGTATTTTGAAGTTCCTGTGTGTTCTATTTTCTCCTGAAGGTCAGATATTAGAGCTGAAATTGAGTACTTATGTTTACTGGATGGAACTTTGAATTTTAAGAGTGGATTATTCTCATACATGTATCTCTTAATTAAATTTCTATGCATACAAAGTGTACTTGAGCTGGTGGAATAAGCATACTTGGATTGTTTGCACTCAATGAATTTTTGCTTCTATTAGATTTCTAAGCTTTCTTGTTAAAATATTCTGTCATCCACCCATATTTACAAGGCTTAATTTTCATTTCATAGACTTTTATATACAGTCAAAATATACATTTTTTTTATCTTCATCATCATCACCACACCTGCTTATTTTTTTTTTTTTTTGCTTCAAATCTGCTTTTGATACCAAAAGTTATGTAATTAATACAATTTACCAAATTTACTCTTGCTGGGCATCTTTGTTCACACATATTCAATAATCTCCCTAAGTAACCTTGGTAATCTTCACCTTACTAAAACTGTACTCTATTTCTTTCTGAAGTACAAAAATGAGGAATTCTTCATTATTTTTGTAATAAGGTTCACCACTGAGGTGATGTTATTGATAAATATGGGTATTGAAATGTTTTTTTTGGTACATATCAAGACCTGTGTAAGTATTCATGCGTGGGATAAACATATGTTTATGTGTTGGACAGGACAACTTGAGTTGATGCGGTTAAGACCAGAGCTGCTTGAAGTCAACCAAGAAGATGAAGTAGAAGAATGCGAATCAGGTGAGTGTGTTCCCATGGCAACCGTCTCCGCCCTTTAACAGTCTTTTCCACCCTTTCCCTTTATCTCTCTCTACTACTTCTCGTTCTTTCTCCATGTAATTTTGTCGTGTGGACCATCTTAACAGCGTTGATCTTCAAAACTGACAATTTTATCAAAGAGAGTGAAATGTAATAATCTCACGAGAACCGTGGAAGCCACATATTACCTTTCAAAATGATATAAGAAAAGTTTATTTTAATTTTATGTAACATATATGCATATAAATACAAAAAAGTTTGGTAGTTAGGCATATTAACTTCTATGACCTGTATATTCATAATTGTTAATAAAAAATCTTAGTTTTGGCATAATCAACCAGCTGGCCACTAAATGCATATATTTTCATATTTTATTTCAGTTTTTTTTTAATATTTGTGTTGACCTTTTGTATTCCTAGCCTCTATTATCACATTATTTTGGTTTGCTTTGTTTATTTCTGAGCATTTCCCATACAGCCTCATGCTATGCTTGCATGATTTAGTCTTAGATTTATTGAGAATTCAAATTCATGTTTCACCAGCACCAGCACGCATTGATAATTTTCTTCAATCTTTGATAGTATTACTTTGCTGGAAAGTGTGTTAGCTCACACTCTCTCCGTAGAAATAACAATAAAACTTTAGAAAATGTAAATGAATTTTCATAAGCACATTCAGTGGTATGATGTTAAAAACCTGCACTGGCTCCCTATCTTGTGGTTCTATCTAGATTATTTTTATTGTGTTTAATATTTATGTAGCATAAATATAACTTTGATATATACATGTGAGAATGCACTTGATTATACCACATAGGCCTATTAGTAAGATTTTGAATTTGAAAATGAAGTTCATTTTGCAAAAAGTCTCAGTTGGATTTTCATTTGTCTTATATTCATTTGATAATGATTTGCACATTTGTATGCCAGAGTGTAAGTGGTTGTTCATATTTTTTTTTCAAAATAAAAAGGAATCAGGATTATATATATTATTTTTCTCAATTGTTATTGACTCTAGTTTATCAATCTTAGAATTTTAAAAATTTGTGTCTTTGAGATAAAAAGAGAAAGGATTAAGAAGAAAGTAAATGTTCATAGATTTCTAATAATAATACTATAAAATTTTCAAAGCTTATTATCCTATTCTCTATCAATTTATAATGTGTAGAATATAATTATCTTCCTGAACTGATCTTTATATCTGGAATGATTGCATTTAATGGTTTCCTTTTTCTCTCTTCTGTAAATTATGATTCATCTATTCTAGTTTTATTTTTAGATTTTCAATTACTTATTTTTTCTCATTCATTGCTATTGATGATTGAAGATTTAAATGAGATTAAGCAGCTATTGAAATGAGAAAGATTTCGAGAGGTACAACTAATTTCATCTCGTTTGAAGGATGTTTTTTGTCCATTTATTCATTGCAAAATGTGATAATGACCATAAAATTATCATTTTAGAGATAACTTTTCATAATTCTGATTTTCAAATGCTTTGTAGACTCCTCCCCCTATTTCTTAGGGTTAATGATTCCTCAATTTTGCCAATTTTAATGGTTTATGATAAATCAAATTATATATATATAGAATAAGTTTCTGAAACATCAGACCTGCAAAAGGAAATCTCTTCAACTTTTGCTCTTTCTGTTCTGTACAAAAACAAAATAAAATGATCAGAATCAGGGCCTGTTTCATCCCAGAAAAATGTTAATTGAATATTATCAAACTAGCATAATACTGACATTTTCATCAAAATCGCATGATAAATAAAAATGGTGTCCCTCACTCACTATTTCTTTTGTTTTTTATTGTTTGAATTATAAAATATTTCATTTTGTACAGATTTGACAATAAGGGCAAATTTGACTAAACACTATATTTAAGATAATGCAAATTCCACATGTCAGGGAGGAATTATCTTTGTTTCACTTGACATTGAGGAGAAAATTATGATATTTCATGTAACAAAATACAAAAGAAATAGTGAGTGGATGATGTCATCAGTCTCCTCATTTGCATACCGGCCAGGATGTGCTTTATGACTTTTTTTTGAAAGCAAGCAAAACTTTAATATATCCTAACTTTATTTATTTTGAATTCCGATTTTGATGAGATTTTCAGTGTTATGCTCGGATTTTTCTCTTTATTCAAATCAACTTTTTGGTGGGGTGAACTTGTGCTTTTTAAAGCACAGCTCTTTTCCATTTCCATTGGTAACTTCCACGGTAACAGAGCAAATTTTCCTGAACTTCCTTCATTTATAAGACTGGAGCTTCTGCAAAAAGTTGTACTGCATGCAGTTATAATTCCTATGTATGTATGTAATTAAATTTGTCTATTAAGTCGTGGTTGAATGACAGTTGTCCAATCTAAGTTAAATTTATAGTATGAAATAAGTGTCCTTGATTCAATCAACTATCTTGAGCTAATGTCTTTTCCTGGGAATTAGCAAAAAATACATACTTTTACTGAGAATACTGACTTTTGTTATGTTGATTGATGATAGATTTATTATTTATTAAACTGGAGGGGTACATGAAATAAAACCCTTTTAGTAAAGCATAGTTATGCCACTCATGAGAAACCAACTCCAGACCGACATTCGCAATGGCATATTGTACAATGCCTACTTAGCTTGTACGCGAGCTAATGGGAGGCTGAATGTCAATCATACGTACGGGTGTATGCCCCTTTCACAATTGGTAGTACGACTGCTTACTACCGTTGCGAATGTGTGCATTACGTATTGTGTCCAAATGGTCTCAAACGATCGCAAGGGCAATTGTGAAAGCCCCTTTACATGTGCCATACATGATGTACCATTGTACGGCTGGGAACATGGTGACTTCACTGTAAAACTTGGGATTCACTGTGCAATAAGCTTAGGGTTTACTAGCCAATGCCCATTGCTGATGCAGATCAGATGCGTGTTTGAGCTCTGTTGCCTTTCGGTTCCTTTCTTATTTTCATAGATTAAAATAGGAAAAAAAAGATTATTTCATATTTTTGGTCAATTCAGAGGCATTATACAACACAAACAGCGATATTTTCTTCTCTTTGTAAATTATAAAAGTGGCTCTGGCATCTCAAATGGGCTCTCTTAAATCGAGAAATGGCTACGATGAATTACATTTGTGTGCAAAGTTTGGATTTTTATTTGGGGGGGAGTGGGTTTACAATAAACATTAAAAGACAGCGAAACAAACTATCGTCTAATAATACTAAATAGGTTCATTATTGCGGATTGAAATAATCGCTAGAGGGTATTCATTTGTCTCGCAATCTACTATGGTCAACAAGGAAATTCGTGATCACTCTCGCAAAAAGTGTTCACTGGCTTTCTAGGAAATTCGTGATCACTCTCGCAAAAAGTGTTCACTAGCTTACAAGTTCACGAGCTTTCGAGTGCCGCTGCAACTCTTTATCAAGTGACAAAGATTGTCCGATATCGTACTCTATTTATACTAATCTCCAAGACCGTACGCACAAACGCGAGAACAATAGGTGGGCACTGATCCGTTGTGTGATTGGTCAGGAGTTATGCAAATAAGCCGGGGGTATATGCAAATACGCCGTGGGTCGGCAATATGCAAACTATCGTCTATTTTAACGTTTTTCAGTACTTTTGGGGACCAGTGAATTTTAGGCAGACCAGTAAAGAATGGAATAACTGGGTATCTACTGGTCCAACGTGTTCAGGTCGGACCAGTAGAAAAAAGGGGTTAGTATGGAGCCCTGGTTTTGCAGAGCATAGTCTCAGAGTATTCTCTCCTGTAATTTTGTGTTCTCATTCCAAGAAGTATAATTGATAGAATGGCTTCAGTCATTCGCAGTGACATTCAGCAACACCATAGTTTATTTGGTGCAATGCATTTTGGGTAGGTTATCATCAGTTGTAGACATGTAGTAAACAATAAATATAACTACAGTTGTGTTCAAAAGTTAACGAACCCCACCATAAAACGCACTCCTTCATGCTGAGTGTTGAATGTAGACAACAACACGACAATGTTTGGTGTGCCTAGAGAAACAGGCTTTATTCGATGTAATATTTTTATCACCTGACTTCTGACGAGATCGGTGTCAAAAAGTAAGATCAAAGAATGGACAACCTGTAATGCGAAATCTTTGCTTTCACTTTATAAACTTTCCTGTACTTAAAAGCATTATTATGCTGCTGGTGCATTTGATAGTAGTTCCACCTTTAATAATTTACAATGATGCTTTTGAGACAGTATGTTGACAAAAATGAAATATCATAATGGATTAATTCAAATACGAAGTGACTATTTTTTTATTACTTCGTATTTGAAATAATCCATTATGATATTTCATATTGGATTAATTCAAATACGAAGTGATTATTATTTTTTACTGCACATTATGAAAAAAAATGAGTCGGCTTGGTGTTGTATTATTGATATATTCATAGAGCATGTATGTATGGTACAGAGATACAGAGTATCTCATTGTGAATTTGTCCGCACTTAAAGTTAATGATTGAAGGCATGTGTCTGAGTGAAAATGATGAGTGATCAATGTGATATTTATCAATTTAAGAATTACATCTAAAGAAGCTATTACTTTTAAACCCGGGCCCCATTTCCAACAGAAATATTGAAAACTCAGTTTTGATTGGCTGTTAACTAAGCCATGTTTCAGTAGAAGTTGCCATGGAAGTATCCATAATCGAATGAAACCAGCCCCTCAACCGATAGAGTGCATGGTTAGTCCTAAATATAAAACAAATGAATCACAGGTAATCTTCCAATCCCTACAAGGTACAAATATCTTTAAGAAGTTCTTAACATGCTGTATTTAGCTTTCATACACAAAATGATGTTAAGACTGGGCCCTATAACACAAAGGTTAACGATTAATTGCTAAATGAAACAGCCTATCCAGATAAGTGTTGCATGTGCATTGTGCTTGGTAGGCTCACTAGGAACCAATCAGAATTGTTCTGTCAATTTTAGCGATTAATCACAAACCTTTGTGTTGCTGGGCCCTGGTAATTGTTGCATGGTGATGTCTTGCTACAGTGATCAATTATTTTTTTTTTGAATGATTGTTGAATGGACTATTGTATATTTGATAGCTTCCTGCCGTCAATCAACCCTCGATTGTCATTAAAAGCCTGAAAAGTAAGCACTCATAGAAAGTTATTAATTTCTGGTCGGAAACCACTTACAATGCCCTCTGATGGGTAATTTGATTTTTGTATTAATATGAGTGACTGCATCTTGTCTTAGTTAGGACTCTTGCTCTACTGTAACTTTTTAAATGATCATAAAAAAAGAAAAACAAATAGAATAAAGAAGAAACAAAAGGAGAGAAAAAATTATTTGAAAAAATGACCCTTTCAGTCATTTCCACCCAAATACTGATTGGCACATCTGTCAGCCTGCCTACACCCCCCCCCCCCCCGTATCCCATACAAAAAAGGAAATGAAAAGGAATATATGAAATGAATTATGGGCTGATAAATTATTAAATTTGTAACACTGGAGGAAGGAGAATCAATATTGTTTAAAAAAAGACATGTACATGTAATATCTCCTGACTTCTGCAAAGCATTTTGGATAAATTTGAGAGTAAACTGGTTGTGGGTTAGCCAGTGAATAAGTTTTGAAAGCTTTAGGTATTTTTAGGTTGGAGGCTGAATAGTTTTTCTATAACACGTGTTTTCCAAAGACTCCAGACCACATATATATATGCAGGCTTGTCTCCTGCGGCTTAAGGTTATAGAGGGTTGATTGACCATTGCAGTAAATGATGTAAGTGGTATGTTATATGTTACTTGATAGTCACTCTCTCATCTTCTGCCATTGGTTTATATATTCTTCTTTTTTATGCAATGGCCTGTTGGTTGTACGTAATGTAGGCGCATAAACTGGGAATCCATATCTATTAGAAAGAATAGATGGAGGGGGAGGGGGGGTATATCTCCCCTATGATATTACATAATTACTTAATGTTCTTCTATTTAGGTCTTTATTTTATTGGTCATAAGGAATGTTGAGAAATATAAATGGTAATTATCTTCATGTACCCTCCGATTTAATGAAAAAAAAAGAAAGTTATGATATTAATAATAACTGTGATTTGTAATGCACCACACTACATTTTATTCATTGTAGCCATATTGAGCAATTTTACCTGTCATTCGACCATAGTACTACCCATAAAAATCACAGTATTTCAGGTTCGTTTTTGTGTTTGTATGCAAGAAGTTAAGGCTCTGATAAACGTATCATTGGATGTGTCAGGGATTTGATAATTTGATAATAAGTAGAATTGTTGTCACCCTCGGATTTTTTACATTTGCTCTCAATACAAGCACTTTGATTTATACAATATATGTCTCGTCTTATTGTTATTTTTTTTCATTATAAAATCTATTGGAGACCAAAGTCCGTATTCTGAATACCAATTTAACTTCAGCCATGGTCTAACTCTGTCCTAAAATTATGGGAAGCCAAATGTGTCAGCCTTTCATATTTTATTGTATTTTTTTTTATTGTATTATTTCTTGGGTCTACTGTGCTCTTCCCACTTGCTTTGAAGGTGAAGAAAGCCATTTTAGTAATCATTCCCAGACCGTTCTAACTTGTGGGGGTGGAAAATGGGCTGATAAATTAGAACCAGTGTTGATAGGAATTTATGTCACAGTTGGCTCTCCATAGTTGAACCACAACCCTAGGCCAGGAACCCATATCACAAACCTCAGCAATGATCGTATCACATTTTTCTATGATCGTATCACATTTTTCTATGATCGATTACATTGACTACGATAATAGTAATAATCGAGCCTACGATCAATCGCTAACCTTTGTGTTACGGGGTCCAGAGTTTGATTTAAAACCTGTTTTCAGAATATGGGCCTTTGAGAGCTCTAAATGTTGAATAATTGCATCTTTTATAGAGAGTGAATCAGAAGACAGTGACGACATGCCTCCACCCCAAGTTGTTGCTGCCCATCGGCTCAGGAAAGCCATCCTGCCTCCTGGTACAGCAACTCATTTCATAACTTTATATTTCACCAGCCCCCCCCCCCCCCCCGGCCCCCAAAAGAATAAACAAAAAAAATAATTGAAATTTTTTTATAAACAATATCCTGTGGGACTCTCTGTGTCTATTTGGTTGGCTGTTATACAATCTTGGTATATTTTGGTTTCAAATTTCATTATTTACCAAACCTTCTGAAGTTCTTTATCTTTCTGCTGTTAGGGGAAGGGTTATTCTCATGAGAATTTCAGACACGTTTTTCTTCTCAAATCTGTATCTCATATCATGTACATACTATTTCAAATTCATTTCATTTTGGAGAATTTTTTTTTACATGGATCACCCTTAAACACGAATATATATGAGGAAGAAAGGTTTTCACTTTATTAAAAAAATTGTAATGATCCATTTCATTGAAAGTACTTGATCAAAAATAGGGTATTGATATGAAGTAATTTATACTTGCTGAGGGGTCAGGACATAATAATTCTTGTTTATTATTGGAAATGGATGACAATACTATTTAAATTTCATGACAAGGAATCAATGTAATTTCTTCTGAGATATTCAGATTTGAGTATTATGGGAGATTTATTGGACAAACTAGAGGGGAACGTCCGACTCTTGCAATTTCACTTTTAACACAATTCATATCAATTATAAACACTTGTTCATCTGTCTTTTTGCAACTTTCTTCAACTATGTTATATTTATAAACAAACCTGTTAGAAATATAAAAGTTTGTGCCACATCTGTGTACAGGAATCCTACAATAAAAGTTCTATGCCTTTTTAAAGTAAACCATTATCTGTCTGTGATTAAATGGGATGATTGGTGATGAAGAGCTGCCTGAGGGATTCCTGTAGGGAAGACGCTGCTCAAACTTTTTTACAAAGTACCTCATCCCACTAGCAGACCACATTCTAACTCTCATCATGCTAGATAATAGACAGTATTTGAATACATAAACAACATTTAATTACTAGACATTATCATTGCATATCACTCATCAATCAAATATTTAAATGAGTACCGTACATTAAACAGTTAAGGCAAGTATCAAAATTGTAATGTAAAAGGAAAGCAATGTCACACCAGTTTTATTTTTTGACAACCAGGGCCCCGTCTTACAAAGGGTTACAATTGATCCGATCGACCTCAACTATTTGGAAATCCATCAATGTCTCAATTTTTCTACAGGAAGTATGTACAATGTCCTTTGTAAACAAAGAAAAGCACACTGAATTTTAAAGAAAACAAATGAATGTATAAATGTAAATGATATCTTGAAAATATTTTTAACGAACATGAATTTAGATGTTGACGTTGCTGTCTTTTCATAGTTGTGGTTGATTGGATCGATCGCAACTCTTTGTATTAGACCGGGCCTGAAGTGGACGCTTATTCGTGTCTATGCCAATTTAGCTGAGACCAGAGAATGTTTAAATGATGAAAATTAAGAGTCATTAGCAATGGTAAATTGCGTTAACAAATTTGAGTTATAATTTCAGCATACTCTGCCATTAGCTGATGCATTTCTTGATTGTATACATAGTTTGAATGTATGGGTAACATAGTCCAATTTACTGTAAATGTATTTTACTATGTTGCTACCCGAGAACAATGAAATACACTTATCTGTTGATATTCTCGCATTTTTGTGTGTATATTTGTGAAGATGTTTTAAAATGAATTTTTAAGTAGGTTTTGTGATTAACAAAGTTACTGTCATGCAGAATGTGTGGCTTTGAGTAGACTGGCAATCTAAAACAGTGCATAGAAGTTGATAGTGAAATTAACACAGAGAAAGCAATTTGTCTCAGCTTCTTTTTCTAAATAAAGCTGGTGTGATGTGATTTCTTTTACATGCATTTTGATGATGAAATGTCACTTGGATGATGATTGATGAGGAGCAGAGAGCAAGAGACTCACCTTTGATATCCTGCATGCCTTTAATTTCACTTGTGTTTGTCAATAGACTTCTTTACTAACATAGTCATTGTTCTAAATCTAACCAGAAGCTGGCCTGACATAGCAGCATGTATTATAGTATGAAATAATTCAGGCTAGATGCCACAACCGACTTTCAGGTTTGAACTGCGATCATTAGTAGGTTCTGAGAAACCGCGGAAAAGGGGTCTCAATACTTGGCTATGTTAGTAACCTCGTCTATATATCAATGTTCTTATTTGTAGTTAGTATCCCCTATCTGTATCAGTGATGTGCTTGATTTGTCTTCCTAATTCTATGCCAAATTTAAGTTTGCTTTTTTATAATACTGCTTTGACTAACAACTACCTGCTTGCTTGTAATTTGTGCTTTCGCATTTTTGTTTCATTTCTAACTTGCTTTTTCAGGTTTTTACTTCATTGGCAGTTTGTGTGCCATGTATAAAAAGCGACAGATCTGTGTATGCATGTATTCAAAGTGGTCTATTTATTGCCTTTTTCACAATGAATGAAATTTGTTGAATACTTCAATTCCTATTTCTGTTATTCGTTTCTTCTCGAACGGATCACTCTTTACTTTACACCAAACTTTCCCAAGGCACTCTGGTTCTACTGTTAGATCATTCATTTCACTCTCTTCTTTATTGGAAGTATTTTGATCATATTTACCATGTGAACTGAAAAAAAAATGCTTTTAAACCTCTTGCAGTATGCTGTCTCTCAGCCAACAAGAAGAAACAAGATCTTTACCATTATGCCAACTACATTTTCTTAATAATCTGATGTCTAACTTCTCTTCCTATCTTATGCATGGTCATCAAACATCATTTATAAAGTATATGGACTTCAAGTTGTTTTTCTTAGGTTTAGAAGCATAATCTCAGTATTGTTTGAACTTATTCAACATGTTCGACTACTTCCACCGTACAAGAAGACTGATATTTTCCTACATATTATAACCACAAGGAACCGTGACAACCATAAGTAAGACTACGGCTAGGATATCGGATCACTTGCCAAAGCTAACTTGACTTCAGATTCCTTTAGGAAATTTTTATTGAGCTCTATTTTGTCCCTTTTATGGTTTATTTTGAAGAAATCAATCAAAACTGTAGAGTTTTATAATTGTGTAGGAAGCGATTATAATCTCCTAACTACAAAATTGCAATCGATAAAGAAAAGGCTTATGCTTGAACAATATGAAGGATGAAGGTAATGATGGAATAATTAGAATGACTGTGAATCTGATACATTTATTTTGTTTTATTTCTTATTTCACCTCTATGGACTGAATTTCAATAAAATAAGGAATGTGACTTTGGCAGCACCTTCAGTTTTCTTAAGATACTGAGATGCAAATGCTTGGTATTGTATATATCAATGAATTATCACATTTTCGCTGAATTGTAATTCATATCATTTTATCAAACCTTGATGATTTGGGGAAATTATTTGAGGAAATGTTAAGATGACGTAACCTTTTGTGGCAAGGCAAATAACAGGACTTCTTGGGACATCCATGCTTAATGCTACAACCTTGTATGTGTACTTAAACTTAAACTCACATGAACACTCACACGATCACACAGACACACCCCTCACATGCGTATACACACATGACCCTACCTATGACCTTTGACCTCATCCCATCATGCCCCTGTAACCACACCTGTGAACCCTCTAGCCAAGAAGACGACCACTCCCCCCCACCACCCATACTGCCACCGTCGTCAGTTGAGTCTGCATGTTGAATCTTTTTTAGTCAGCTCATATAGTAGCCTCAATAGCTGTGCTTGATGATGCCATATTCCTGTCCTTTTTTAAGTGCATGACAGCAAAGAGAAAATCGCATGACTGTGATCACTACAGAAAATCCATCTTTTTCAACTTTTATTATTGTGATGCTAGGTTAACGTTCTATTTTAACATACTTCTTAATTCTCACAGGAAGCAAGCCAATGATTTTGTATAATCATTTTTTCCCCTTACGGTCAAGTTGATAATTGCAAATTTTCCTTTCACTGCAGTTGTAAACAATGATTTATTTAAATGTTATCTAAGCCAGTAAAACCATATTAATTCTAGTAATGATTTTTGCTATGTCAGTACTGTATGCTTCTTGCCTCTTAGGGTTATAACATTGAATGTTTTTTTGTTAGATTTATGAAGATATGGATTAAATTCTCACATTTAAATTAATGCAAGAAGTATTGATTATTTAATCATTAATATATATTGTCTACGTTTTCATCGATGATGGCAAAGCAAATTACAATCTGGGAAAAGGTCTTATATCTAAAAATGAGTAAAAAAACAACAACAAAAGAGTTATTGAATATAAATATATTGCAGCTTGCACATAATGCATTGTACCATATAAAGGCTTTGCATCTCAAGTGTTGTTTTTGTTTTTTTTTATTTGCAGAAGACCAGTGAGACTTGTTTGACCCTGTTTTGTGTAAAATAAATCATTCAATAGTTGTTCCAGATTTATTTGATTTTGTTTTATGCATGTCGATTAATTTTGTTTTGTCTCTTCTCTCACTCTCTCATTTCTCATCCATCCTTGACAAAAAATTTATCTTCCTCTCTTTCTTATCTAACTCATTCCCATGTGTGTGTGTGTGTGTGTGCGTGTGTGTGCGCTGATGTACATTCTCATATGAAATGATGACTGTGTATGCTTTGTGTTCTACTTTTAACGCACTAATTGGTTTGATTATGTGTGTATCTTTTTTTTTTACATGTCATGTGATGCATGGTCATGTTTCTCTAATACACTATCATGAACATTTTCATCTTTTCTTCTCCCTGCCCCTCCTCGTGCCATGTGGAATTTCTGTTGGGAACCTTCTCTCTTCATTAACACCTTTTTGTGTTTCATTCCTTATGCTGACGTGGGTCATCTTGTGTGTGTCTTATTCCTTGACACTGTGCTTGCTTTGCTTTTACTTTCCACCTTCCATCATTACCTTCACTATAACTCCACCTCCACGGACACTTTGCTTCTCTCGTAATCATTTATCCCGCTTCCATCCTCTATTTTTCATTTCTTCTGGGATCGTTCAATGCCTCCGTATTCTACACATTTCTTCTCTGTAATATTATCCCGCTCATCCACTCTCACTATCGTCCTTCTTGCGGTTACTCTCTTCATTCATCCATCCATCCATGTCATCACTTCATCAAATCTTGTTATGTAACCATGATCCATCTTGCATTGTTGAAATGATTGTCATATCATGACCCTTTCCTTTTCCTCCTCTTCCTTTCTTACCATCACCATCTATCACCTCTTCTCTCCATCTTTGTACCTTTCACCTTACCTATGCGATCATTCACACACACACACAAAAAAAAAAACACATATGTATACACACATATGACACACATCCTCACGCACGCCATACCCTCCCCCCATCTCTGCCTCAATTTGCCTTAGCCACTCAAGGGTACAGTGATGGTGCTGTTTCCCCACCAGGCAATACGGACGCGCACCCGGAGTTCAAGTTTCCATCCAAAGACTCCATCGGAAGTATAAGTGGGAGCAGCATAGCAGCCGAGGATGAGATCAAACTCAAACACAACATGAGTGTCAAGATGAATGCCAAGAAGGTATGTTTATATATATATATATACAGTATACAAATACAGGAAACTTTGCCTTAGACCCCTGTTGCATCTAGAAAAATCTTTGGTCAGCCCGGGGTGAGCAATTTACTAGATGTAACAGGGGTTTAGGACCATAGAATTCTGTACAACGAAGGAGAAATCAATCAAACTAATGATATATATAAACACATGTTTGGCATTAGTCTGGTCTTAAAAATTGCTAAGACTTTTCCGTCAAGTGTTCTCCTTATGGAGAGGTGAATTTTGCAAGTTTCATTATTACACTTAGAGGCTGTTCTTATTACGCTTTCTAAAACTAATTTACTGGTAACCGATTCAGGAAACCAGTTTGGAAGATCGCTCTGCTAGCGTCTCACTTGACCACACGTGGTTTTCAAAATCTCTTGACATAAAGCCATCTTGTTGCTATGGAAATGCTCTCAGTGGGGTGGCATGTTTCGCACGAAATTTGAAACTGCAGCGTAGGCATTCTACACCTGTCGTGTGGAGTAGCGTGCTCGAAATGTGCGAAGATCGCTACCTGAAGAACGGTTGTGTCCTCACACTAAAACCAGTTTAACGAGGCAAAGTGATCTTGAAAACTACATCGCAAGGTGGATTTTTGAACCGGTTTGGAAGATTGCTTTGACCGTTCTCACTACACGTTAAACCAGTTTCCACTAAACTAGTTTCCAGTAAACTAGTTTTAGGAAGGTAGTGAGTACGGTGTCGTACATCTCGAAAAAAATCTACCTAGGCCGGCTTGGGAAATTGATACCTGGTAATAATTTATGCGTGGAGTACCACATAGAATTAAGATCATAAGAGTAATAGCTAGATTCCTTGCATTAATGTAATGAGAATATTTTCTGAATATTGCATACAATATTGACAATCCTTCCTTCTTTTTCAAGAATTTGATACTGAACAAATTGGTACTTGTTGTGTTATGTTTGTATTTTATTTGCTCTGAAACAGAAATGATATTGTGGGACTGTTATTTTGACATTTATTAGACATTGATTGGTTGATGTTACTGAATTTGAATACATGTTAATTCTGTAATATGATTTAAGTTTTACTGAAGCAAAGAAGCCATCTTAATAAAACAGTGCACTACCAGACTAAATTGAGTTCAGTTCTATTTTGTTCCCGTGTATCCTGAGTTAAGTTCCTCTTAATATCTCCATTTGTTGTTCTGTTTGATGCGTGGTTGAGCTTATTCCCTTGGACATTTATTATCCAATTGACTTGTATTATTTTTAGAAACCCCACAATATATTTATATTTTTCAATTCAAATTGATTGTTTTGACAGGGGGAGCTGTTATCACAAGAAGATGAAGCAGCAGTGGTAGCCCAGTACCGGTATACCGGAGCCACGACCAACATCCACGCCTGTCTCTCACGACTCGTCAACTATGCACAACCTGTCAAATTCCAGGGATTTGATGTTGCTGAAGGTAAAATACAAGACATTATAATAGATGATGATAATGATGATGATAGTAGTTAAAATTGCAGTGTAAGTGATGATGATGATGGTGGTGGTGATGATAAAGATGATGATGGCAGTGATAGCAATAGTAGTGCTAGTACTACTTCTATACTGCTAGTAGTAGTAGTAGCATTAGTGGTGGTGGTGGTTGTAGTAGTAGTGGTGGTGGTTGTGGTGGTGGTGGCTGTGGTGGAAGTGGTAGCATTAGTGGTGGTGGTGGTGGTGGTAGTAGTAGTAGTAGTAGTAGAAGTAGTAGTACACTTTAGTTACATTAGACCAAATGGTATATGGATTAATGGCTATTGGACCAACTGGTTATTAGACGGAATGGCATTAGACTAAATGAACGTAGACCATGTGGTGAGTAGACGAAGTGGTGATAGACCAAATGGTAGTAGACAAGTTGGCAATTGGACGAATTGGCTTGAGACGAATTGGAAATAAATCTTATCATGGACATGTTTTGGTCATTGCTTTTGGGGTTACTTCTGAAGGAAAATTATCATATTAAGACATCTTAAGAGTGTGAATTAATGGTTTGATTAATCTATCTTCTCCTTAATTTTCTTTCAGAGAGAAATCTTCACTTCAACATGTCATCATTCAATGAGTCTGTTGGCTTAGGATACATCAAAACACAGTGTATTGAATTCGTCAAGTATCCTTATTCACATTCATGCCTATAAACATATGTTGCATTCAAAGGGATGGTCCGGGCTGAAAGTATTTAAACCTTAATAGAGTAGAATTCGCTGAGCAAAATGCTGAAAATTTCATCAAAATCGAATAACAAGTAACAAAGTTATTGAATTTTAAAATTTAGCAATATTTTGTAAAAACAGTCATCATGAATATTCTTTAGGTGGGCTGATGATGTCACATTCCCACTTGTTCTTTTGTATTTTATTATATGAAATTAGGTTTATTCAAATTTTTTTCCTCCCAAGAACTAGAAAAATTTGATTGACAACTTATTAAGTGCATTAGATATTCATTGCTGCAACTTCATTATATGGGAGACATATTATTCACACAATTATGAAATAATGAAAAAAAAATGAATTTTATGTGATAACATGAGAAAATGGAAAGTGGGGATATGACATCATCAGCCCACCTAATGAATATTCATGATGGCTGTTTTCACAAAATATTGCTAAACTTTAAAAGATATAAATACTTTCAGCCCGGACCATCCCTTTAACTTGTATTCTTCAAAATCATGTGGGTGTGTGGTCTGTCATATTATTCAATGAAATAAAATTCACGAACCCATGTACATTGATGCTAATAATATAATGGTAAATTCTTTGCAAATTATTTCTTTTCATGATAACTTCATAATTTCCTAACTTGATCATTCCCCTAAAAAGACTGGGGGGGGGGGCCTTTTAGGCCCCCCCCTGTACATAAATCGCGATAACTTTTTTGCGCATGAAGCGTTTGCGCCGCCATTTCATGACTTTTTTCTCTTGAGTTTTGCGCAACTTTTGATACCAAATTTGTATACCCCCATGCCGCGGTTGCGGAGTTACGTAACATTTTCGTATCACATGTCACGTAAGAAATTGAAATTTGTATTCGTTTGTGTGTAAAGTGTATGGTATTTGAATGAATGTTATACACATTGTTTTCTAACTACATTTTTATTTGTTTCTTTCTATATTATGTCACTTGTGAATTCAAGTAGCAGTTCTAGGATATGAAAGTAATGAAAAACATTGCAAAAAAATAAAGAAATACATAAGAAATGCAAAATAAAGAAATACATAAGAAATTAAAATCAAAGAAAAACATAAGAAAAGTAGTGCAAAATACCAGAATCGCTTGCACAACTATATTCTTGGGTGCAGGAAACACTGAATAGACAAGTAATGTCACACTTTAGTTGATTATGCTATAATTGATATTGAATAAGTTATATATTACACAAACCCAAAATATATCTAGAATACTCAAGAATTTGCAATATGCAATATCTAATGTCCTAAAGTTTTTTTGATAAAAATTTGCATATTCACATAATTAATTATGAATATAATTTGCATAAATTATGTGATATCTCTTATGCTTTGTTTTCACCAGCTAGTGTACATGTAACACATCACTTGTTTATCTTCCAAGATTGCTTTGGCTCATTGCAAGAGAGTGTAATGCAATAAAACATGCCAAATGTTGTATTTCTCTACATAACGCGTGCAGAGTACTTATTTGCATATTTAGTAATTACTAATTTGCATAAGCATATCTAATAATTCAAGCACGAAATAACACAATTCCATGATAAACAACCTCTTCTTACAGCTGAAAACCTTGAAACGGGAATTTATGGACCGCAATAGGTACCAAAGTATGAAAAATTCAATTTTTTGATAAAAATTTGCATATTCGCATAATTAATTATGCATATATTAAAAAATACAATAAATATCAGTATTTTGACTATGTTTTCTTTTAGAGGACATGACAAAGGATGTGTGTGCCAAATTTGGTTGCGATCGGACGACCAACGGCCGAGATCTTAGGGTTTTCCTAGCCTCCAAAATAGCCCAGTCTTTTTAGGGTTAATAGTATTAAGGTAGTGTTCTATGGCATTTGAATAAAAATGATTTATTGGAAACATGTTATATGTTGATCAATTTGAGGTTTCCAAAATAATGGAGCAATTTTATGACCTTTATTCTGCAACTTTACAATACTAATCATGATATGAGTGTAATATCAAAAGAAGAAGACTTTATTCAGTTGTTGCGAATAAATACTACAATATGGCAATAGCTATGTCGATCAAGTAATACAATTTCAGTTTGATGTTCATATTCAGATTTAGTTGATGAAAGTGTTTAAAAGTAGGGATGTAAATGAATTTTCATGAATGTAGCATTTTTATTGTGGAAAAAAGGTGAATATAGTCAGTTTCAGATTTTAATGTTGAATAATTTAATAATAATATAGGATTAATATGCACCTTGTTAGGTGCTCAAGGCGCTCCTGTATTACCCCCGCTAAGCTAGTCTACCGGATTTGGTGCTCGCAGCTTTTTGAGGATGAAACTTCCTGCCGGTACCCATTTACCTCACCTGGGTTGAGTGCAGCAAAATGTGGATAAATTTATTTCTGATTGGCATATGTGATTCCTTAATGGTGTAAACCCTCAGTTACAATAAGCGTCAGATGAGTAGAATTTACCCTCAAGGTAGGAGGTATGACTCCAGCAACTACATGCCGCAGATCTTCTGGAATGCTGGCTGTCAGATGGTGGCCCTGAATTTCCAGTCACCAGACATCGGCATGCAGCTCAACCAGGGAAAGTTTGAATACAACGGATGCTGTGGGTGAGTCAAGGGTGAAATCAAGGGGTGGAATGGTATTGGATATTGAAGAGATGAGGGGGGTTGACAATGGTGCCCTTGGGGTGTTTGGTATAGAGGAATCAGTTGTAAGAGATGCGTTGGATAGGTCAATGCAGAGGAAAGTCATTACGGAAAGAAATTTCCTTGGAGGGTCGATATGTGTGGATAGGTGTGTGGGTGTGGGTGATTAATTAATATGAGTTTGAAGAGTTTGGGGGTTTTGTGTGGGTCAGGGTGGGAGTGGGTTAGTATGATCAAGAAGAGACATATGAGTGTGTGTGCTGAATGAGGAGGGATAGGATATGAATGGGTATCAGATCACTGAAGCTGTAAAGTGAGGATGTGAGTTTGTGTGTGAAGGTGTGTGTGTGTATGTTTATGTGATGATAAATAAGTCTGGTGGGATATAGCTGGGATGTGATGATAATGATGATTGAGAAGATGTATGCGTGGGTCAGTGGGTGGGTGTGGGTTGGAAGGAGTTAGGATGTGGGTGATTGCGGATGTGATGTGATCAGTGCATGGCACCCGGGTTCCGATATTGACAAAAGCATGGCTGTGGGTGTGGGTTGATGTTGCTCAGTGGAAGGAGTTTGTGTGTGGTGAGTGGGTGTGGGTGTGATCTCAGGTCCATGTGTGTGATTATAATTTAAGTTAGGAGAGGTAGTGCATTGAAGTGTATATAATAATTATGACATGTGGGTGAGTGTGTGGGTGTGGGATGATGAATAAAAGGTGAGAGTGGTAGTGATCATGATGACTGTCAATAAATTTGATGTGTTTGATGTATGTTAATCGATTATAGTTGTAGAGCTCTTGAATGTGGCAATGAGCAGTATTGACTCGTTGAGAAAGTTAGAAGTGATGGATCGATTGAAAACCCAACTAAACATTGACTTTTCCCATATAAATGAGTGAATGGATGGATGGATTGATGGATGGAATGAATGAACTGAATTAATGTATAAATGAATGAATGAAATAAATGAAAAAAAAGACAAAAAAGATGTTAAAAATTAAGGATGATAATGGCAACCTCTATGAAATATGGATATAATAATCAGAAGTTCATCATATCTTTCCCTTCATCTGTATACATGTATTTGAGTTTGTTACACTAAAATATTCATATAGCACATGGATCAAATGTTGATTTGAAACAGTTAAATTTTGATGATGATATGATTAGAAAAGATTTGGCTTTGGTCATATTAAGGTTTAAAGATTTATGGGTTATTTTTATACAAAATATAAAAGATATAGGATACATGGATCAAATTTTGAAGGTAAGAGATAAATAGGAAACAAGATAAGGAGCGTAACCTTTCCCTTCTGATAATAATAATGATGTGAGGAATTAGTATATGGCTCTATGTTCTGATGATGCTGATCACTCGTGTTTCAATTTATGGCTTTCTCTTGACAGGTATTTACTCAAGCCGGATTTCATGAGGAGACCGGACAGGACATTCGATCCCTTCTCGGAGTCCCCAGTGGATGGCGTGATTGCGGCAACATGCTCAGTTCAGGTTAGTCAACCGCTCTTCCCTTAATAAGCCATTGCCATTAATGAAGCCATTGACGGAGTCCCGTTGCGATTGGGGATTACACAAGTGGTTGATTTATGACCAGCAGGAGTTATCAGAATGTTTGCGGTATCTTTTATTACTTTTTTCACTGACACGCTCATGACTGGCAAAAGATGTTCTAGTCGGAATGAAGAATGGAAGCAATAAAATTCATCATGAAAAGCATCTAATGATCGTGGCAAAAATAGCTACTGTATTATGCTTCCTGGCATGTGTAAAAGGAGCTTAGAACTAATTATCTAATGGCCATTTGTGTTTCAAAGCTGGATCACAAATTGGATGTTTGACAATTTTATTATTTGTCAGAGTGAAGTTAGAAAGAAATATATTTTTTATTTCACTTATTGTAGTAAAAAATAACTTGTTCTTTGAATTAATTCTCTTTGGTATGAAATGCCACCATTTGTTAGGGAAGTCACTGCTTTCTCTACTTTTTGCTTATGTTTCTCTGGGGAATTTTTTTTTTCCATGTTCCTAAGACATGCATTATCGATCTAGTGGAACTATTTTGGACATGTTGTGGGGCTATGCATTCACTCAGAACTCTTTCTATATTCCATAGAATTTGCAAAAAAATTTAATTCTCATCAGATGTGGATTTTTCTCTCTCTTTCCGACGCAGGTGATATCAGGCCAGTTCTTGTCAGACAAGAAAGTAGGCACGTACGTCGAAGTTGATATGTATGGTCTTCCTACGGACACAATAAGGAGAGAACACAGGACGAGAACAGTCCCTAATAATGGACTCAATCCTGTCTATAATGAAGAACCTTTTGTATTTAGAAAAGTAAGTTGTCAGTCCTTGGCCCGTATTCAGGGGACCATTTCATCAACTTTTTTGTCCGACAAGTTGTCAGATCTGACATCTTTCCTTGATTCTGATTGGCTGAGAGGCGTTGTTACCATAGTAACTGTCAGATAAAATGGAACTTGTCGGATAAAACATCCGACAAGTCCTTTCATGAAACGCTCCCCTGAAGTCGGGTTTAACTTAAACTCAGGTTTAAAGTTGTAGTTTAAGTATGGACAGCCAATTGTTACATAATCACTAACAGCAGAGATATCTAACTTCAGCTCATTCGGCTCTTAAATCATTCATAATTGTTTAGAAAGTATAAATAGATGATGGTCTTCACCATCGATGAATCAGGAAAGAGCACAGTAAACATAAGAAACACACAACTTAATAAAAATTTTGATACTTTTGGCTTCTCATACTTAAACCACAACTTTAAAACTGAGTTTAAGTTAAACCCGACTTCAGAATACGGGCCCTTGTGTTGAACTAGGCTTTATACCTGATTTAACACACGTCTTCTATATACAGGCAAACTTGCCTATAAAAGCCAAGGGATACAGGAAAAAATGGCCACTGTAGTCAAGTTGCCTTTGTAGGTCGGTTGTAGAATCCACATTCCTTTCAAATGGGAGATGATCTGCCACTGAAGAAAGGATTTCACTATAGACAGGTGGCCACTAAGACAGGTTTGACTTTTTACTGTCCAAGAAATGATTTCATGGGTCAAGAAGTTTTGATCGAGTTTTTTTCAAGACAATTTCAAATGCAGTAATATGGGTAGGATAAACTTGAGGTTTTATGAATGATCTACAGTTAATAAATTGATGGGTGATCGATCAAAATTAGGGTTTTGGATGTACCACTTCTGCTCCTGATGTTGTTCCAGTCATGTAAATATATGGCTGCTATGGCACAAAGGAATGCAAGGATGCACTAATGGAAAAAAATGCAGGGTGACGTGGATAACAGATCTGGTTAGCCGAGGAGACATTCTACTTCAAGAGGAGATTTATAACACATGTTTGCATAATTCAGTCTAAAAAAATTGCTTTGATTTGCATAATTTACTTATTAGTCCTATTTTCACAATTCAGTTCTAAAAAGCTTTGATTTCTGCAAATATTTCACTTTATATGAAAGGTTGACTTATTCAAATTTTCCTGTACATGTATTAATATCATTTCTTTTTGTTTGTTTCCTTTAGGTTGTATTACCAGATCTTGCAGTACTGAGGATAGCAGTATATGAGGAAGGGGGTAAACTAATAGGACAAAGAATCTTGCCATTGGATGGACTACAAGCAGGTAAGCCATTGAGTACCACACTCTCTTATTCCCATAGATTTTACACATAGACCACTAGGTGTAGGTAGTTAAGAGGTTAACCTTCAAAGTACTAAATTATCTTCCTTTGAATGAAGTCAGGATACAAAGCATGATGCTGTGTCTCAGGGGCGGATCCAGGATTTCCCAAATAGGGGGGCAAATTTTTTGGAGGTAAATTTTTACAAGCCCCCCCCCCAAAAAAGAAGGTTTTCAACCACAAATTAAGGTTATTTTGCAATGGAAAAAATTTGACAAGCCAAAAAACCGAAATAAAAAAAATCCTTAATTTCTATGGCATTTTACATTACAAATTTCATTTTTTCTTCTCAAAAGGGGGGGGGCACGTGCCTCCCTCTGTGCTTCCTGTGCCCTCCCTGGATCTGCGCCTGCTGTGTCTGACTGCTATTGCTTTTCAAAATTATTTCAACCATTAAACTTAAGTAATGAAATGTGATGCAGTACTTTCAGCCAACTGGTGAGGCCACCATTAAAAAATCAAGGCTTCTGATCGGGGCCCAAGAACATTGAAAAATGTGAAATCCCCCCTTTTCCCACAAAAACTCTCCCCTTTTCCCACAAAAACTCTTTGTGTGAATCGGTGCATCATATTTTCATATAGGACAGATTCAGACAAGAAACATGTGCATTGCCATAATTATATCTTTAGGATTTTAAAGCCATTGTACTAGAAAACTTAAGTACCTGGCGCCATGAAAGCTGCTCATTACAGTATGTAGGCTTCTGCCTATAAATAATACCATGCTCTGAGAAAGTATAGCGGGAATAATTTGTCCGAGGTCAGACTGGCAATTGCTGTTTTAACCGATTTGCCCGTCCAACGAAGGATGAATAATTCCCTCTATACTTGCAAAAGAGACGCCTGGTATATTTGTTTGATATCCTGCCCCCTCGGACGAATAATTCCCTCTGTACTTCCTCAAAGTATATTATTTTCTTATTCACTATTCCCTATTACAGGTTATAGACATATATCACTGAGAACAGAAGGTAACTTTCCCTTATCACTGCCCACTGTCTTCTGTTGTATTCAACTCAAGACGTACGTACCAGATGGATTAACACGTAAGTAACATCCTCAACATTCGGCCGATTTTGTAACATATGTACGTCTGATCCCTTGTATGTTGGATCCTCCTGAAAATATTGGTCTTTGTTTTTTAATTTTGTTATTTTCTGAAATCTGCTATCGTTGAGTTGTGAGTGAAGGTGAAGCAGAGATGGAAAAGAATGGGGCTCTTCTAGATTAGCATCTAAGTTACATCCTCTAGAACAATCAGAGCTTGGAAATCATAGGATCCTGATGTCAAGAAGATAGTCTGTCCATGTATCTAGGTGTAAAGTGTTGCGGGGCTTAGAATTGCGTATATACACAAATGCGCAGACCACGGGCACTGCACAGACTTGGGGCAACTCACCACACCCGTACATGCCCGGGCTCCGTTATGTTAGTGAAGGATTTTCACTTTCTCAGAATCCTGTCTAATGGGACCTCCCCCCCCCCCTTATAGCTGGCCAAAGTTTGGGAAGAAGTGAACAGTCACAACAACACTCAATGATTCCAACATTAAAGTTTTTAACAATTTCCTTACCTTGGAATCTTGAGAGTGTCAAAAACTGCTTGGATATTCCAAGCCTTTGGCGAGTCGACACCTTTGGTAATTTTTCAAATGTTGTTTCGCTACTATTGTTCGGGTACCCGTAGCACGGTAACAGCCCCTTCTCACTTGAAGCTGAATTGGAACTTAGGCTATCATGCCCATAAGGTATTGTGTGTTTTCGAATATGACTTTCTATAGAGCCAAAATTCTCACAGATAATCGCTTTGATGGTCGCGAACTCCATGATTTCTGAAGACGATGTAACCCTTTCTTAAATTCTGACCTGCTTTTTTAAACCAAGGGTTACTTTGCCCAGCTCATCTCTGAAGCGTCACACAAATGCATATTTACGTATTTGAATTATAAACAACCAATCAAGCTAAAGAGAATGGAAAGATCAAACTAAAATGTCAATATCCAATTCATAAGAGAAACAAATGAGAGAGTGAAGGTGATAGATTACTATGGGTGATTACGTAATAATGAGAGTAGACACTGAGGCGACAGGTGCGGAATGGAATGAGTGAACATGTGAAGAGACAAAGAATGGAAAAGACAAAAGAGAATGAGTTGGAACGTATTTAGAGTTAAGAAGAACGAATGACAACTCAGTAACATTGAACTCATAGGCCTGTATTCTGAAGTCAGGTTTAATTTAAACTCAGGTTTAAAGTTGTGGTTTAAGTATGGATAGGCAATCGTTATATAAATCACTAACGGTAGAGATATCATATTTCAGCTCATTTGGCTCTCAAATCATTTATAATTGTCTTGGAATTATAAATAGATTATTGTCTTCACCATGGATGAATCAGGAAAGAACACAGTAAGCATAAGAAACGTTCAATTTAAAAAAAAACAATATTTTTGGCCTCCCATACTTAAACCACAACTTTAAACTCGAGTTTAAATTAAACCTGACTTCAAAATACGGGCCATATAATCTAAGTTCAGATGACTAGGACAATGATAAAAAAAATGGAAAATGAAGTAAAGTCTGTAAGACAGCTGAGGAAGAAAACACTATTTATTTATTTGGTCATTTTATACAGGGTAGCCATTTCAATAATGAGTATTCTTCTGCCAAGGGGTCCAGGGGTCCTTTGCAGAAAGAGTTGCGTTTAAATGCAAGTAAAAAAATTAATTGTAAGTCCCAAATACGCGCTGTTGATTGGTTGAAAATCAAGTTGCGCATTTAAAAAAAAATTATTTTCCACTTGTGGGATGGAACACCCTATCAGCAAATGCTGTTTTTCGTAGGGGTCCATACACACAAAAATAAAAATGTACAATATACAATCAAACATGGTAATGACAAAAGCACAAAATCATATGACATAAATCATAAGAACATACAATAATGGCAAAAGAAACAAAATACAATATGATAATAAAAGCAAATATATATAAAAGCAATAGGGGGAATAAAAGAAAACTAAAAAATGTAAAACAATAGAAAAATAACTTTAAGATAACCTAAACTCAAGCAGGGGCTTGAAATGAGGAGGGAAATGATGCAGGCGTTGCCAACAACAATAATCAGGATGAGGGGGGATGAGCATGTTTTTAAGATGATTTTTAGAGTTGCGATTGATTGCAACGCTTTGCAATGGATCCCTGTATATACAGATAAAAACCTTAAAATACACAATAGATTACAGAGTAAATCCTAACATAATTAATGATATACAATAAAAAGTAGAATAAAACTTCAAATATTATAATCACATTCATGCATATATATCACTCACGCACACACACCATCACACCTATCGCAAAAGATTAGTATATTACATTTAAAAAAACAGAAAAATTAAAGTTTAAAAAAGGAAAAATAAAAGAGTAAAACAGCCTACAATGCCTCTTAACCCTAAATAGACTGGGCTATTTCGACGCCTAAGAAGACTGGGGGGGGCTGATTCAGCCCCCCCCTATGATCTCGGCCGTTGATCGCGCGATCGCGACGAAAATTGGCACACGCGTTACCCATGGCATTATCTACAAAACTATAACATCAAATTCTGCAAAAAAATCTCAGTCTCATTAATTATGCTAATTTATGCGTAAAATCATAAGTTTGCTCTAATTAAATAAATAATGCCCCTGAAATGCTAATTTTTGTTTCATATACTCTAGATAGGCATCTGATCAAATTGATTTAAAAAAAATTTCAAAATCACATTTATTTTCTTATGTATTCTATTGTTTTCTAAATTTCTTATGTATTTCTTTGTTTTTCGACTTTTTGTTTTTTATTGTTTTTTCGATGGAAATTGTCGGGGACTTTATTTTGACCATAAACAAGATAAAATTAATTGATTTTAAGCAGTAAAAGGAAAAATAATGATACATTTATGAATTTTGGCTAAGAACACTATTTGCATTGGATTTGTACACAAATTCACGTTTTTGAGTAATTTTTGGTCTGCATGCACTTACGAAATGTTGCGTAATTTTGGAACCGCGTACCCGGGGGTCACAATTTTGGTCTCAAAAGTTGCGCGAGACTTGAAATTAAAAAGTCAGCGAGCGACGCGGTCAAAAAATTTCGCGCGGCAGATTTATCGCGAAAAATGTCGAGGGGGGGGCTGAATCAGCCCCCCCCAGTCTTTTTAGGTTTAAGTGAATGAACTGATGCTATTGCACGAATATCAGGCAGCAAGTTGTTCCAAGTGGGTGAACCTTCATAATGTAGGGAGCCTTTGAAATAATCGATTCTCAGATTAGTTGAAAAAGAGTGGGGAGTGAGAAGCATACCGGGTATAAACTTAAACTTTTCTCAGAACGACACATTTTTCATATGTGATGGTATGTTTTTTTTTTGATATTTGAATGTGATTGAATTAATATACAATTGATAATCAAATAATAAAAGTTTGTCAACAATATCTATAGAAATATATTTTTATCTGTATTTTTTATCATTACAGGGAAAGCAACTGTTCATGGATGTAGCAGTCTTCAGTTTATTTTCTTTCTTTTTGTTTAATCCACAGAGTTTGTAGATGCTCTTTCAGATCCTCAGTTATATCTGTCACAAGCAGAGAAAAGAGCAAAGCAACTTTTATGCATGGGAATTGAAGAGGTAAGTTTTTTTACTTTCAACTTTAATTTTGGCTGAAAATCATTAGAAGCAAAGTGCTGAAAATTTCATCATAATCTTATTTTAGATAATTCAATTCCAATTAATTTCAAAGTTTTAACAATATTTTGTGAAAACTGTAATTTGCACACCCTCATGAATATGCATCAGGTTTTCTGATGATGTCATCATGTCCTCACTTTCTATTTTCTTATGTTATTTACATGAAATCATATTATTTATAAGTTTTTTTTTTTCCAATTTCTTTTTCACCCACAGTAGGGTGTTTTATTCAATAAACAATCAGTTTACATGCACATCTGCTTTCACAATTAATATGGCTTCAGTTTACATTTGTTTTCAGTCAATGTACAAAAATAATCAGATAGTGAGTGTTTAACAGTATTACAACAAAAGCTGATAATACAGTCTTATTATAAAATGAATCATTTCCGGTACCAAAAGCAAAAAACATAGCGTTAATTTATGTAGAGAACAAGAGATAAAGATGCAAAATTGTATCTCGCAAACCGTTGAAAATCTTTTCGACATTAGTCGAAAAGATTAATAAAATTTGACTAACACTTTTCAAAAGATGCTTGCTGCATATTTTCACATGAAATAGCTTTTTCGTACAAAAAATAATTCTTTAACTCGTTGAGGATTTTCTTAGGCATAAGACGAATTCCAGCTAATTTAATTTTATATATCATCCATTTTATCCAAATAATCAGTGTATTTAAGGCTCTATTATATGTAATGGGAGTAATTCCAAAAAGAACATTTTCCATGGTAGTTTTAATACTAGTTTGCATCTTTCAAACAGTCTCCTTTCAAAGTATGCCCATACTTTTTTTTAACTAAGTGGCATTTAAAGAACAGATGTTCAATAGTTTCAACTTGGGTGGTACAGAAAGTACAAGTACTACTTGATTTAGCTTGGATTTTGCACAAATACAAATTCGTTGGAATAATACAGTTAATTAAGCAATATTGAAACCACCTGATTGAAACATCTGTCAGTACTTGAAACGGTATAGAATTAAAACAACGCCATTTCTCCAGTGAGACTTGTTTTCCGATTCTCTCTTCCCATTTTTCTTTTCTTTGAAAGTTATTAGATACCTTTTCTTTCACCAATGGAACATAAATATTTTTACAACCTTTATTTTGCTTCATCAATACAGTTATGACATTGGGTCTCAATGGAGTGGTTAACTTCACAAAATCGTTATCAGGTTGCGAAAAACTCTCTAACTTTTCACTGATCTCTTGTTTTATAATGAAATATGTAAAGTAATCAATGGAAACATTGTACACTTCAATAATTCTTTGTCTACTTAAAACCTGACCATCTGTTCCTATTAAGTCGTTGACAAATCTTAAACCCTTTTGACTCCAGTGCCTAAAGTTAACTAGATTTCTGTTAATAACTATGTCTTCATCATGACATAGGAGTTCAGAAAAGAATTCTCTTCTACTGGAACATCTATTTGCTTTCCAAAAAATACACCATGAGGAGAGTACATCTTTCCAAAAAGGGTTTGTTATTATATCAACAAACTTTTCTAAATAGCCATGACTATAAAGTAAAAAATTGGGGTCTGAAAAAGGGATGGCATGCAAAAAAGAATTGAAGCATATATTATCCATGAATCCATTATGCATTCTTCGTATCCAGGTTAATTTCAACGACATAAAGAAACATTCAATATTTACCATTTTCACACCACCTTCCATATAGGAATTACAAATCTGAATTCTTTTTATACGATCAGGTTTTTTATTCCACAAAAAATTTATTTATAATTGCTGGTCAGTTCCAACTTTTACAACTTTTTATACCACAAATGTTGATGAAAAGCTCCCGAGGCCTATGCTGATGTTAATTCTGAAGGCACTGTCACATAATTCCATGCAAGCTTTGCGGCTGAGTTGCGACTAGTCAACCACAACTCATCAGCAACAAAGTTTTGAGCATGCTCAAACAATTTTCTGCAGGCAAATCAGGCGTTGGTACGCACTGCCGATACGTCTGACCTGCGAGTAGCAAAGATAGTCAACGGCAAGTCATATCATTCCCCCCTTTTCTTCTTTTTTGGCACCTCTGCTTTTAAGTAATTATGTAATGCTTATTAGTATTTGATTTTATTATTTATGACACTATTTCTTCCCAGTTTTAGGAATCTGTGTATTGCATTAGAATGTTTACTTTTGTTTTCTTCATAATTTTGTTATGATTCTGTTTGTAAAAAGTCACATACTTCCATCTTTGGACGGCTTGCCTTTGCATATCTTGATAGTTCTAATTCAATAAAATTCAATTATATATCAACCTAGAATGAGATCAGTGAGGTCCCCACGGTGAACAACAAGAAGAGACCGACTGTACGGCATCCGACGACGCCTACCAACGCGGCGCCGAACATCGGTGGATTCACGCCGGGCGGACCGACTCATAACCAGAGTAAGAACTTCATCAGTAGATGTGATGGCAAAGACAAACAGAAAGGTAGGTCTTGGTTGGTTTACTGGGCCCTGTGACACAAAAGGATACAATCAATCGCACAATCGAGCATGATGGTCATTCAAATAGTGAATCATGTACAAACAGCTACAATTGATTGTGAATGTCACTTGTATCTTCTTTTGTTGCACCCCCTCGACTGCTAAGAAAGCATGTTAATGCTAGCCTTGTAAGTAAACAACCAGACAGCCGACAAATTTGATTAACCACCAGATTTTTTGTTTGTGATAACATGTAACATTACTAACACATTAACTTTTGTTAAACACTGTATTGAGACCACTGTCCTGCCTCATTGGCCCTATTTTGCATGTAAATCATGAAGTACTGATATACACAATATCATTCCAATTTTTGTCTCATCTGCATAGACTATAGGCACCGCTTTTCTGACGGCGGCGGTGGTGTCAACATCAAATTTTAGCCGAAATGTCATCAAATTTGGAAAGTATATGGACCTAGTTCATGAAATATTACTGAACATATTGCCTGAGTTTCAAGTCACATGATCAAGGTCAAAGGTCATTTAGGGTCAATGAACTTTGGCCAAGTTGGGGGGGGGGGTATCTGTTGAGTTGCCATCATAAATTTGAAAGTTTATGGATCTGATTCATGAAACTTGGACATAAGAGCAATCAAGTATCACTGAACATCCTGTGTGAGTTTCAGGTCACATGATCAAGGTCCAAGGTCATTTAAGGTCATCAAACTTTGGCCAAGTTTGGGGGGGGTATTTGTTGAATTACCATCATAACTTGGAAAGTTTATGGATCTGATTCATTTTGGAGGTAATTGTTAGATTGCTGTCATAACTTTCAAAGTTTATAGATATAGTTTATAAAATTTGGATGTAGGGGTAATCAAGTATCATTGACAAGTCATAGGTCGCATGATCAAGGTAAAATATCATTTATTTTCAATGAACTTAGTATTGTATCATTGTATGAATGGTGTTTTGTGTGAATAATTATTTTATAGTAGTTTTCAAAGTCAGCACTGCTACTATAATGAATCATGTAATGCAGGTGAGACTGCCAGAGTCGCTCCACTTGTTATTTGTTTGTTTCTGAGGATGGTCAGACATTTGTTCTGTGACCCATTGCACAAAGACTTGAAATCGAATGCAACTCTAAAACATCAAATGATACCTAAATTTCAATCAATCAGAAGCATGCATTTGGTTTTGCGCTTGATATATTGAGTTAGGATCAAATGCAAGTCTTTCTGCTACAGGGCCCAGAAGTCTTTATGGCAAATCCTAGGGTGAATTAAGGAATTCATTGATGGTCTCACTTCATCAAACAGCGACACGACATCTGCTCTGGCGACAATTGCTCCAGTTTTATTTTGTCCGAGATATAGGGTTAAGGTTAGGGTTGCAATAGTGTTTTTATTAATGTTCAGTTAACGGTGCGGTTTAAGGGTATAGGGGAAGGCGGGGTAAGTTGAGCATAGGGGCAAGTTGAGCCACCAGCCCCAGGCCAATAATGAATGAGTCAGACATTATGGTGGTGATATGTATTGATGACCCATTACATAACCCTTAACCCCACCACATTGTTTTCAACTTTGAAACAAAAAGTACTTTTTTAGAGGGAAAAATATAAATTTCAGCCAAAAAAGTTTAAAAGGGTGTGAAATAGATATGTGCTTTTTACCCACACACGTCTTTAAATATAATAAAGAAATAAGAACAATATTGTTAGTCCAGGTATGGATTCTCATTCTTGTCATAGTCTTTTACATGATGGATGCATAAGAAATGTTTGGATGTAAAAATATCGCATGAAGTTAGGACTGGGGTAAGTTGAGCCAGCCAACATGGGGCAAGTTGAGCCATGGTAATTCTTATGGTAATGTATAATAAGAATAAAAAAAATCTTTAAGTCATTGATATGCAGGCAGAAAGGAGCAAAACCACATGACAGTTCTTTTACTTTTAGAGGATGTTAGTATTTAAAGAGAATTAGCAAGTGAAAAGACTTTGAATAAAAAATTGACGTACTTGTTCTTCCTGCATACATTTTGTACATATATTTTGTGGCCCAAATTACCCCAGAAGGTGGCACAACTTACCCCACATATGGGGCAAGTTGAGCCATTTGACATCGTTTTTTTTCCAAAGGTCACAATGAATTTTAGTGTGGGGGTAGAAAGTTATATATATTGGTGAAAAATATTTCCCAAGAATCAAATTTAATGGCAAGGTACTAATTTCTACAATATTATTATTCATATCAATTCTAACATGCAAAAAGTGTCACAACTTACCCCACCTTCCCCTATAGTTCAATCCAGGATTGAAGTTTGTCATTCCATTAGTGTGCCGAATTCACAGCGGAGCATTTGTCGCCGGAGAAAATGTCGTGAAACGCATCGAACAACAGTTATTGCATGATACCTTGGGAATTGAAGTATTTGCATATAGACCCATTGATCACAATTAACATTTCTTTATATCACATATTATCTATAGACCATAGCCTGAGGTACATGTATGCATAGGTTTAGTTGGCTTATTTATATTCTGCTCATTTTTTTTCATTCAAAATGCCCTTTCTGCTGCATTTTGTATGCTTTTATACAATAAATAAGTAAAAAGAGTCTCAGTATCATACTAAGTATGATGACATAATTCATTCCATAGAATTTAATCATCTGAGATGAAGTGAGCGACAAACATTTTTCGGAGTCCATATTCATGAATTACTGATAATTGATAATGAAGAGTTGACTTTTATTGGTTTTGTAGGAATGCAACCTATTACTGCAGACAGTTTAAGGAAAGAAAGAGCATACCAGAAACTGCTGAAGAAACAACAAAAAGAGCAAGATTCATTGAGCAAGAGACATTCCAAAGTAAGTACCTGTGTGTGTGTGTGTATATATATATATATATAGGCTATGTGTATATACAGTTGAGGCCAAAAGTTTACATACACTCATGGAATTCAGTGAAATTTGTTCGCTCGTCAAGCACTGTAAGATTTACTATATATCTTCAGAAATATTATTACTATCATGACGAATTTGGTATCAAATGAAATAGTGTATTAGGCTCTTTTACATGATTGGGATGCCATTGGGATTTAAGTATATTTCAGGTGGAATTTTCTTTCAAGAAAAAAGTAATATTCGTGCCTAATGTAATGTGGAGCGTCGTGGAGCGTTGTGGCCCAGTGGATTAGTCTTCGGACTTTGAAACAGAGGGTCGTGGGTTCGAATCACAGCCATGGTGTAATTTCCTTCAGCAAGAAACTGATCCACAATGTGCTGCACTCAACCCAGGTGAGGTAAATGGGTACCGGTAGGAAGTAATTCCTTAAAAAGCTGTGTGCGCTATGAACGCCTAGCTTAGCCGGGTAATATAGGAGCGCCTTGAGCACCTAACAAGGTGGATATGTGAGCAACATAATTACCCTATATTATTATATTATTATTATTAATCTATTGTTTGTTATATTTTCAAACATCGGTTCATAGAATTACATAAAAGTCAAATCTATGATTTATATAACATTTCGATCATGATATATACTGAACAAAAAAGTGTAATCTGAAATGTTGTGTTTACAAGTAACTAGCTCAAGTATGAAGTGATTTTGTCAAATTTTGACTTTCAATTTGTCTAAAATATGAAGATTTTGGGGAAAAAATGACTTCTGAATATTTTTCAGCTCCTGTTGACAAAGCAATGTGATGAAGGGGCATGACATACTCATTTCTTTGATATCAAATTTGTCATGATAGCACAAATATTTTATAAGATACAGTAGATTTTATGATGTTTAGCAATAGTCAATTTTTCTTCGAATTTCCTGGGTGTATGTTAACTTCTGGCCTCAACTATATATATGTATATATATATTTACTATATCTTTCTCTCTTTCTTTTTCACCTTTAACTTTATTACATATTTTTGTCATAGTTCATAATACAGCCTTCACCCTACAAGCTTTGCATTTTAGTCAACTTCTCCCTTTTCAATTTCAGGCTGGAATTGTCAGTTTGATTTAAATGTTATCGTAAATTTTGACAGATTTCCTTTGAATCATTTTGCAATACATTTTTACATCTTCTTTGGTGGGATAATGTTAATTACACTTATTTTTCTTTGGTTTGATTTGTTTTTCAGGAGAGAGCAATGTTACAGAAGACGCACTATTCAACAGTGAACAAAATGGAGGCATGTCACGACAGGGAAAAACTGACAAGAGAGAAGAGTTTAGAAAAGGCCATCAAAAAGAAAGGGTAAGTCGCTTAACATGCTTTCTTATTTTCGACCAAAAGGGGATTTAAATGCACAATATCAAAGCATTGTTGATAATATGAGATCATTTTCTCAATGTCTATATGCCAGCCGTGGCAGTTTCCTTCAGCAAGAACTTGATCCACATTGTGCCGCACTTGACCCAGGTGAATTGAATGGGTGTCCATTGGCATTTATTCTGCGAATGCTTTAGCGCCGATATGGCAGCTCTGCTACAGACAGGTAATAACATGATACCAAGCATCAAGTGCAGTTGGGTACATGTATATGTATAGAGAGTAGTGAGATATGAATGGAAATATTATAAGTAGTCTGGATCATTCATTCTTTTTTATCATTTTTCCTTTACTTTTCTGTAATTTGAATATGATTGAATTAATATACAATTGATAATCAATTAATGAAAGTTTGTCAACAATATATATAGAAATATATTTTTATGTGTATTTTTTTTATCATTACAGGGAAAGCAACTGTTCAGATTTGAAAATAGAAACAGAGGTTCATGTACAATCGTTAGTCAATGACCACAAAGCACGGGTAAGATATTATTATTCATTCTTATTATTTCCTTCAGCAAGAAATTAATCCATATTGTGCTGCGCTCAACCCAGGTGAGGTAAATGGGTACCTGGCAGGAATTCAAACCTTGAAATGCAGTAGTGCGTAAAGCTGCTCTGCCGTAGCTCCTGTGATATAGAGCAGAGTTCAGCTAAAGTAAGTTCTTTGAGACATCATGCTTGGGAAGGTACAAGACAGGAGAAGACTAGGAAGACAGAGGAATGAATTACTAAGAAACTGGAAAGTCTTTGAGAGAACGGAGCATGTTTTCCCAGGATAGAAGAGCCTGGAGAAAGTGTGTCCTTGGGGTCTCCAGGTGTCGGGACGACCTGATGGCACTTAACAACAACAAGTGCTATATATTTAAACAAATGTAATAATTATGACTTCTGTACTCTTGTAGGTAAAGGATGTGGTATCAGACCAGAGTAAAGAGTTTGCTGACATGGTGAGTCGACAGCAAGTAGAAGAGAGGAGTTTGAAAGAGAACCATATCCAACAGAGGTGCGACCTGCTAAAGAAACTCATGCTCAGTACTCAGGAAGAACAAATGCAACTATTAGCGGGTAGAAATGATAGGTGAGCAGCATACTGAATAATTTGTTGGGGGAGGGCATTGAATATTGTCAGTTGTAGATTTATTCATTCATATTTCATTTTATTCATTTTTTTTGGTGACATGAATGATTGATATGTTTGGATTGTTATAACATGTTTTACTTTTTGTGGGGGGATCTATGAATGAATATATATGTATGTACATATATATATATGTACATCTCTGAATGCATTTGAACAAGTCAAAGTTACTAAGATCTTTTCTTCAAAGTACATGCCCAAACGCAGCTCCTCAAGTTTTGCTTTATTCAATGTGAAATATATTCTTCTTTTTTTAATTCCACAGAGAAATGAAGGAGTTGAAGTCAAATCAAGCCAAGGATTCAATGGAGTCAACTAAAAGTGTCAGCCATGACAAGAGTATCAAGAACAAGGCAGAGAGAGATAGGTGAAGATATGACAAATCTTTCATTTGTCAAATAATAACCCAAGTCAAATCATGTTCTATTCAGACCATACTAGGCATAGCATATATATCATCTCT